>NC_041382.1:162833114-162879045 GCF_002162155.2 Triticum dicoccoides
TGGCTTTAGGTGGTCCCGTCAACCCCGAGCCACCCTAGACCCTAGTTGATGGCTTTAGGTGGTTCCGTCAACCCCGAGCCACATTAGACCAAAGTTGATGGCTTTAGGTGGTTCCGTCGATCCCGAGCCACCAAGACCCAAAATGATGGCTTTATGTGGTTTCGTCGACCCCGAGCCACCCTAGACCCTAGTTGATGGCTTTAGGTTCCATTTTGAGTACTCATCAACATATCAATCATAAAAAGAACCATTTTGAGCATAGACAACATATCAATAACTCCATTAATATATCCAGCATATCAATAACTCCATTTTGAGTACTCATCAACATATCAATCATAAAAAGAACCATTCTGAGCATAGAAAACATATCAATAACTTCATTAATATATCCAGCATATCAATAACTCCATTTTGAGTACTCATCAACACATCAATCATAAAAAGAACCATCCAGCCTTGCATAATATAATGAGTACTCATCAATAACTCCAGCATATTAATAACTCCAGCATATTAATAACTCCAGCATAATATGGCATTGATTCTTAAAGTACACCACCAAAGCAAGATCACATTGTATCACAGGATGCAAGAACACACACATGAAGTATCTAGTTACCACTTGCATAGAAGTAGCTCCTCCATCCACTATGTCTACCACCAGCACCTCTCCCAGTAGTAGATGTGGAGGGAGTAGTAGATGTGGAGGGAGTAGTAGATGTGGAGGGACCAGATTGCCTTGGGGCAGAGAATGTACCTCTCCCTCTCCCAGCACCTCTCCCAGCACCTGGTGCAACACCCCTACCAGCACCTCTCCCAGCAGCACCTCTCCCAACTCCTCTCCCAGCACCTCCTGTTCCATCTATTGGTGTTGTTGTAGGGGCTGTATGAGAAGTTCTTGCTGCTGGTGTAGTAGTAGCAGCACCAACATTGGAATTCCTTGCAAGAGGCTTGCATAAACAAGAAGCAAAATGAGTTAGTACTTAAAAAAATGGAATGTACAAGAAGGAAAACATGTTACTACTTATAAGAGGATCACCACATGTTTGTTCTTCCTCAAAGCCAGCTCAGGCTTCAACTGCTTCATGCAGCTTGTGTACCTATGTCCTTGCAGTCCACAATTGCCACATGTTATAGTCCCCATTCTTGATGTGTCCTTAGGCTTTGGAACTTCAAATTTCCCCTTGATCCTCTTCTCTTTCTTTCTTCCTCTCTTCACTTTAAATGCAGGCAGGTCAATGTCTAGACCAGGGGTCCTTGTCCAGTCATGCTCACCAGGAACTGGATAGATCATTGGTTCATAAGTTGCCACATAAAATGCTTTCTTGAAGAACTTGCTTACATAATCCTCTGGTTTTCTTTTGCCCTTGTTTATTGCTGAGATGGCATGGTTACATGGGATGCCAGTGAGGTCCCATTTTCTGCACCCACATGTGTGCAATTGCAAGTTAACAGCATGGGTTTGCTGCCCACTTGTAACTTGGCACAAGTCCACACCAGCTTGAATTGGTTTGCAATATTTGGCCCTCTCCTTCTCAACCTATAGCTTCTCACTATAATGGGGTGTTATGTCCCATCTAGCATTCTTTCCACTCTCCCTATTCCTATGCCATCTCATCATCTGCTTATCCTTTATTCCATCACACATTTTCCTAATTGGTTTCTTCCTAACATCTAGGACATACTTGTTGAACACCTCAGACAAATTGTTAACTACAAGGCCAGTCTTGCTGTTTATGTCAAATGCATGCCTTGCCCATGTTTTCTTGGGTATTTGACAAAGCCACTCCCAAGCTTGCTCACATTCATCTCTAAGGTCATTCATTGCAATGTTAAATTTGTGTTCACTATATGCATAGGCAACATTATCCATATACTTTTTCAAATCTTCCCCCCTAAAACCAGCATTTTGGAAGTTTGCATAGATATGCCTAAGGCAGAACCTTTGGTTGCACTTAGGAAAGACAACATTCACTGCATTTAGTAGGCCCTGGGACACATAATTAAACTAGCTAAGCTACTATCTAGCACAAAACAACCATATAGAAACAAGGACATAAGATAAAAGCACATACCTGTCTAGCTGACATATTGTACATGGACCAAACTGTCGCTCTTCTCCTCCTAGGCAGATTTTAAGTTGGTGTAGAAACCAACACCAGTTAGGTGTGTCCTCTTGCCCAACAATACCAAATGCTAGTGGGTATATGTTGTTGTTGCCATCTCTACCAGTGGCAGCAAGTAATTGAGCACCAGTAGTTAACTTAATGAAGCACCCATCAACACCTGAATGAGCAAGCAAATTCAATATTTAAAACATTCAAATGCATTTCAAGATGAAACAATATGTAACTAATGCACAAGGTGAACAAACTAACCAATGAATGGTCTGCTCCCCTTGAGATCAACCCCTCCCTTGCTCCATTGATGCAATAGAACATAGTATGGAATCTTGGACCTGGATGGGGGATTTTTTTCAGTGGATGTTGGAGTTACAGTAGTGACTACTACTCTACTCCCAGGGTTTGTATCCATCACTGTCTGAGCATAGTCTTTCAACCTAGGGTATTGCTTCTTGTGGTCTCCTAGCACAACATCAATAGCTAGGTTCTTTGCCCTATATGCCATTGACTTGGGCACATCCACACCATACTTCTCCATGCAGGCATCAATCAAAGTCTGAATGACAGTTGTTAGATCAGATCTGAACAGTGACTCATACTTCTGTGCAAGCCACTTGGCACTTACCCTTGTTGTCTTTGTACTAATAGGGCAAGTGCGCTTAATTCTCATCTTCTTAATTACAAAAGTAGTTTTACCTTTTATAACTGCTGCCACCATAAAGAAGTTGCAATGTTTTTGGTTGCATTGTACAATTATTCTTTGATCTGAGTTCCTATGATATTTCAAGTTTCTACCTTGAGTGATGTGTAAGTTCAACAAAGCCTCTCTGAATTGATGTTGATCCTTGAAACACATCTTTAGACATAATTGCTCATGTGGTGCCTCCATTTTCTCATTGTACCATTTTCTAGGAGGCCTCTGCTTTGCCCTGCTCTTCCTTTTCTTTCGCAGCATAAATGACAATGGCTCATAACCATCATCATCAGCCTCCTTCAACAATCCTTTCTCTTCTTCGTCAGATGAAGGTTTGAAATCAGGTTCCTCCTCTTGAACTACACTTGAATGTGTCCTTGTTGTAGGCCCTTTCCTAACTGGAAGCTTCTGTTTCTTCTTCTTCTTCTTCTTCTTCTTCTCTTCATGTGCAATTATAGTTTCTTCATCCTGTGAAACAACTATCATCTTCATCCATTTGAAAAGGTTCCTCAACCTCTGTGTCACCCTCATAATGCACCACTTCTTCCTCCTTAGATTCTTCATCATCTGTTTCTTCCTCTTCTATTTCATCATACTCTCTCTATTTCTTTCCCTCATCCATCTCTATGTCATCAGCATCACCCATATAAAAAGGGTTTACATCACTGTCATCTTCACCTTCACAATCAGAACCACCACTGCCATCATATCCCTCTTCTTCTTCTATTTCCAAAACAGCTTTCAGTTTTCCTCTTACATTCTTGCTCTCTTGTGTGCAAACACCAGTACCATGAGCTACACTGCAGCTGCTACTCTGACTTTCAAAGGCAACTCCTTCTTCATCAACAACATAGATGGGTGGCTCACTGAGATCATATAACACATGCCCTTCATACACAACAGTGGATAATTCTTGCCTCTCAAACTGGCTGCAAGGAGGTGGACATGCCCTCTCTAGCAAATTTTAGAACCTTACACTCCTCAACCTGCCTCTTTACTAGTTGCAACTCAGCATTACTCTCTACCATCTCCAATCCTTTCTCCCCTAAATCTGGATTCTCAATGTGAAACAGCAGATCATATTCACTAAATCCTTGGGTTTCCATCACTGCAATCATATTCAGGTATGTTACATCTGAACCGCAGAGCTTCAGCTCAAACATTTCTGAAGCATCAAAATGGAACCTAACAGCCAAAATGTCATCATACAAACTGCAAAATGAAATAACAGACAAAATTGGTTAATAAACAATTTTACTTAATAGATAGGCTAACATATAAACAAAGCTTTGTTTAAGTTAACATATAAACAAAGCTTTGTTTAACTTAACATATAAACAAAGCTTTTATTTACCCTTACAATATGAATAAACTAAACAATTGCTACAAAATCAAACAATGTAAACAACTATCTCAATGCAACCCTAATTACAGAGAGGGTACTTAACTCACATCAAACTGATGTTTTGTATTTTCAGATAAGTAGTTAACAGAATTGTCCACTAATGGTGCTCTGCTCTAGTTAGGACTCATTTAATCCACTATGCTTCTCTGCTCTGCTCTGCTCTAGCTAGGTAACACCTAATGCTGCTCTGACAATTTGGACTAAGAAATAACAATGTAATCCACTAATGCTGCTTTGCTTTGCTCCAGTTAGGTAACACATAATGCTGCTCTGCTCTAGTTAGGACTCATGTAATCCACTATACTTCTCTGCTCTAGTTAGGACTAGCAATTAGAGTGCTAAACATGTAGGCAGTAAACCCTAACACTAATCCCCAATTTCAGTGAGCAAGAATGGAACACTGGAGCACTTAGAGAACATCACCGAAGCCATGAGTCCAGTGATGGGCGGTGCTAGGGTTGGCCACCCAAATTCGCGCCAATCCCAGCCTCTGCTCCATCGACAACGCCGGCTCCGCAAAATCTTCGTCCTCGCTACTGTACTCCGAGCTGGAGTAGCCGCCACTGCCATCGAGGCCTAAGTGGGGGAGGTCGCCGCCGCTCGCATCGCCCCGGCCATCGCCGCCTGTCGGAGTCGCCGAGGCCATCGTCGCCAGGGCACAGCAGCCGCGGGGGAGAGGAGGGCACGAGGGAGGAGCAGCTGCGGGGGAGGTGACAGCGCCTAAGCACTTCTATCCATGGCTACGGCGGCGTGGTGTGGCGGGCGACGGGGCGGGCGGGGAGGCAGCCGCCGGCGAGGGTGCGAGGAGAAGGAAGAGGGCAGAGCGGGGTCGGGGTCTGGCTCGACCGCACCAGCCGCGCCCTAAATGGTTGGACCCGGCCTCGTCCTAGTCAGCGCGCGGGCACGCGCTCACTGTCCAGCGTGGCGCCTGACGGGCGGGCCCGACCGGTCAGATTCCCTGTCAATACGTATAAAACACACTTTTAGTCTTTTTTGCAAGGGCTCACCCCAATCTTGGTACTAACACGTAAAAATTACCAATCTTGGTATCAATCTGTTTCCAATGCTCCAAGAGCACTGCTACACGGACGACACTAGTCCAGCCGAAACATGCACGACATGCCCATCGCACCATCCATTTGCTAGTCTAGACAGCAGCATGCGGTGGGATTAGCTGTCGTGCATGTGTCGTTCAGCAAAACGTCGTCCGCGAAGTACTTCCGATGCTCCAATTGTGATACTTCTGTGCAATTTACTTGGTTAGAAGCAACTCTCAGTCAAGTAGTCAAGTCGCGCAACATGTAAAGAAAAAGAAAAAAGTTAAAAAGAAAATTTTCATAGATCTCAATGCATGATCTTATAAATAGCATCGTGAGATTTAGCAATCCCATTATGTGATTAATCAACTCTGGGTCCAGGCGAGGCGCCCAAGAGTCTGGCCCAGCAGCTCGCGTCCTGTGTCGCGGGGGCAGCATCTTCTGCCTCCGCGCCCGTGTCGGTCACGCCGAACAGACTGCCCATCTCCTCCAGCGTCCGGCCGCGCGTCTCCGGGAGGCAGGTGAAGAAGAACACCCACGCGAGCACGGCGATGCCGGCGTAGAGGAAGAAGGTGCCGCCCAGCGTGATGGCGCTGGACAGCGAGAGGAAGGTCATGGACATGGCGCCGCTGACCAAGCGGTTGCCGGCCTCCCCGACAGCGAAGCCCAGCGCGCGCACCCGCAGCGGCAAGATCTCCGTGGTGTACACACCCAACACGGGCCCGAGGCCGATGGAGAAGAATGACACGTAGACCAGGACGGACGCCACGCACAGGACGACCGCCCACGGGATCCTCGCGTCCGGGTTCTGGTCCACCACGGTGAGGCCCGTCGCGAGGCCGGCGAGCGAGACTATTATGCCGCCAGTGCTGCATAGCAGCAGCGGCCTCCGGCCGACACGGTCGAGGAGGAACATGGCGACCAAGATGACGAGCGTCTTGACGACGCCCATGGCGCAGGTCGCGGCCAGCAGTTGGTGGTCGCCGGTGAGACCAGCGCTCTCGAACACGCGCGGGCTGTAGAGCACGACGGAGTCGGAGCCCGTCAACTGCTGGAACAAGAAGACGCCGAGCGCCGCGACCAGTATTCGCCGCATGGAAGGAGTCGGCGACAGGATGAGCTCTCTCCACACCTGCTTCTCCTCGCCGCCTCTCTTCCTGGGCACGACGACCACGTCGCCGTCGAGGTCGTCTGGAATGCCGGCGGCGGTCTTTATGTCAGCGAGGCGCTCCTCGGCCTCCTCCGGCGTGTCGGTGATCTTCTCCAGCACGACCCTCGCGTCCGCGAGGCGGCCTTTCATGACGAGCCACCGGGGAGACTCCGGCATGCCGGACACCAAGACGGCGAGCAGGACGGACGGCACCGCGCCGATGCCGAGCATGAAGCGCCAGCCAAGGTGGAGCGGCAGGCGAGCGAAGGCGTAGTTAGAGATGTAGCCGAGGAGGATGCCGATGTTGATGAAGACCTCCGTGAAGGACACAAGGAAGCCGCGCGCCGACGCCGGGGCGATCTCAGCTGTGTACACGGGCGCTATCACGATGGCGTAGCCCACGCCGATGCCGGCCACGAAGCGACCGAGCATGAGCATGGTGTAGCCGCTTGCGAAGCCCATGAGCAAGGCACCAGCAAAGAAGAAGAAGGCGGCAAAGATAGCCGTGAAGCGGCGGCCGATCCAGTCGGACGTCCTGCCGGCGGCTAATGTGCCGATGATGGAGTAGATGCTCAGGATGCCCATCAGGATCTCCACCTGCACGTCCGTGATCTCGAGGTCCTTCTGGATATACAGCGACGCCCCGCTCATCACACCGGTGTCTATGGCGGCCACGAAATAAACACTTCATATAGCCAAACGCGAGACAGAATCAGGCGTGGAGGTGATAATGTCAACATGTGTACCGTAGCCGAGGACGATGGAGGCCATGGAGGCGACGACGGCGCAGGTGGAGGCATACTTGATGTTGCTCTTCTTCTTTTTGGGTGCTACTGCCTCTAGGAGCCCGGCTGAAGCCATCTTCTCTGCTCTGTCCTCACAGAGGGATGCCACTACCATGGTCTACTGATTGGTGATGTTTGGATCCTAATTAAGCATGAGGGATGGTGGAGTCTTATCGAACAAGTGCTTGAAATGATGGATGGCTGAGCACGTTTACCATGCTTCTACGTGCAAGCAAGTTCATACATCCTGACCTTGTTTGATTTCCATGACATCGCCAGGACCTTTTTATACTACATTTAATCGAGGATTAACGCGTCTTTTGGGATGCGCAGCCATCCTATTGACCATTTGATCAACCAACTTTGATTATTGTTATTTTTCAAATAGGAACATTTTTTATTGTTTCAGCACATGGCCACCGCTGGCAGCGTAAGCTTTGTCAGTTAGTGCATTGGGCAAATGATGGTACCAACCTGCACCTGCTGCAACAAATATTCTATTACTATCTCTGATGGCATTATATGCTGAGCCCACCCACCTTCCCGGTGAAACACGTTAACTTTGAGTACTCCTGCCGGTGGTCTTTGCCAAAGAGGGCTACAGTTCTATATCGTACTGTAAAACTTGTCTAGGAAATTACACAAATACACTAATTTTTTGAGGCAGAGGTAGTCCAAAATCAGAACTCTAAGCGATTTTGAAAACCACAACTCTTTTTGTTTTCAGTATTCTTGTACTTCCTCCTTTTCTGGTCTGTGTATACAATTTGGTCAAAGTCAAACATTGTCAACTTTGACTAAGCTTAGAAAAAATATCAACATTAACAATATTATGAAACTAATATTACTAGATGCATCATGAAACTAGTTTTTATACCATATAGCTTTGATATTGTAGATGCAGACTTTTTTCTATAAAATTAGTTAAACTTTACAAAGTTTGACTTTGATTAAATTTTATATGCAAACTAACAAGAAATAGAGGCAATTACTCATAATCAGGCATTACAATCACTCACGGTGATACTCAAGACATCCTCTCGACAAGAACCAAGGCAAACCGCAGTGCGACTGTGCAATCTACCAAAACTTGCCAGAACCAAGCCAAAGCACGGTCCTCTGGACTACCATTATTCTGACTATGTCTAATGTGAGTAATAGAAGAACCGCGTTCCTTCATACTTTTCAGAATCTCTCTAACAAGGAAATCATTCCTTGATTAATATCCGTGCTGACAATAATCAATACTTCCTCCAAGCAATCAGATCCAACATCGACCAGGATGTTACTTCATTGCAAAGCCAAAGCAAAACCCTCCAGACTCGCTAGCAATTCGACCTCTAGTGCATCGGCACATGCGTGTGCATGCAACAACAAAAAATGACAATTCGGTCATGATCTCGCACGACCATCCTAGATCCACCAATTCCAACCAAAAATGCCCCACTAGTATTAAGTTTAACTCGATCCACACTAGGTAGTTTCCAGCTGCTCGCCTGAGCAGAGGCCGTATGACGGAGTCGAATCCGGCATATGTTGGGTAGGGAGGTCCCGAGCTAGTAGCCTTGGCACGATGGTAACACAGACAGGTGATTTTATCCAAGTTCGGCCTCTCTTAAAAAGATAATACCCTACGTCCTGCTTTGATTATATTGATTGAGGGGGTATAGAGTTGATACCTCTCCAACGTATCTATTTTTCCAAACACTTTTGCCCTTGTTTTGGATTCTAACTTGCATGATTTGAATGGAACTAACCCGGACTGACATTGTTTTCAGCAGAATTGTCATGGTGTTATTTTTGTGCAGAAATAAAAGTTCTTGGAATGACCTGAAAATCAACGGAGATTATTTTTGGAATATATAAAAAATACTGGTGAAAGAATCAAGGCCAGGGGGCCCACACCCTGTCCACGAGGTGGGGGCGCGCCTACCCCCTAGGCGCGCCCCCTGCCTCGTGGGTCCCTTGGTGCTCCTCCGACCACAACTCCAACTCTATATATTTGTGTTCGGGGAGAAAAAAAATCAAGGAGAAGGATTCATCACGTTTTACGATACAGATCCGCTGCCAAGCCCTAATCTCTCTCGGGAGGGCTGATCTGGAGTCCGTTCGGGGCTACGGAGAGGGGAATCCGTCGCCATCGTCATCATCAACCTTCCTCCATCACCAATTTCATGATGCTCACCGCCGTGCGTGAGTAATTCCATCGTAGGCTTGCTGGACGGTGATGGGTTGGATGAGATTTATCATGTAATCGAGTTAGTTTTGTTAGGGTTTGATCCCTAGTATCCATTATGTTCTGAGATTGATATTGCTATGACTTTGCTATGCTTAATGCTTGTCACTAGGGCCCGAGTGCCATGATTTCAGATATGAACCTATTATGTTTTCATGAATATATGCGAGTTCTTGATCCTATCTTGGAAGTCTATAGTCACCTATTATGTGTTATGATCCATTAACCCCGAAGTGACAATAATCGGGATACTTACCGGTGATGACCGTAGTTTGAGGAGTTCATGTATTCACTAAGTGTTAATGCTTTGGTCCGGTACTCTATTAAAAGGAGGCCTTAATATCCCTTAGTTTCCAATAGGACCCCGCTGCCACGGGAGGGTAGGACAAAAGATATTATGCAAGTTCTTTTCCATAAGCACGTATGACTATATTCGGAATACATGCCTACATTACATTGATGAACTAGAGCTAGTTCTGTGTCACCCTATGTTATAACCGTTGCATGAGGAATCACATCCGACATAATTATCCATCACTGGTCCATTGCCTAGGAGCTTTTCATATATTGATCTTCGCTTATTTACTGTTCCGTTGCTACTGTTACAATCACTATAAAACCAAAAATATTACTTTTGCTACCGTTACGATTACTATCATATTACTTTGCTACTAAAATACCTTGCTGCAGATATTAAGTTTCCAGGTGTGGTTGAATTGACAACTCAACTGCTAATACTTGAGAATATTTTTTGGCTCCCCTTCTGTCGATCAATAAATTTGGGTTGAATACTCTACCCTCGAAAACTGTTGCGATCCCCTATACTTGTGGGTTATCAAGACTATTTTCTAGCACCGTTGCCGGGGAGCATAGCTCTATTCTTTGAGTCACTTGGGATTTATATCTGCTGATCACTATGAAGAACTTAAAAGATCAAAGAACCAAGATTTTCCCTCAACTACGAGGGAAGTTAAGGAACTGCCATCTAGCTCTGCACTTGATTCACCTTCTGTTTTGAGTAAACTTGCGACACCTACACCTGCTTTTCATTCTGATATGTCGCATGTTATTGATGATGCCACTTCTGCTTTGCATGATACTTATGATGAAACTACTTCTATGCTTGATAATACTGTCCCACTAGGTGAATTTCTTGATGAACAACTTGCTAGGGCTAGAGAGAATGAAATTATTGAAACTGATAATATTGATGAAAGTGATGATGAAGATTCTCCCCCTAGATATGAATTGCCTGTTGTGCCTGAGGGTTATGTTATGGATGACGAAACTGCTAAAGACTTTCTTACTTGCAATGATAGATCTGATCTTAAGAAATTATTAGCTAAGCTTAAAGAAAAGTGTTTGAATGCTAAAATGAAATATGACCCTGCTTTTGCTACTTCACCTATCTTTATTACTGACAAGGATTATGATTTCTCTGTCGATCCTTAGTTAATTACTTTGGTTGAATTTGATCCTTTTTATGGCTATGAATATGAAACTGTTGTGGCACATCTTACTAAATTAAATGATATAGCCACCTTGTTTACTCATGATGAGGAAACTCGCTATTACTTTATACTTAAGTTGTTTCCGTTCTCATTAAAGGGTGATGCTAAAACATGGTTTAATTCTCTTGATCCCGGTTGTGTGCGTAGTCCCCAGGATATGATTTATTACTTCTCTGCTAAATTTTTCCCCGCTCATAAAAAACAAGCTGCCTTAAGGGAAATATATAATTTTGTGCAAATTGAAGAAGAGAGTCTCCCACAAGCTTGGGGAAGGCTTCTCCAATTACTTAATGCTTTGCCTGATCATCCTCTCAAGAAAAATGAAATACTTGATATCTTTTATAATAGACTAACCGATGCTTTCATAGACCACCTGGATAGTTGTGCTGGTTGTGTTTCAGGGAAAGAACTGTTGATCAAGCTGAATTGCTATTGAATAATATCTTGAGTAATGAAAATGGACACTTCCTGAACCAACTCCTAAGCCAACTCCAAAGAAAAGGGGTATTCTATTTCTCAGCCCCGAAGATATGCAAGAGGCAAAGAAATCTATGAAAGAAAAAGGTATTAAAGCTGAAGATGTTAAGAATTTACCACCTATTGAAGAGATACATGGTCTTGATAACCCGACACAGGTAGTAAAGGTAAATTCTCTCTATAGATTTGATGAAGGTGATATTCCTCATTATAAGTCTGCTAGCCAATGCTTAGATGAGTTTGATAATTTTATTGTTAAACAAGAAAACTTCAATGATTATGTTGGTAGACAATTGAAACGCAATGCTGATATGCTTGAACACTTGAGTGATGATATGTCTAGAGTTAAAAGTGAGCTTAAAATTATTAGTAAAAATGCTTCTATGGTTCCCACTCAAGTAGAACAAGTACTTAAAGCTCATAATGATTTGCTCAATGAATTAAATAATAAGAAAAATGATAATGATGTTAGAGTTATGACCAGAGGGGGTAAAATGACTCAGGAACCTTTGTATCCTGAGGGCCACCCTAAGAGAATTGAGCAAGATTCTCAGAGAACTAATATTGATGCACCTAGTTCTTCTAAGGAGAAGAAGAAAAATGATAGGACTTTGCATGCTTCTAGTGAACCTGTTGTTGACACACCTAAGAATCCCAATGATATTTCTATTTCTGATGCTGAAACACAATCTGGTAATGAACATGAACCTAGTGATAATGTTAATGATGATGTTCATGTTGATGCTCAACCTAGCAATGATAATGATGTAGAGATTGAACCTGCTGTTGATCTTGATAACCCACAATCAAAGAATCAACGTTATGATAAGAGAGACTTTGTTGCTAGGAAGCATGGTAAGGAAAGAGAACCATGGGTTTAGAAACCCATGCCTTTTCCTTCCAAACCATCCAAGAAAAAGGATGATGAGGATTTTGAGCGCTTTGCTGAAATGATTAGACCTATCTTTTTGCGTATGCGTTTGACTGATATGCTTAAAATGAATCATTATGCTAAGTATATGAAGGATATTGTTACTAATAAAAGAAAGATACCAGAAGCTGAAATTTCCACCATGCTTGCTAATTACACTTTTAAGGGTCGAATACCAAAGAAACTTGGAGATCCAGGAGTACCAACTATACCATGCTCCATTAAGAGAAACTATGTTAAAACTGCTTTATGTGATCTTGGAGCTGGTGTTAGTGTTATGCCTCTCTTTTTATATCGTAACTAGAATTGAATAAGTTGACACCTACTGAAATATCTTTGCAAATGGCTGATAAATCAGTTGCTATACCTGTCAGTATTTGTGAGGATGTGCCTGCTGTGGTTGCAAACGTTACTATTTTAACGGACTTTGTTATTCTTGATAATCCCGAGGACGATAGTATGTCGATTATCCTTGGTAGACCCTTTTTGAATACTGCAGGGGCTGTTGTTGATTGCAACAAAGGCAATGTCACTTTTCATGTTAATGGTAATGAGCATATAGTACACTTTCCGAGGAAACAACCTCAAGTCCATAGTATCAATTCTATTGGAAAATTTTCAACGATTATTATTGGAGGTTTTGAATTTCCTCTTCCTACTGTCAAGAAGAAATATGACATTCTTATTGTTGGGGACATGCATATCCCTGTTGAGGTAACCTAGTGTTATTCAAAATTTCTCCGGTTTCATGCGATTCGGAATGAGTTTGTTAACAAGACTTGATCAACCTTGTTAGTGGATTCCTTTTGATGAGCATGAGATGGATGAAGTTAGAAAGCACAACCTTATGTACCCTTCTTTTTTACTTTCTGTTATTTATATTAAATAAAGCGAAAATGGTATTTTCTATCTATTTTCTGAATTATCCTTGCAATAAAAAATACCCAAAAAATAAAAGTTCTTCAAATGCCCTGAAAATGAAATATGATTTTTCCAGAATATTTAAATTTTTTTGGCACTAAGAACACATCAGGGGGACCCACCGTGTGCCCACAAGGGTGGAGGGCGCGCCCCCTGCCTTGTGGACCCCACGTGGGTCCCCTCCACTTATTCTTGCACCCACACACTTCGTCTTCCTCCAGAAAAAATTATCCACCATCTCAAACCCGAGTTCTAGCTCATCTTGCTGCCATTTTCGATCTCCTTGCTCAAAGCTCCATTCACAAAACTGCTTTGGGGGATTGTTCTTCGGTATGTGACTCCTCCAATGGTCCAATTAGTTTTTGTTCTAGTGCTTTATTTATTGCAAAATTTTGTTGCTTAGGTGACCCTGTTCTTGAACTTGCATGTCAAATTTATGTGGTCAAAAGTAGTTTTAATGCATGATATAGCCTTTATACACTTGTAGGAGTAGTTGCTATCAATTTTGTTGAGTTTGGTTCACTTTTATTTTGAGTCACTAAAAATTACAGAAATTTTTCAGAGGAAGAAATATGTTTAGGAAAATGTACCAAGGTGGTTCCTCAAGGAAGCAAGGCCCAAGGCCCGCAATACGCGAGCCGGACAATGAACTACCAAGGGAGGCTCAAGTACGTCCTTGTGAATGGCCATCAGAGGATTTCATGGTTCGGGTAGGAATCAAGGAAGAATTTGACGCATATGTGCATAACACTGATCTGGAGAGCTTCGAGGCAGATAAGTGCTGGCAATACCTCTACTTAACTGATTCATTTGTGAGAAGGTTTAAATATACATCTTCGCGCAATTCTCACACAGTCCTATTTGATCTTATGATAAATCTTATACTATGGACTTAGAATATTTTAATATTGCTTGTAAACTCCCGCAGTGGGGTAGTGCTAGTGAACCTCGCAAATCTGAATTTAAAGAATTTCTTGCTAGTATCACTATGGGGGAATCTAGAGAAATAACACAAGCTACCATAGGGAGCATTCATTTTCCTGCCATACATTATTTTGCTCTCTCTATAGGTAGATGCATTAATGGTAAGGATGAGGCTTGTCACATGTGCGTTCCAGATCTTAGTGTTCTCAAGAGTGCTGTATTAGGAGATAGACAATATAACTTGGGGGCCATTGTTGCACGCAGGTTGCATAACAATAGTACTAATGGAGATTTCCTCGGTGGAATTTATGCAACCCGTTTAGCTGATTTTCTTGGTATACCCATACGTGGGGATGATATTGAGTTGCCTCCTACTTATCTTGATTATAATGCTATGGTTCTTCATCAGTTTGTTGAGAGGAACGATCAGTTCCTCCAGTACCGACTAATCTTTGACACACGGCGCACCTTCCACGTTGCTCTCCCTACTCCTGCTTTCTTTGACTTTTAGAAAAAGGGAGATATGTTATAAACAGGGAGGAGGCGAGCGAGTACGAGAGGAGGACGAAGGTAGCTCGCCTCCAAGTTGCAGCTCATGAGGAAATTGCCGCTGCCTTTCAGTACGACCCCAGCTACAACTTTGATCCTTGGGCATAGACCAACTTAGGCCAAAAGCCTAAGCTTGGGGGAGTATGTATTTCTCACCGACATTACATTCATGTTCACACACTCATGCCAGTTGTCGGTGCTCATACTTTTTCATTGTATCATCCATGCTAGTTTATTTTCTTTTTAAGCATTCTTCTTGTGTGTTTGAAAAACCTTAAGAAAAACCAAAAAAATTAGTTGTAGCTTTTAGTTAGTTTAATTTCCATGCCCGTAGTAGTAGTAATTAAAAAGAAAACCCAAAAAGAGTTCTCGTTGTTCTTTTTCTTGTTGGGAGCTTTCGCGTGTAAATAGTTTTGTTTCTTTTCTTTTCTTCAGGGGTCGAGAGGAGAAGACCACGATGAAAATGTTGAGTGGCTCTCTTATGCATTATTGTTGATTTAACAAAGAGCCCACATTACTTTGTCTTCTCTCCTGAGTTGAATGCTTGCAGATTCCAACTTAGTCCAATGCACGTGCACTTTTATTATTATCCACACTATACGGTCATGCAAGTGAAAGGCCATAATGACGATATATGATGAACTGATTGAGATGAGAAAAGCTGGTATGAACTCAACCTCTCTTGTTTTTGTAAATATGATTAGTTGATCATTCCCGATTCAGCCTATTATGAATGAAACATGTCTGCAATGAAAATTAGAGATTATAGTTGCTCATGCCATGCTTAATTTGCTAGTAGTTTATAATGGTTTACCTTGCGTGCCAACATGCTATTAAAATGGTTGTGATGTGGTATGATAGGGTGGTATCCTCCTTTGAACGATTCGAGTGGGTTGACTTGGCACATGTTCACGCATGTAGTTGAAACAAAATCAACATAGCCTCCACGATGTTTATTTCATGGTGAATTATATCCTACTCATGCTTGCATTCAGTGTTGATTAATTTTAATGCATGTTCATGACTGTTGTCGCTCTCTAGCTGGTCGCTCCCCAGTCTCTTTCTAGCCTTCACTTGTAATAAGCGGGAATATTGCTTGTGCATCCAATCCCATAAACCCCAAAGTTATTCCATATGAGTCCACCATACCTTCCTATATACGGTATCTACCTGCCGTTCCAAGTAAATTTGTATGTGCCAAACTCTAAACCTTCAAATGAAATCATGTTTTGTATGCTCGAATAGCTCATGTATCAACTAGGGCAATCTGTATCTTCCATGCTAGGCGGGTTATTCTCAAGAGGAGTGGACTCCGCTCCTCACTCACCAGAAAATGGCTGGTCACCGGGATGCCCAGTCCCATGCTCAAATCAAATCAAAATAATTGCAAACAAAACTCCCCTAGGATTGTTGTTAGTTGGAGTCACCCGTTGTTTCGGGCAAGCCATGGATTGATGCTTGTTGGTGGTGGGGGAGTATAAACTTTACCATTCTGCTTGGGAACCGCCTATAATGTGTGTTGCATGGAAGATATCGAGATCTCTGGTTGTTATGTTGACAATGAAAGTATACCGCTCAAAATATTATTCATCTCTATTTCAAATCGAGCTCTAGCACCTCTACAAATCCCTGCTTCCCTCTGTGAAGGGCCTATCCATTTACTTTTATATTGAGTCATCATCCTCTTATTAAAAAGCACCAGTTGGAGAGCACCGCTGTCATTTGCATGTATTATTATTAGTTTACATTGACTATGATTGGATCTCTTTTACCATGAATTACAATTTCCAGTCAGCCCTTGATCTTCAGAGGTGCTCTGCATATCTTTGCTGAAAACTTGAATGCCGACTTTACATATTTACAACAACAAGAGCAAACAGAGTTTGTAAAAAAATAATTCTTTATCACTTTCAGTTTGTCAACTGAATTGCTTGAGGACAAGCAAAGGTTTAAGCTTGGGGGAGTTGATACGTCTCCAATGTATGTATTTTTCCAAACACTTTTGCCCTTGTTTTGGACTCTAGCTTGCATGCTTTGAATGGAACTAACCCGGACTGACGCTATTTTCAGTAGAATTGCCATGGTGTTATTTTTGTGCAGAAATAAAAGTTCTTGGAATGACCTGAAAATCAACGGAGACTATTTTTGGAATATATAAAAAATATTGGCGAAAGAATCAAGGCCATGCGCCCACACCCTGTCCACGAGGGAGGGGCGCGCCTACCCCCTGGGTGCGCCCCCTGCCTCATGGGCCCCCTGGTGCTCCTCCGACCTCAACTCCAACTCTATATATTTGTGTTTGGGAGAAAAAATCAGAGAGAAAGATTCATCGTGTTTTACGATACGGAGTCGCCGCAAAGCCCTAATCTCTCTCGGGAGGGCTGATCTAGAGTCCGTTCGGGGCTCCGGAGAGGGGAATCCATCGCCATCGTCATCATCAACCTTCCTCCATCACCAATTTCATGATGCTCACCGGCGTGCGTGAGTAATTCCATCGTAGGCTTGCTGGACGGTAATGGGTTGGATGAGATTTATCATGTAATCGAGTTAGTTTTGTTAGGGTTTGATCCCTAGTATCCATTATGTTCTGAGATTGATGTTGCTATGACTTTGCTATGCTTAATGCTTGTCACTAGGGCCCGAGTGCCATGATTTCAGATCTGAACCTATTATGTTTTCATGAATATATGTGAGTTCTTCATCCTATCTTGGAGTCTATAGTCACCTATTATGTGTTATGATCCGTTAACCCCGAAGTGACAATAATCGGGATACTTACCGGTGATGACCGTAGTTTGAGGAGTTCATGTATTCACTAAGTGTTAATGCTTTGGTCCGGTACTCTATTAAAAGGAGGCCTTAATACCCTTAGTTTCCAATAGGACCCCGCTGCCATGGGAGGGTAGGAAAAAAGATGTCATGCAAGTTCTTTTCCATAAGCATGTATGACTATATTCGGAATACATGCCAACATTACATTGATGAACTAGAGCTAGTTCTGTGTCACCCTATGTTATAACCATTGCATGAGGAATCGCATCCGACATAATTATCCTTCACTGATCCATTGCCTACGAGCTGTTCATATATTGATCTTCGCTTATTTACTTTTCCGTTGCTACTGTTACAATCACTATAAAACCAAAAATGTTACTTTTGCTACCGTTACCATTACTATCATATTACTTTGATACTAAAATACCTTGCTGCAGATATTAAGTTTCCAGGTGTGGTTGAATTGACAACTCAGCTGCTAATACTTGAGAATATTCTTTGGCTCCCCTTGTGTCGAATCAATAAATTTGGGTTGAATACTCTACCCTTGAAAACTGTTGCGACCCCCTATACTTGTGGGTTATCAAGAGTACAGGTTGATATACCATGAGATCGTGTATGAATGAGTTAGCCTTTACAGTCTACACCCCTCATCTTATATAGCCATTGGGGTACCTAGGGTTACATAGGTCAGTTGCATCTAAGAATAAACATGTCGAAGATCGTCTTGGAGTATGCACCAAATCTTCGAAGATTCCATCTTGATTCTCCAGAGGGCCCGACGAATGTGGCCCACTGGTTGATTACTTTGGGGGTCCTCGGCATGGCCCATATGTTCGGGAGCCAGCATGGTTCGCACCCCCTTATCCAGGGCACCATTAGTACTCCCCCAACCTTTCTTCAAGCCGAGAACATACTCGGTCGGCCCACTCTATCCTTCATCTTTGGTCTTCGTTCTTGTAAATTGGTTGACAGTGTCATGGGCTAGTGGGTATCAACCTAGTCGGTCCATAGTCCATGGGTCGGGCCTATGGCCCACCAATCCTATAAGGAAGGACTTCGGAAGCCTTGGCGGCATAATCAAGGTGGACTCAGCCGAAGACTTGGCGTGTACTTCAAGGACTACTCCGGCCGCTAACGTTTATCTTCCTAGATGATAACCGACCATGTGTAACCCTAGATACCCCTGGTGCCTATATAAACTGTGGGGTTAGTCTATAAAGAGACAAGTACAATCACCTCCATTAGGGTTTAGTACACAACATATGAGCCTGTATTTGTTACTCCATCATCAATATAATCAAGCAGGGCATAGGGTTTTACCTCTTCAAGAGGGCCCAAACCTGGGTAAAACATCGTGCCTTTCGTCTCCTGTTACCATTGTTCTTCGATCCATAGCTTGGGACCCCCTTCCCGGGATATGCTGATTTTAGTACTGACATTGGTGCTTACATTGAGAGTTCCGCCGTGTGATCAAAGAGGATCAATGGAAGCGTTGATCTATGACCAAAACCCTCATGGCGTGGTTCCCACGCCTGAAACCCCCGTTAGCGGATCGCGCCACCTCCATCAAAAGGTGGAGCACTATGAGCTAGAGCTAACACCCGAGCCCTGTGCTCCTTCTCCCATCTCGGTTGAAGGTCTCCATATGGAGAAGGACCAAGGGCTAAGGTATCATCTATCAAAAGACCTCGGCGTCAACCGAGAAGAAGGAGACAAGGACTCGGATCTTAAAACCAATTCGGCCCACTCGTAGTCGGCACACCCTCCTAGGCACAAAGTCGTCAGAGCTTCAAGCCTACGAACAGCTGCGATCGAATTCTTACTCCCACCCGCCATGCACATCAAGTACTGCCGGATTAACTCAGAGCCTCCCAGGGACCTAATTTACATAAAACAACAAGCTGATGAGCCAGTCAGGCAATTCTGGATAAGATTCCCATTCGCCAAGAATAGGATACCAGATTGTCATGATTCAGATCTCTTAGGAACTTTCAGGCACAACTGCCATGATGAAGGCATCTTAAACACCCTCGCCCGACGATGAGTTCAAACCTTCTCTGAATTATTGGATATGGTGTGAAAATTTTGCACCATGGAAGACGCTTGGTTGCTCAAAAAGAGCAAGAAGACTTGATCTACATCTATAAATTAAAGCACGACAGAGAAACACGCCGAAAAAGGCATTCTGGACATCCGCGTCAGTCGAGCCATCACGGAAATGAAAAAAGCCGGTCATGGGATCCAAAACCACCCTTGATGGCCTGTTGGACAAGTCGTGCCCATTCCACTCTGTTTTGTTAAACGCAAACCCAACTCATAGACTTTGAGCTTGCTGGGTGGTCAAACAGGTGGCTAAGGGAGGTGAAGCATTCCTCAGAAATACACGCGCATACAGTCATTCAACAAACTCTTCGGACGATGAGAGTAACTTGAGGATTTACGGAACTTAGACATCAAGAAATCGGAAGAAAAGATCCCCTCAAGAGCTAAGCCACGTCCAGCATATAACAACTCCAGATACGTGGCTAGACACGTCGATTACCTTTGACTAACATGACCAGCCGAAGTCTAGCTCAAGCTGATGTCCGACAGCCTTGGTCCATGATCCCATAGTGGACGGATGTAGGCTTTGAAAGGTATTAATGGATGGTGGCAGCAGTTAAATCTCATTACTAGGATACTCGGGACAAAATGCAGCTCGACAGATCGCGCATCGAGCAAAGTCACACCACTTTTAGGGGAATCATCCTCGGAAAAGAGGCGTGATGCAGCAGAAAAACACCCTCGATGTGGTTTTCGGGACTCCCGAGAACTGATGGTCCGAGGAGTTGACCATCCACATTGTACCCTTCCAAAGTGGCTATCACGACCTATTGGGACATGACACCTTCTAATTCTAGGCAATCCCGCACTACGGGTACATGAAGCTTAAAATGCCGGGCCCAAACGGAGTCATTACCATCACAAGCAACCTTGACAGATCACTTAGAGCCGAGAACAAAATATCATCGCTCAATATCGAATCATTGTCTGAAGCCCTTGCCGCTGAGGAATTGATGGCACTTCGGGCCACGGTTGGCAGGGACGCCGTCATCCTGGATAAGAGATCTAAATCCACTTTGTTCAAGCCAGCAGATGAGATTCAAATTTCAAGTACACCCAACGGACCTAAATAAAACATCGTCAATTGGTGCACAACTCGATCCAGAGATTGAAGAAGCCCTTTGCAATTTCCTTAGAGAAAACTAGGATATTTTTGCTTGGCATCCCTCAGACATGCCAGGAATCCCAAGGAACCTAGCCGAGCATAGCCTCAATATAATAAAAGGCTCAAAACCTGTTAAATAAGTGAGGGAGTCTTGGATTAGGGGGTCCTCGGGTGTGTGTGGACAGTTTGATATGGGCTGGACTGATGGCGGCTGTGAAGATAAAAGCAGAAGACTTTCCCCCATGTCCTGGTAGGACTGCTATATGTGTGGATGACAAGTTTGATGTCCAGATATGTTATTTCCTTCCCCTACAAACAGACTCTGTAGAATCCTAGGCCCCTCCGGCGTGTATATAAATCAGAGGGTTTAGTCCGTAGAGGCTATTAGAATAATCATAGGCTAGATAACTAGGGTTTAGCCATTACAATCTCGAGGTAGATCAACTCTTGTAACTCATATATTCATCTAATACAATCAAGTAGGACGTAGGGTTTTACCTCCTTTAAGAGGGCTCGAACCTGGGTAAACATTGTGTCCCTTTTGTCCATTGTTACCATTGATCCTAAGACACACATTTTGGGACCCCCTACCCAAGATCTGCCAGTTTTGACACCGACATTGGTGCTTTCATTGAGAGTTCCGTTGTGTTGTCAACAAAAGGATCGATGGCTCGCCTTGTCATCAACAAAGATGCTGTTTCCGGGGAGGCCTTTCTCCCTGGTCAACTTTTTGTGTTTGGCGGCTTCATGCTACGTGCCAACTCAACCGGTCACCTCGAGCAGGTTGACAGCTACGCCCTTGGTCAGCAGATCAGGTTTGGAAGTTTCAACTACATTGCTAATATCCAAGGAGATCTGACCTTCAAGGGGTTTACGGCCTCGGCCGCCACTCCCCCCATACGAAGAAGGCCCTTTGGATCCACTATCAGATCCCATCCAGGGGTCGACTCTCATGACCCTGGCCTTAGATCCAGGGCAGACCGCTTTGTCCGAAGACGGGAGTGTGAACCCCACTGGAATTTCTCCCATCAAGGAGCTTCTAGCCGGAGACCCAGATGCGTTCGCGCCATCGGCGGACCTGGACTCAAATGAGACTCTCCCTGTCATCGGGAAGCCGAACTCGCCTCTAGACGTCAACTTCGAACTTTCGAGGTCTGCATCCATCGGGCTCGATCAAGTGGTTATCACCGAGCCTAGCTCTGCAGATCCACAGACTCGTGTCTGGCTTTCGCTCTTAAATGAAATGCTGGACTTAATGTGATCTCTCGCCATCATGGAAGTATCACCTCCGAACTACACCGAAGGCTGAGAGTAGGGAAATTTACATCCCACCCACCACCTACTTAATAGCCACTGTCGAGGATCTAACTGACATGCTATACTACGCCTCCGAAGACATCGATGGCATGGACGATGATGTCGAGGCCGAGCCAAGATCCAACCCATCCATCACATGGTGTTGGGTGACCACTTCGACCTACGATGTATACATGGTGGATACAGCTGAGAAGAAGGACGACAATGGCACTAAAGATCTAGATGAGGACAGGCATGTCGTTGAACCACCAAAACGTCGGCGCCAATGGCGCCGCTCACGATCGTGTCGGGCAAGGGAAAGCAATACCGGCACAGGAGATAATGACACTCCAGACATTGCCAAAGACCCCGATCACCCCGTCGAGCCTGCATTCAAGCAGGATGAAAGAGAAGAGGGTCAATACAGCCCCGAACACGCCAATCACGAGGATTCGGAAGATAGTAATTACTTACTCATCTTTGAAGAGGATGTTAGCCTTGTTGACGATGACTTCATCATCCTAGAGGAACCCCTCGAACAAGAACGCTTCAAGCGACAACTCATCACCACCGCGCGAAGCCTGAAAAAGAAACAACAACATCTTCAAGCTGAACATGATACACTCAACGACAGGTGGACCAAGGTCCTAGCCGCTGAAGAATACGGCTTCGAGCGCCCAACAAAGAGTTACCCAAAATGCAGACTACTACCGCAATTAGACAACGAGGCCCTTGAGCCAATACCGTCAAGATACAATCAGGCTGATCAACCGGACCGACCACCATGTGGACGTGACAGAACGGCCAATTATGCCGAACACCAGTCTGCACCCCCTTGCCATAGGGGCAAAACAACGGATCTGGGCTACACGTACGAGCTATGTCAGGACCTGACCAACAGAGCTGATCAGACCCGATCAATCCATGGATCAAGAGGACATGCTCCAGCACAAGATGATGGATATCAGGCCTGTCACGACAAACATAACCAAATCCGGGGTCAACCCCGAACACGGATGTCATCCGAACTCCGTCGCGATGTGGCCCGGTATAGAGGTGCTGCGCACCCCATGTGCTTTGCCGATGAGGTAATGCAACACCAATTTCCGGAAGGGTTTAAACCCGTAAACATCAAACCATACGATGGAACGATAGACCCTGCTATATGGATTGAAGATTTTCTTCTCCACATTCACATGGCTCGCGCAGATGATCTCCACGCTATTAAATACCTCCCTCTAAAGCTAAAAGGACCAGCACGACTTTGGGACAACTTTCAGGGTACTTATGTCCGGCCACAGGACACTGATGACCTGAGTCACATAGTCCAGCAACCTGGAGAGTTAGCTCGCAAACTTTGGACTCGGTTCTTAATTAAAAAGAACCAATCATCGACTGTCCGGACACTGAGGCCTTAGCGGCATTTAAACATAGCGACCGAGATGAATGGCTCACCCGACACCTTGGTCAGGAAAAGCCGAATACTATGGCAGCTCTTACTGCACTTATGACCTGCTTTTGTGCGGGCGAAGATAGCTGGTTAGCTCGTAGAAGCAATAGTACCAGCGACCCCGGGACCTTTGAGGCCAGGGATGGCAATGGGAGGCCACGACGCAGCAAAAATAAGCGTCGGAACAACAACAAAGAAACCGAGGATATGACGGTAAACGCCGGATTCAACGGCTCTAAACCTAGTCAACGGAAGAAGCCGTTCAAAGGAAATAGGGACGGTCCATCCAATTTGGATAAAATAGTGGATAGGCCTTGCCAGATTCATGGCACCCCTGACAAGCCTGCCAACCACACCAACAGAAACTGCTGGGTTTTTAAACAGGCCGGTAAATTAAATACCGAACATAAGGGGAAAGGACCTCAAAGAGTGGACGATGATGAGCCCCGCCCACCGAACATAGGGGGACAGAAGAAGTTTCCCCCCGAGGTAAAAACTGTGAACATGATATATGTCACCCACATCCCCAAGAGGGAGCGCAAGCGCGCATTAAGGGACGGCTACGCCATAGAGCCTGTCGCCCCGAAATTCAACCCATGGTCGGCTTGTGCGATCACCTTTGATCGCAGGGACCACCCAACCAGTATCCGTCATGGAGGTTCGGCGGCCCTGGTCCTCGATCCCATCATCGACGGATACCATCTCACTAGAGTCCTTATGGACGGCTGCAGCAGTCTCAACTTGATCTATCAAGACACTAATCGTAAGATGGGTATCAACCCATCAAGAATCTAGCCTAGTAACACTACCTTTAAAGGAGTGATACCCAGTGTGGAGGCCCGCTGTCGATGTCAAAACCGGCAAATCTCAGGTAGGGGGTCCCGAATTGTGCGTATGAGGATCGAAGGTAACAGGAGGAAGGGGACACGATGTTTACCCAGGTTCGGGCCCTCTTAATGGAAGTAATACCCTACTTCCTGCTCGATTAACATTGATGAGTATAGGGGTTACAAGAGTTGATCTACCTCGAGATCGTAATAGCTAAACCCTTCATGTCTAGCCTGTATGATTTGTGTTCGCCTCTACAGACTAAACCCTCTAGTTTATATAGACACCAGAGGGGGCTAGGGTTGTACAGAGTTGGTTTATAGAGAATCGGATCGCCAAACTTGCCATCCATGCAAAGGAGAGTCCCATCTAGACACGAGGGAAGGCCTTCTATCTTGTATCTTCGCGGCCCATCAGTCCGACCCATGTCACATAGCCCGACCATCCAAGGACCCCGTAATCAAGGACTCCCTTAGTAGCCCCCGAACTTGCCTTCAATGACGATGTAGTATCCGACTTTATGTCTTCGGCTTTGCAAGGTGGGTTCTTCATTATACTTCGGATTGACGATAGTTCGACTCTTCATTAAATATCACATTCTATCGATTCTTTGCTGCCATCTCCTCGGCTTTCACGTGTCAAACGAATGCGAATGGTCTAGGTGTTTTTTTACAAATAACCCCTTGACCATGCAGGGAAGGAGTCTATTTAGGGAGATTAGATCTCAGATGTCATTCCACACCACGCGGAAATCCTTAGAACTCGCCATAGGAAATCTTCCAAACATGGCCGACATTCCTAGCTCTTCCTCACGTCCCCATGGCCCTCATAAAGGTGACTAGGAAAGCTGCTCGGTGTCCCGTGCCCATCTGAATGAACTTTAGATGATGGATATCTTCCTCCCGCGTATCTAGTCTCCGCTCGGGCTGGATTAACTTCCCTCAATGGCGAAGCCCTGGCAGAGAATTTCCCCAATCATTCTAAAGAGGAGTGGGTGTGCTTCATTTCCTTCCTTTTGAGAGGCGTAGGATTCCCTATCCATCCTTTCCTCAGAGGTCTCCTGGAGTATTACGGCCTCCAACTGCACAATCTAACGCCAGGCTCCATCCTGCATATCGCGGGCTTCGTTGCTCTTTGTGAGCTGTTCCTAGGCTGTGAGGCTCATTTCGAGCTATGGCAGAAATTTTTCTGCCTCGTCCCCCGCTCCCAAAAGGGATCTATATTCGAGGTGGGTGGCGCCGAAGTATGGCGCATAGCCGGGATAGGATACCTGTCTGGCACTCTGAAGAAGGCATCCAAAGAGTGGCCCTCAGAATGGTTTTATATCGAAGACATCGTTCTTTCGGACCCAATCCGGCGCGGCCTTCCCAAATTCTCCAATGCTCCTTTAAAGAAGCACACCAGCTGGCGTCCCCAAAGCCTCGAGGAAGAAGATAGTGCGGAGGTCAAGAGGCTAGCAAGCAAGGTCAGAGTACTTGCCAACTCCGGGCTGTCTATAATCGAGGTAATGGCGATTTCAATAACGCAATGCGTTCAGCCGCTCCAAGCTAGAGGTTTTCTTATGTGGAATTACAATGGGGAGGACGATGCATCTCATTGTCTACCCAAGGGTCTAGACAACTTCACCGCCCTGGCCGCCATCTTAGCTGACCTTTACAAAGGGGAGAAGGAAGACTTCACTCGCTTGGAATGTCATGAAGGTTTTTCCATGTATAACCCCATCGACTGGGTGTGTTTTTCTTCAATTATTGGCCTTTACTCAATCTCTTTCATGAGTTATGCTAGTCGAATTTAATCCAACTATTTTTGATAGGAGTGGAGAAAGGTCGTCGTGGGGGTCTACAGCCCCGCTCCGCAAATCCGGATATATTTATAGAACTTAAGGAGGGGTCTTTTATCACGCGAGCTACGACGGCACGGAAGTGGCCATTATAGCCGATTACCCTGGCCTTCTCCCCTCCTCCCATGTAAGTACCCAGGAGACGTCTCCTCCAAAAGAGTTTTCCCATTGCGCCTCACCCACCGCACTATCTCACAATCCGAAGGGCCGGTGCTCGTCTCGCCGAGCTGTATCGGAGGCGTCCTCTAAGAAGGCGACGCCCGCGCAGGGCGAGTCTTTGAAAAAAAAAGGCAAACAGTGATACTACCGGCCCCCCCGCCTTCACCAAAGAGGTATAGTTTTTAACATGCACTCGGCGGATAGACCGAATTGTGATATTTTCCGCTAGGCCATATTTTAGGAAGAGCATACGCCCGATTGTATCCAGGGACCTCGCCGGCCATGCATCGACCAATCCGGCCCCGGACCCTGCCACAAGGACTAGGGTTGATACAGGCACAATTCCGGATTGTAATCTCCAAGAGGATTCAGATAATGTATCCGTCACCAATTCTGAAGTGGAGAGCGCGATGAATCATCAGCGGTGGAAAGACGCCATGTGTGGCCCAAGTTTCACCGAAGAGGCATTCAACGCCCTCAGCTCTGCGGGTGCATATATTCGGGCAGCTCGGGATGGACTTGCCTGAGCCACCCACCAGCTTTCAAAGGATATGCAGGTAAGGAACTTTGAGTAGATTCAATAATCATATGCTAGTAGCCCCCGAGACTTAAAGCAGTTGGCCCATCTAATTTAAGGGTCGTTATATCATCAGGTACTCATGGCGAAAAATAACACGCTGTCCAAGGAGCTTGAAGAACGTCGGACCAAGCTAACTGTTGTCACCGCCGAATCAGAAAATTGGAAGAAATCCAAGAAGGCACCTGATGGTAAGCACAATAGTGTCCGGAAAATATGATTCTGCGCCAACAATGATTTTTAAATATGCATTGTATTCTTATAGCTACAGGATCGGTAGATCAGTTGGAGGAGATGCTGAAGGCTGCTCAGGCGAACAAACAACATGCCGAAGGGCAAGAAGCCACTGGTCAACATGTGTTAACACGGACCATTAATGAGAAGAACAAGCTACATGATGCAAACATCAAGCAAGCCGAAGAGCTAAAGGACATACGAGCCCAAATGTCGGATGCCTTGAAGGAGAACAGATAGCTGAAAGGCGGCATATTCAGTATGTCCTTTAACCTAACTTTCATATGGTCCCCTGATGGAAAGGTTTACGAAAGTGTTCCTGTAGGTTTGTTAACTGGGCGGCCCAAGGAAGAAGTGTCCGGATTTCAAGGCGACTGGCTACAGGAGCTATCCAAAGTGCACAAGCGAGCTCAGAAAGCCATGGGGAACATGGCTAAGGCTTTGTGGCCATCTGATTCTCCTCCAGAAATCATGGAGGAGCTCATGAATTTATTCAAGGGAGGTTGACGCCGCTTTGCACTATGGAAGGTATTAGCATGTCGAGAAGGCGCACGAGAAGCCTGGGCCATGGTAAAAACACGGTATACCGGACTTGATCCAAATCATATGGCCCGGGTCAGACCTCGGGGACCAGATGGAGAAGAAATTCCTGTTAGCTTGGTGTATGACCAAGTAAAGACAACCGACAATTTTTCACAACAAGACTATAAACTAGACAACCCGATAGATGGTATAGATAAAGAGTAGGCGTTTGATCCCATGCAACAATGTACTTTATTACCAAACTTATATATCTCCATCCGAACTCGAAAAGATTGTCATGGCAAACCTTCCGCTTCTACCTCCGAAACCCAAGGGTTGGAGTGTTTCCGAATACTATACCCGTGGGAAACACCAAGTATGTTCGGAAACCAGGCAATCCAGTCATAGTGCTTGAACAGAAAAATTGTATTCGGGGAGTTATGTTATATTACTCTTTAGCATAAGAAACATCTTCCAGAGAGAATAGTTCCATTAAGGGTTCCTCTCCCTGGGTCAGTATGCATTATTTATGCATGCCTAATCCGTGATGCGAAAGAATGACAAGAGTTTTTATATTTTGAGAGTTTATATTGCAATGAAGGCAGTTCATCGTCTGTCTGCTGACCAATTATTCCCTTAAGAATGCTAGCTTTTGGCTTCACCCGTCTGAGGTACATGTCCGGATGACCCGGTTGTAACAATCGTAGAGGTGCTCCCTTTATGCCCTAGCCGAACAAGCGAGAATGTAGGGCATAAGCACAGGAGCCAGGCAACCCAGCTTGGCAAAAACTTAAGTCATAGAGATGCATATAACGGCGAAGACAAGACGTATATGAGCAAACAACACATATATATGGTGAGCTTTATGCTTAGAATAATAATAAGCTTCTATTGAGAGAAGCCCCCAGTTATGGTGGGGTGTGTACATTTAAGGATGTATACCCCTCAAGTGTGCGGCTTACCCGAACACACGCTAGAAATCATATAAAAACGAGAAGAAGGGAAAAATGAAAAGGAGAAAAAGGGTACGAACAAAGGCATGTGCCCGGACTTAGGCGTAGAATCTTCGGAGTCTAGCAGCGTTCCATGGGTTTGGCTCTAAGCCATTATCCGATGCATTGCGAAGGCGATAGGCTCCTCTAGTGAGAACTTCATCTATAATGAAGGGACCTTCCCATTTGGGTTTGAGCTTGTCCTTTTTCTTCTCTGGTAGGCGTAGAACGAGTTCACCGACATTATAAATGTTTGCCCACACTTCTCTGCTTTGGTATCTTCGAGCTTGTTGTTGGTAGAATGCGGACGGGCTTTTGCGACATCGCGCTCCTCCTCCAGGCCATCTAAGTCGTCCCGCCGATCGAGCTTGGCCTCTCTCTCCTCATACATGCGCACTCGAGGTGAGTCATGAATAATATCTCAGGGCAAGACAACCTCTGTGCCATACACCATGAAGAATGGTGTGTATCCGGTCGTACGTTTGAGCGTGGTCCGCGGCCCTCGGAGTACGGAGTGGAGCTCCTTGACCCAGTGTTTATCCGACTCCTTTAGGGATCGCACTAGTATGGGTTTGATGCCGCTCATTATCAGGCCATTGGCCCGTTCAACTTGACCGTTTGCTTAGGGTGATACACTGAGGTGTAATCGAGTTTAATACCTAGATTAGCACACCAATTTTTCACCTCATCGGCTGTGAAATTAGAGACATTATCCGTAATAATGCTATGTGGGACACCATAACGGTGTACAACGCTGGAGATAAAATCTATCACCGGTCCGGCTTCAGCAGTTTTTACTGGTTTGGCCTCTATCCACTTAGTGAATTTGTCCACCATAACCAGTAAATATTTCTTCTTATGGATCCCCCCTTTAAGGGGTCCGACCATGTCTAGCCCCTAGACTGCGAAAGGCCAGGTAACGGGGATTGTTCTTAGGGCTGTGGGCAGCATATGGCTTTGATTGGAAAAGAGCTGGCACCTGACACAACGTTGTACAAGGTCCTTGTCGGTGTCAAAACCGGCGGATCCCGGGTAGGGGGTCCCGAACTGTGCGTCTAGGCCGGATGGTAACAGGAGGCAAGGGACACGAAGTTTTACCCAGGTTCGGGCCCTCTTGATGGAGGTAAAACCCTACGTCCTGCTTGATTAATATTGATGATATGGGTGTTAGAAGAGTAGATCTACCACGAGATCAGAGAGGCTAAACCCTAGAAGCTAGCCTATGGTATGATTGTATGTTGTGATTGTTGTCCTACGGACTAAAACCCTTCGGTTTATATAGACACCGGAGAGGGTTAGGGTTACACAAGGTCGGTTACAAAGGAGGATATATCCATATACGTATTGCCTAGCTTTCCTTCCACGCCAAGTAGAGTCCCATCCGGACACGAGACGAAGTCTTCAATCTTGTATCTTCATAGTCTAATAGTCCGGCCAATGGAGATAGTCCGGCTGTCCGGAGACCCCCTAAGCCAGGACTCCCTCAGTAGCCCCTGAACCAGGCTTCAATGACGATAAGTCCGGCGCGCAGTTGTCTTCGGCGTTGCAAGGCGGGTTCCTTCTCCGAATACGTCACAGAAGAATTTGAATATGAGGATAGTGTCCGACCCTGCAAAATAAGTTCCACATTCCACCATAGAGAGAATAATGTTTTCACAGATCTAATTTGCTAGCTTGTTTCGGCAGCATGACGTTACATCATGGCCCGGTGATTATTCGAACCATTTCTTTTAACCAGCCCCGCACATAACGCGAGGCAGTTTTTCGACACGTCTTGTCAAAGCAGAGATCGTGTCCCCTTATTACGGGATCCTCATCAATACGGGCGTGGGTAACCCAACCGTGCCATCAATGGCGGCGCTTGGGGGATAAGCGAGTTTTACCAGGCAAGTGGGGACGCTTAATTTTGTCCGCCCATATAAAGGGATAAGGATTCACCTTTCTATCCACGCCTTCTTCCTCCTCTGCTCATCCGCTCCCGCACACTCGAGCTCTAGCGCCCAAGCTCCCACTTCCATCTCAACCTTCTCCAACCATGTCCGGAGAGGGAGGCAAGTGGATGGTCTCCTCTATCATGGAGGGAGACGTCAAGAAACTGAGGAGAGCCGGATACCTGCCCGACGACATCGCGCACCGGCTCCCAGATGAGGGACAACTCATCCCCACCCCCAAGCCCCATGAGAGGGTGGTATTCCTCACCCATTTCCTCCACGGACTGGGATTCCCTCTCCATCCCTTCGTCTGGGGGCTCATGTTTTATTATGGCTTGGATTTCCACGATCTGGCCCCGAACTTCATCCTCAACATCTCAGCATTTATCGTCGTGTGCGAGGCCTTCCTCCGCATCAAGCCCCACTTTGGCTGATGGCTGAAGACCTTCAATGTCAAGCCGAAGGTAGTGAGCGGCCGCCAGGCGGAGTGCGGAGGCGCCATGGTGGGCAAGATGCCCAACATCACATGGCTCAAGGGCTCCTTCGTGGATACCATAAAGGGGTGGCAATCGGGGTGGTTCTATATCACCGAGCCGCGCGACCCCGCATGGGTAGCGGCCCCCGAGTTCCGATCTAGCATCCTCATGCGGCTCATCTCCTGGAAAGAGAAGGGCCTGTCCTGGGGTAATTCAAAAGAGCTGACCGGACTCCAAACATGTATTCAAAACATGGTGGACAAGAAGCTCAAGCTCGTCAACATAGTCCAGGTTATGCTCATCCGCCGGATACTCCCGTGCCAACAACAGGAGTTCACCTTGTGGGAGTTCAACCCGGCGCAACACCGAACTCTGAACAGGCTCTTCGACACGACTCATGAAGATGCCTGGAGGGTGCTGTTCAAGGGCACCGTGGTCCCTCCCCCCATTACCGAGGATCGCGGATTCAGCGCGAAGCGCCAAGCCAGTGCGGTAAGCTGTTTTACCTTTTACAGGATACTTGTTTTCTATATAGATTGACTCTATGCGGGATCTAAACTCCCGTGCCGTTAACAGGACTGAAAGAAGATGGCTGGACAAATTGACTGTCCGGCTCCCTTGCCTGAAGGCCCTGCTGACGCCCTTTTGGCAAAGATATTGACTCCGGCCCCTTATAAGGTGCCGGAGAAGACCAAGAAGGCCAAGGGAGCTCGAAAGAGTTCCCAACGGCAGGCGTCGTCGGACTCACCGTCCGATGACTCTGCGGCACACTCTTCCCCTGAATACGAGGAAGAAGAAAAAGAGGCTCCCCCACTGACTGGGGGAGACAAGAAAAGGAAGGCCGCCCCAACTGGGGAGGCCGGAGGGTCCAAGAAGGGAAGGACTCTCCTTCCGGACAGCTCCACCGCCGCCGACGAAAGTGAAGACGAGTGGTTGCCCAGGGCCAAGCCCCAAGGGAGATCGTAAGTATTCGGATACCAAAGTAACCCATAGGATTCCTTTGTCGCTGTCGGTGTACTAGAATAGGGATACCCTAGTACCCCGAACTTGTGCACGGGCAGTTGCAGCACCCCGCGACAAGGCTTGCCGGGCGAACGCCAAGATCCTCCGTGGTTCCCTTGGAGCCATTCAAGAACAAAGTATTTAAGCTCAGGAGACAAGGCCCCGGCAAGAGGAGCTTGCCGGGAAGGCCAACCAAGGTACCTCGAGGCCCGGTGAGCGACAAGCTTCCGAACCCGACAAGATAACAGCAGCGGCAAGGCGCTTGCCGCGGCAGGCGGCCACTCTGTGCCCACGCTCCAGCGCATCCACCAACGTGTCGCTCTGGGGGCCTCTCCAGGCGCGCGTGGCGGGAGGCTGTGCAGCCAGCGGTGCGCAGTGGCATGCGAAGCTGACAAGATCGCCATCGTGGCGAACGGTGGCGCCCCTAACGGTCCTTTTCTGCACTATTTGGGCGACTCAGACGGGCATTTAATGCCCTTGTCCCCTGCCGTCAGGGTTAGGTAGGGTGCACTGTACAAGTAACTGTACCAACCACCTCACTTTTTACATTTGTACCCTTCTCTGCGTTGCCACCTGTCGGTGACCCCTTTAGCGTATAAAAGGAGGCCCATGCGCAACGTAGAGGGGGTTCGACTGGTTGAGAACCCAGAAAAACACTACGCTCTCTCTCTGGAGCAAGAACACAAGATAGTCAAACAAGCAGCAGTATGAGTGTTATCTCTCCGGAGAGCTCCGAAGCTGGGTAAACTGCTCATGTGCTTCGCCTCGATCTGCTCTTCGTGTGATCTCCGCCCCCCGCCGAACCGAAAGGGGCTCGGTCCGCCGGCCCCATAGGTGTTCGTGGATCAGTTTCCCCGACATCTTTGGCGCGCCAGGTAGGGGTCATCGAGATTGTGTGAACCTGATCCGGCGTTCACACGAGCTATATCTCCGTTCCCTTCATCAACATGCCACCGAAGAAGAAGACCTCGGCGGCAGCCGCTCCGTCCACGTCACTTCCGCCACCGTTGGAGCAAACGGGTGGTGCATTGGACGCCGGTGGAAGAATGGACGTCGACGAGGAAGCTTATGATGCTGCCAGGTCCAAGGACAAGGCTGCACAAACCTCGGCGACTGTACATGTTCCGCGCCACTCTCAGGAGGCGCAAGACCAACAGCGTCATGGCACTTGCAGTGCCATACACATGATAGGCCAAGACCAAGCTGGTGGATCTCGGGGCGCTCAAGACCAGCATGCACGCCAGCGTGCTGGCACGAGCGGGGCACGGTCGCCTGGACGGGATACTGCTCCTTCTAGCATAGTTAGAAGTCCGAGCACGTCCCGCTTCTCGCGCCGTCCGCCACTGCCACCCACCACTCCAGCAGAAGCTTTGGCGCGAGCTCAACTGCTCCTAGATTACCCTCCGACATCGAACAAGATCGACGAATGGAGGGCCACCATTCAGAGTCTCATCGGCTACGCCAACGGCGACACTCCACGGTGGCCGAGCGTGTCGCCGCCGCGGCAGGGTTGCCGGGCGCGAGCCGGTGGCGACGAAACGGGTGGAGGTGCAACTACCAGGCAATCACCACCCCGAAGGCCAAGATCGCCGACTCGCCGGATCCACCTCGACAGCGACTCCACCGCATCGTCGGATCCATGAGCTCATCGCGATCAGCGCCAAATTCTTCATGATCGACAACAAGAAGACGCGCGAACTCGCATCGAGCGCCAAAGAGAAGCGCGATGTCAATCCGACATGCGCGCTGGGCCCTTTGTTGACATGCATGCGCCAGGGGAACCAGGCGATCTGCCGTACGCAGTAGGTTGCCCTGTGTTCACTCGTGAGCTGCGGCAAGTCCAGTGGCCCAGCACGAAGAACTTCAAGCCAGACGTATCGGAGAAGTACGACGGCAAGACGCATCCGTCGGAGTTCCTCAGCATCTACACCATTGCGGTGCAGGCTGCCGGGGGACGGGATGACAAGATCCTTGCCAACTACTTCCCGCTGGTGCTCAAGCCCAACGTCAGATCCTGGCTCATGCACTTGCCGGACAACTCCATACCTCTTGGGCTGATCTGTGCCATCAGTTTGCCGGCGCCTTCACAGGCGGACACAAGCCTCAGGGCCAGGAGAGTGATGTTCATCTGCTCGCCCAGAAGGAAGGAGAGCCCCTGCGTAAGTACATTCAGAGATTCAGCAGTGTGCAGCACAACATCCCAGACGTCCACCCTGCCGCGGTGATCAGCGTGTTCTATCAGAACGTGCGAAACCGCAGGATGCGAGAGGAAATGGTGATGTGCAAGATCAGGGACGTCAGTGAGTTATATGCACTGGCCGACAAGTGTGCACGTGCTGAGGAAGGGAGGAGACTCCCCGGAGAGAATGTAGGAGCGGGAGGATCTGACAGTGAAGATGCTGCCCCGGCAAGGAAAAACCGGCGGCGGAACAACAGGAAGAGGAAAGGCAAAGAGGTGCTAGTTGTTGAGTAGTCCGGCAACGGTGGTGGCGCCAAGAAAGCCAAAGCTGGTGACTCCGGCAAGGAGGTTGCCGCGGAGGTGGCGGTCGCCGACAAGCAGGACGGCACCAACAAGCAGTATTGCAAGATCCACCGCACCAAGGGCCATGATCTCCAGAGCTGCAAAAAAGTCGAGCAGCTTGTTGAGCAACAGAAAGCTGAATACGAGCGGCGCGACAAGGAGAAGGCCCAGGAAGGTGCTGGGGGATCCGGCAAGAAACGTCCCGACCGAGGAGGACGTCGCGGCAAGGCCAAGCAGCGGCAAGGAGACAGACCTCCTCGCGGCCGCGACAAGGATGAAGGTGACGACGATGATGAAGACATGGATGATGAGGAGACTGATGAGCAGGAGTTCCAGAAAGCCACAGAGGTCCTGTGCGTTGACGGTGGTGCTTCTCTGCATACCTCACACCGTCAGCTCAAGCAATGGGTGCGGGAAGTTAATGCAGCAGAACCACCCGTCGAGTCACGCAAGCCTCTGAAATGGTCCAGCACATCTATCATCTTTGACATTGAGGACCACCCTGATCGCATAACTGTGGTCGGGTGCTTGCCGATGTTGGTTTCACCAACAATCCGCAACCTCAAGGTCACTAAGATGCTAGTTGACGGCGGGGCCGGCTTGAACCTGATCTCCTCCGCGGTGCTCCAGAAACTCCAGATCCCTGACAGCGAGCTCGAAGAGACCGGTACATTTCAAGGAATCAACCCGGGAAGGAGCAAGCCGAAGGGAAAGATCACGTTGCCGGTAACATTTGGCAGCGAGCTGAACTTCAGGACTGAGAGGGTCACGTTTGATGTTGCTGACTTTCCATTACCTTACAATGGAATCCTTGGCCGTCCGGCACTCGCCAAGTTCATGGCAGCCTCTCACTATGCGTACAACGTACTGAAAATGCCAGGCCCGATAAGTGTCATCTCTGTCCCTGGCGACAAGAAGGATGCTCTTATCTGTGCCGACAAGATCTACCGAGAAGCAGCAGCCACAGCAGAACGCAAGATACTTGTCGCTGAAGCTCCCGGGGGGAAGAAGAAGACCAAGTCCGGCAAGAGCTCTGATGCCCACTCCGGCAAGCGCACCTCTTCGGAGTGCTGCGCTACCGTCGAGGACGCACCATCGAGCTCCACCGGCAAGTGTAAGAAGGCAATGACAGCTCCACCTGAGACCAAGAAGGTGTCCGCCAAGGAGGACGGCACTGGTGGTACCTTCACCATCAGCGCCACTCTTGACCCCAAATAGGAAAGCGCGCTCGTTGCTTTCCTGCGGGCGAATGTCGACGTGTTTGCGTGGCAACCGTCTGATATCCCTGGTGTTCCCACGAAAGTAATTGAGCACCACCTTGCCGTCTGTCCTCATGCGCGGCCCATCAAGCAGAAAGTCAGGAAACAGGCAGTGGAGCGCCAAGAATTCATCACAGAAGAAATCAAGAAGTTGGAAGCAGCAGGCCTTGTCAGAGGAGTACTCCATCCCACGTGGTTGGCCAATCCTGTTGTCGTGCGCAAAGCTAACGGGAAATGGAGGCTTTGTATTGACTTCACTGATGTTAATAAAGCTTGTCCCAAAGACCCATTTCCCTTGCCGCGCATTGACCAGATTGTTGACTCCACAGCCGGATGTGATTTGCTTTCATTTCTTGATGCATACTCAGGATACCATCAGATCTTCATGGCAGAAGAGGATGAAGAGAAAATCGCATTTATCACCCCGTGTGGCATGTACTGCTTCGTACGGATGCCTTTCGGTTTGAAGAATGCTGGTTCAACATTCGCAAGGGTAGTCCACCACGATTTTGAGCCGCAGATGCACAGAAATGTGGAAGCATACATGGATGACATAGTGGTCAAGAGCAAGAATAGGGCGACCCTGATTCAAGATTTAGACGAGACATTTGCAAATCTGTGCAAGATCAACCTCAAGCTTAACCCCGAGAAGTGCGTGTTTGGAGTCCCTTCCGGCAAGCTTCTCGGGTTCTTCGTGTCTCAGCGGGGAATTGAAGCCAATCCCGACAAGATCAAGGCCATTGAGCAGATCGAAGCACCAAAGCGCGTCAAGGATGTACGAAGGCTTGCCGGTTGCGTGGCTGCTCTCAGCAGGTTTATCTCTAGATCTGCTGAGCGCGCCCTGCCATTTTTCAAAATTTTGAAAAAGGCAGGTCCAATAAAATGGACTCCAGAGGCGGAGGCCGCGCTGCAGGACTTGAAGAGATACCTGTCCTCCACTCCAACGCTTGTCGCACCTAAGCCGCAAGAGAAGTTGCTGCTGTATATAGCGGCAACCAATCAAGTGGTTAGTGCTGCGTTAGTGGCGGAGAGGGAGGCAGATGATGAGCCAGCAACCACGGCAGATGCATCCAGCGACAAGCAGGGGGCTTCGCCGACAAGCTCTGGTCCCGACAAAGATGGATCTGCGCAGGAGCATGATAAGATGCAGAAGAGAATGATGCAGTGTCCAGTTTACTTTGTCAGTTCCCTTCTACAGGGGGCTAGATCAAGGTACTCTGGTGTGCAGAAGTTGCTTTTCGGCCTCCTCATGGCCTCGAGAAAGCTGCGCCATTACTTCCAAGCACATGAGATCACAGTCGTCACTCGCTTTCCGCTGAAGAGGATACTGCAAAATCCAGAAGCGACAGGCAGGATTGTCGAGTGGGCGCTGGAACTGTCAAGCTTTGGCCTCAAGTTTGAGAGCACCTCAACTATCCAAAGCAGAGCATTGGCAGAGTTCATAGCAGAATGGACGCCAACGTCAGATGAAGAAATTCCAGAGACGAGCATCCCCGTCAAAGAGGCAAGCAAAGAGTGGCTGATGTACTTTGATGGTGCCTTCTCACTGCAAGGCGCCGGTGCGGGCGTGCTGCTTGTCACACCCACCGGAGAGCACCTCGAGTACATAGTCCAGATGCACTTTCCCAAGGAGCAAGCAACCAACAATAATGCAGAATATGAAGGATTGCTTGCCGGTCTCATAATCGCAGCAGACCTTGGGATCAAGAAGCTCATTGTCAGGGGTGACTCACAGCTTGTCGTCCGCCAAGTGAACAAGAACTACCAGAGTCCATTGATGGAAGCATATGTTGATGAAGTGAGGAAGCTAGAAGAGCACTTTGACGGCCTACAGATGGAGCATATCCCAAGAGCTCAGAATGACATTGCTGATGGCCTGTCAAAGTACGCCGCACTAAAGTTACCTGTGGAACCAGGGATCTTTGTGCTCAAATTGACTCAACCATCCGTAACACCATCAACTGGACAAAGCAAAAAGAGGAAGTTGGTTTCTGGTGACTACTTTCCGACAGAGCTCCCCGAAGCCGCCGCCAAGAAAGTCCCCAAAATCAACACCAAGGATGCTAAGGGGCAGTCTGCTCCGGCAAGCCTTATGGTTTGTTCCGTTGAAGCAGACGCTCCCGGCAAGTTTTGCTCTGGCAAGCTTGCCGAGGAACATCAAGCTCCGGCAGGGCCGCAAGTCCTTGCCGTAGAAGCGAATGTTCCCGCAGCAGCAGATGTGCCGTTAGTCTTTGTTGTCGAGCCACAAGCTCCAGCATGGGCACAGCAGATTGTCCATTTCCTTCAGACAGGAGAACTTCCCGAGGAGCAAGAAGAAGCGGAAAAAGTAGCCCGGCAGTAAAGTATGTACCAGTTTGTCGATAGCATACTGTACAGAAGAAGACTCAACGGTGTGAAATTGAAGTGTATTTGCCGGGAAGATGGACAAAAGCTGTTGGCAGAGATACATGGAGGCATATGTGGCCACCACATTGGCGCAAGAGCACTTGCCGGCAAAGCTTTCCGGCAAGGTTTCTTTTTGCCGACAGCCCTCCAGGATGCAACTGCACAAGTAACCAAGTGTGAAGCGTGCTAGTTCCACTCCAAACAGATACACCAGCCAGCTCAAGCTCTCCAGACGATCCCTTTATCCTGGCCATTTTCGGTCTGGGGGCTGGATATCCTCGGCCCTTTCCCTCGAGCTGTCGGGGGCTTTGAGTACTTGTACGTCGCAATCGACAAGTTCACAAAGTGGCCGGAAGTGCAGCCAGTGAGGAAGGTGACAGCACTGTCAGCAGTCAAGTTCTTCAGGTCAATTGTTTGCCGTTTCGGGATCCCTAACAGGATCATCACCGACAACGGCACGCAATTCACGAGCCGCACCTTCATGCAGTACGTCCAAGACCTTGGCGCCAAGGTCTGCTTCGCTTCTGTTGCTCATCCGAGAAGCAACGGTCAAGCAGAGAGGGCAAATGCTGAAGTGCTACGCGGGCTCAAGACCAGAACTTTCGACAGGCTACGCAAGTGCGGAAGAAACTGGATCGAGGAGCTGCCGGTGGTTCTTTGGTCGATCAGAACGACGCCAAATCGAGCCACTGGACAGACGCCTTTCGCTCTAGTCTATGGAGCAGAGGCAGTTCTCCCCACGGAACTCGTATACGGATCGCCTCGAGTGCTCGCTTATGATGAGCTTGAGCAAGAACAGCTGCGACAAGACGACGCGCTGCTCCTTGAGGAAGATCGTCTTCAGGCTGCTGTACGAGCTGCTCGATACCAGCAAGCTTTGCGCCGCTACCATAGCCGCAAAGTTAAGGCCAGAAGCTTCGAGGAAGGCGACCTTGTTCTTCGGCGCATTCAGTCCGCCAAGAATTCCAACAAGTTGACGCCGAAGTGGGAAGGCCCTTATCGGGTGAAATGAGTCACAAGGCCCGGCGCTGTCCGCCTTGAGACCGAAGATGGCATTCCGGTGAGCAACTCCTGGAACATAGAACATCTTCGTAAGTTTTTCCTGTAGGGCGCGGTTGCCGGAACCCGTTCTGGCAACCACCTTTTGTACAAGTCTTGCCGCTGTTGCATGTAATCCTTTGTACAAAGCCGGGCGCAGATCCCGTGCATAAATAGAACCCCATGTGCTCCGCACAACTTGTCCATTTCATGCATTAGTTTCTTTCTTGCATGCGTTATCTAACACTTTGTGCAGCACCTACATCCGGTAAGCAATAACGAGCCGAAGGGTTCCATATCATTATTTTCTCTTCTATCTTTTTTTTCTCAACAAAGGAAAAGAAGGTTCCCTCGCACACAAGTTTGCCGGGGGGGAAGGAGAAGATTGTGGTATGGACCAGGCGTCGTTCAAGCAAAGTTTTGCCTTGCCGGGAAGCAAACGACAGAAAAGCTAAGTTGCCAAAGTTTGAGCAATCAGTTTTTAAATTTTTGAGTTATCTTCCTCGAACGACCCTGCTTTGTATGGAAAACCTGTGCTCGGAGGAACCAACTCGTGGCTAGTTGCGCCCTTACTTTGTTTCGAGTCCGCTCAACAACTTAAGTGTGCTGCATCTAGTCGCGACAAGGTTTCTTGTCGGAAGCAGCGCCGCCAGCAGGCTGCTGACGGTCCGCACTCAGTGCTCGCGGCTCGGGTGCCTGCGCCGACAAGTTCCCTAGAAGCGTAGGGTAAAAACATACAAAGGAAGGAATCTAGTAGAGGAAATAACATAGCAATTGATAACAGAAATAAAGTTATATTACAAGATAATTTGTCGCAGCTCTAACAGACTGTTTTTCATAACATAATTAGCAGCGACAAGGGAAAAGAAGAAATGGGCGGCCTAATCTACGCGATCGCCCTCAACCCTCTTGATCTCGCTCACCTTGTCCACAATGGGTGTGACAAGGGCCTTGAGTGCGTCCCGATCGGCGTCTGGCGGCAAGGACTTGAGGACGTTGGTGAAGATGAGGCCTGGATTGCGGAAGGCCACCTTCATCAGCACCTTATGGAGAACCCCGGCGCAGATTCTGCGCGACTCGTCGGCCAGCTGCTTTGGGATCCTCTCCCGGAGCCGCTGGAGTGTCGTCGCCACGCCCTTGAAGAACAGGCTGAGCTTGGCGCTGGGTTAGAGATTCTCGTCGGAGGGATACCCAAAGTCCTCCATCCCCAGCTGCGCCAGCTCCTCGTCGATGACTGCGGCAATATTCACCAGACCCTCGGTCCAGTGCTCCACAGTATCTCTGAATGAGTTCTGGGTAACTGCGATGCTCTCCAGCAGCGCCTTGTCAGCCTTGACCTTCTCCGACAAGGTCTTCTCCCGCTCGTTGGCGTTGTCCAGCGTCTGCGTCAGTGTGGCCAGCTTCAACTTCAGGTCTGCATTGGAATCCTTGGCGGTGCTGAGCTCCTTGCCCCTCTCAGCGAGAAGACCTTGCAGCTCACCGTGGGCGGCATCATCCTTCTCACGCTCACGCTTGAGCGCGGCAAGCTCCTCGCCGCTCTTACCGATGTTGGCCTCCAGCTGCGCCACCTTCTCCTCCAGCTCTTTCTTGGCGGCCTCTGCGATTGTGACAGCGTCCTTTGCTTCCTTGAGCGCCCCGCCAAGGGCTTGCTCGCGCTCGGCGAGCTCCTCCTCGCAGCTGTCGAGGTTGGCCTTCCGCTGCACCAATTCGCCTTCCCGCGCGGACTGCTTCTCGGCGGCCAGCCTTTGTTCCTCCTCAGCTTCGGCCTTCTCGAGAAGGAAGGCCATGCGCTCCTCGGTGAGTCGCTCCCGCTCCTGTGCCAGGGACCGGAGAGCTTCTTGATTGTGGCCCCGGAGCTCCTCCACGCGCTTCTCCATATCAACTCCCGCCTTCGCGACAAGCGCTTCCCGAGAAGCCAGCTTGGCTTGCCGTGCGCGGTAGAGTGACAGCAGCTTCCGCAGCAGCTGCTCCTCCTCAGGCTCGCCACTGCTGCTGCTGGGCGCGTCGACCAACGACAGTCCAGCGGAGGCGAGCACCTCCTCATCAAAAGTTTCCCCCTCGACCGGCGCCCTGGAGCTCGACGCCCAGGGTAGCTTGATGAAGATATCGTCGCTGGCCTTCAAGTAGGCGCCGGGCTGGGGCTCCTCGGAGCCCGGCTCCGCAGCAGCGGCAGAGGGATCGGCAGTCGGTGCAGCGCCTGGCGCTCCTGCGGCCTCAGGGTCGTCAGTGCGATCGCCCGACCCCTCGCCGGCTTCTGCGGCGGCAGCCTTGGCGGCCTCCTCGCCGGCGGTCTCATCAGCACCGGCCCCTTCTTTGTTGGCGGCGGCGTCGTCAGTGCTGCCATGCGCGCCTTCCTCGCCGGCGCCCTCTGTCTCCATTGGCTCAATAGCAGATGGGTCTGAAGAACGAAGAAGGGAGAAAAATCAATCAAAAATCCAAGAGAAGAAAATCAGAAGAAGAAGAACCCAAGGGAAAGTTTTTGGACAAGTGAATTACCTGTGCCAAGATCTGCAGTTGCAGTCTCGGCCGCCGCAGGATCGACGGTGCTGTCCCTTGCTGGAGAACTGCCCCTTGCCGGAGAGTTCTCCCTTGCCGGAGAGCGCTCCCTTGCCAGGGACTCCTCCCTTGGCGGCGTAGTCGAAGCAGATGGCACTTCGGGACCAGCTTCCGGGCGCTCCTGATATGGCTGCTCTGCTCCTACACAAATCAACAAGCAAGATATCAACAAAGGAAAAAGCACTCATGCGCGCCTGACAGCAGAAAGCTAACTATGAACTTACGCTGGGGGCTGCGCTGGGGGCTGCTTTGAGGAGTGGTTGCCGGGTCCGTCAAGGTGGTCTCGGACCCACCCCCTGCTGACACGGTGGGGTCATCTTCAATGACAATCACCGCGGCCTTGGCCCTCTTCGCCGCTCTCTGGGCCAGCGTCCTGAAAAGAAAGGAGTTCAGATTGTAGCAAGTCAGATACAAGATAAAAACAGCAAGATCGAAGAACTACAAGAGCACCAAAGAAACTTACTCTTCTTCCTCCTCGTCGGAGCTGAGCGCGGAAAGATCGAAGTCCGGCTCCCTTTCGGTGCGGCGAGGAGGAGGAGTAGGATCCCTTGCCCGCTTGGCGGGGGCGGTGGCGGTGGCCCGGGAAGATCCCGCTCCAGTTGCCGCTGCTGCGTGAGGCGCTCCCGCGGAAACATTGCTTGCCGCGGTAGAGCGTGTCGCACGGCTCGGCGGCTGTTGACCCGGCTGCTGCCCCGCTACGTCCGCGGCCCTGCGAAGACGCCTTCTTGGCAGGGCCGAGGGTTCCGCCTGCGGCAAGCTTTCTGAAGGCTCGGGCTCTTCCTCACCGGCCTCGCTCGGCTCAGCTTCAGAGCCGGCAGGCTCTTCCTCGCCAATGAACTCCGCGCGCTCGGCGAGGTTTGCCGCCTCTACCGCCTCCGCCTCCTCCATAGTGAACCCGAACGCGCCCGCGGCAGCTGCGGCCGCAACCTCTTCCGCCCTAGTGGCGATGCGCTGCAGCTCCTCGTCGGTGGTGTCATGGGTGAGGCTCTTCTGCTCGTCAGCGCGGACCGGCACTTCTTCCAAGTTGTCGAAGAACGCTTGCACGACGTCATCCGCAGGCTCTTGCCAAGTTGGAACGATTCCGTTTGAATCGCACAACGGCATCATGGCGCGGATCCGGTCAAGCGAAGAATTATTGCACAATGGAACGACGCCCCTCGCCAGCGTGAATGGGTGCTGGGGATCGCGTTTGAACAACTCCAGGAGCATTGCATCCAGCTCCATGACGGTGAAGTTGTAGTTGAGGCCCGGCCGCAGCCTCATGATGTCCGCCGAGTTCTTGAATTCCCAGGCGGGCCTCCCCCTCTCCTGCAGGGGGGCGATGCGGCGTCGGAGGAAATCTGCGCCTACAGCACCTACAGTGAGCCCGGCAAGCCTGAGGCGAAGGATCCTAGTAATGGCGATCTTTAGCCTCTCGTCTTCCGAGGCCACGTTGCTCCAGTGATTGCCGCGCACTATTGGAGCTTGGGGCACAGCGGTGAAGGGCTGCGGATTCTCCTCGACGATCCAGCACCACTCCGCTCTCCACTCCTCCCACTTTCCAAGTACGCCTCTTTCTTGCCAACTCTCGAGATCCAGGTGATCCCTCCGGCAAGCGGCTCTCCTCTCTCTACCCGAGGCATGAAGAAGTGGCGGAAAAGGGCAACATTGGGGTGGACTCCGACAAAGTTTTCGCACAAATGTGCGAAAACTGCCATGGTCAGAACGGCGTTGGGGGTGAAATCAAGGAGGCGGAGGCCGTAGGTGTTCATGATATCGTAGAAGAACTCCGAGAAGGGCGGGCAGTGCCCGCAATAGAAGAACAGCGCGAAGAATGGGTACCCATTTGGAGCCAGTTCCGAAGCAGCGGCCGGGAGTACCCTCGTGCGCGTATGCGCCCGCGTCTCCGTCGCCCAAAAGAGGTAGAAGTACTCCCTCAGCTCCTTCGCGCCGAGCTGGGGGGAGAAGATCGCCCGCTCCTTCCGCAGCGCCGCGAGCTGCTGCGCCTTGGCCGACTTCACGCCCTTTCCCTTGTCGGCTTTCGGAGCCATGGCGGAGGTGGTGGGGGAGGTCGACGGCGTTGGTGATGCTGGTGGCAATGGGGGGCGGAGCGCTGCTCTCTCGGCTTCGAGAAGAAGGGGGGGGAGCGGCGGAGGTTCGTGAAGATGGAGTAGTAGCAACCAGTGAGGGGGAACGAACTGCCCCTGTTTCCTCTGCTTATAAAGAGGGACGGGGCGGACGTTTCGCCCTTCCGAATAAAGAACCACCCACGATCTCTCCCACGATGCCGCATTCAACGCGTGTCGTTAGGGGAGAGCGCGGTGGATACGGAGCGAGATTCGGCGTGGCCCAGTCCGCGTGTGCCCGTGCCCTGTCTTGGGCCTGGCCCAACAGCGCTCGGCACCGTGTCTGGCCCAGGCCCGGGGGCTCCTGTCGGTGTACTAGAATAGGGATACCCTAGTACCCCGAACTTGTGCACGGGCAGTTGCAGCACCCCGCGACAAGGCTTGCCGGGCGAACGCCAAGATCCTCCGTGGTTCCCTTGGAGCCATTCAAGAACAAAGTATTTAAGCTCAGGAGACAAGGCCCCGGCAAGAGGAGCTTGCCGGGAAGGCCAACGAAGGCACTTCAAGGAACTTGCCGCGACGCGCCACGCGCTCCGGCAAGGCAACAAGGCCCCGGCAAGAGGAGCTTGCCGGGAAGACCAACCAAGGTACCTCGAGGCCCGGTGAGCGACAAGCTTCCGAACCCAACAAGATAACAGCAGCGGCAAGGCGCTTGCCGCGGCAGGCGGCCACTCTGTGCCCACACTCTAGCGCATCCACCAACGTGTCGCTCTGGGGGCCTCTCCAGGCGCGCGTGGCGGGAGGCTGTGCAGCCAGCGGTGCGCAGTGGCATGCGAAGCTGACAAGATCGCCATCGTGGCGAACGGTGGCGCCCCTAACGGTCCTTTTCTGCACTGTTTGGGCGACTCAGACGGGCATTTAATGCCCTTGTCCCCTGCCGTCAGGGTTAGGTAGGGTGCACTGTACAAGTAACTGTACCAACCACCTCACTTTTTACATTTGTACCCTTCTCTGCGTTGCCACCTGTCGGTGACCCCTTTAGCGTATAATAGGAGGCCCATGCGCAACGTAGAGGGGGTTCAACTGGTTGAGAACCCAGAAAAACACTACGCTCTCTCTCTGGAGCAAGAACACAAGATAATCAAACAAGCAGCAGTAGGAGTGTTATCTCTCCGGAGAGCTCCGAAGCTGGGTAAACTACTCGTGTGCTTCGCCTTGATCTGCTCTTCGTGTGATCTCCGCCCCCCGCCGAACCGAAAGGGGCTCGGTCCGCCGGCCCCATAGGTGTTCGTGGATCAGTTTCCCCGACAGTCGCATTGCTTTCCCTAATCGCCGAACATAATTACGCAGGCCGCCACGAGCCAACATCGAGGTATCATCGGACGGCTCCCTGATTCGTCGGACATGGAGAGCAATCCAGTCCCGACTGCCACCTCCCCTCATCCTGCCGACGACGCTGAGGTGTTGTCTCAAGAGGCACCGGATCAAGGGGAGACAGTCCCGGAGGTGCCTCAAGGCGACCTTCCGGACTCCGGGAGCAGAGGGGACGGGCCCCCTAAGAGCTCCGAGTTCGGCCCTCAGCCGAACACCGCGCCGGAACCTCCAGCTGTTCCGGGCTCGGGCAGGCTGTCTCCTTCTAAGAGGGGTGAGACGCCTGTGCCGGCGACCTCTATCCATCCAGAGGTGCCGGACAATCTATTGGAAGCGCTTTGTAGCGCTTCCATCAAGGAGGAGCACCGCTCTATCATGAGTGCGGTGATCCAGAAGGTTCAGTCCGCCAAGAGCGGATTGACTGAAGCCTGTACTAGCCTTCTAATAGGCTTCGAGGTAAGTGTTTTAAAATGTAGTAGAAGTATTACCACATAGATAGTAGCCCCTGATGCTTTGTTCGGTGTTCGCAAAGAAAAGCCGAACAGAGGATCAAATAATATCGCAGGAGTCTAATATAAGTGTGTCACTATGCATATGCAGGCTTCTCTGCTGGCGTCCGCCGCACTAACTGCGGAGGTCGCCGTACTGAAGCAGGACCTCGATGGGTCCAAGAAAGAGCTCGGCCTTGTCAAGAGGTAGCTCGAGGAGAATGAGGGT
>NC_041382.1:162879553-162882976 GCF_002162155.2 Triticum dicoccoides
ATATATAAAGGACACGATTGCAACATGACAGGATCATTGTATGTTTTGCCAGGGGCCACGACCGAGGTGGCGACCCTGAAGCAAGCGCTGACCAAGGCCGAATATACAGCGACCAAGGAGCGCACCGAGCGAGAGAGGCATGAGGCTCGGGTGGGCGAGGTGCAGCAAGAGCTCCAGGCTCTCGTGACGAAGCACGAGGCGTTGGAGCTTGACTTGAAGACGCGAGAGTCTGAGCTTACCGCGGCCCGTGAGAGCGTGAAGAGTGCCAAGGCCGAGGCCTAGAAGGCCCTTCAGGAGATCAACACGATGAAGAAGCTAGCGGCGGGTAAGGCTTTCTATATGCAAAGCAAGCATGTAAAAGTGAATTACCGTTTACTTACCCGAATCCGGAGCTCTTCAGGAGCATTCGCAGATTTGCCCCGCAGTGTGTCTGATGCCGCACAATTCTACCAGGCCAAGGACGGAAGCTCGACGAAGAAGCTGTTCTGGTCTCAGTATGCTGAGGCCAAACATCTGGTGCCATTGAGCGACCAGCTGAAGCAGATGGCCGAGCTACATAAGGCGGCCGATCAGGCCATGAAGGGCTTCATAGTCCGGTTGTGGCCTGGCGACGCCCTTCCGAACAGCTTCTTCGGCCTGGTGAGGCGGCTTGTGGATGCCTGCCTCCGGCTGGAGGTCGTCAAGCGATCCGTCTGCATAGAAGGTGCACGCCGGGCTTTTGCCCGTGTAAAAATGCAGTGGGTCAAGCTAGACGCCGTGAAGCTGATCAAGGAGGGGCCACCAGAGGGCAAGGAACACCGCCACCCCGAGATGTACTACAAGGGTGTTCTGCCGGGTGCCCGTCTTATCGCGGATGAGTGTTCGCAAAATGTAATATTTGAATGAGACTTGCTCATGTTGTCCTGTATGTATGAAAACTTGTATCATGTTCGCTATGCAACGCTCGTTAGAATTTAAAATATTACCTTCTGTTTGGCTGTTTATCCAATCTGAGAGATGTCTAGTCCTTGGCTTCTGCCCCCATGCCACTAGTGCTGGGGTGTTTTGGATAAACCTGAGCACTCTTGTTCCCATGTTTGGGTCCTTCGAGGGAGGTGCTCAGCACAACGAACAAGGCAACCGGACTAATAATGCTTTATCACTCTCACTTAGCCATAGAATTCTATAATTTCAAATTTTGGCGAAGCCCCTGGTATTCGGAAGGCCGAATTCGGGGCACGGTACACGCCTGTAAGCCAGACAGAGCCGGCCCCTCGCCATAAGCGGCATAAGTCTTTAGGGACTCGGAAAACCTCGCCGAACAGCGACCAGTCTCTCACCTTATCATGACAGTCAGTTTTAGCTTTCTCTACTGAGGTGCTTGGCCCGGCAGAACCGGGGCACAATCGCAGTAGTTCTCCTAGTGCTACCTTAGCCGATAGAGCGGAACGTAAGGTACCAAAACATAGGAGCCGGGCAAACCAACATTTGACCAAAGAAATGATTCAGAGCTGATGCATATAATGCTATAAGTTCGGGGTGCCGCACTTGTGAAAGTGTTCAGACTTTTCACACCATATTGTGGGTACGTAAGCCCCTGGTGTATTGGTCATACCAGAGTGTACGGTTGCAAGGCGTCATTAGTGTACACACACACACACACATATATATATATATATACATACATACATAAACACTATTCTGATCACGGGATCAGAATAATATTCTGATCACAACATGTACTTCCCGAGTAACGCGCCTGACCTTCCCCGAGTACTAGGTTGAACTTCAGCTAAAAGGTGTCCAAATGGGGCTTGCGATATACCGTTGGATAGCTATGTACATCAGTATCATGACCCAAGTTAAAATTTTGGCAAAATGTAAGCGGTTTAAGAGCAGTTTTGAAAACCGTTTTTTCTTCATACAAAAAACGTGAATCGTATTTTTGATCGCATTTTTAAACCGTTTATCGGAATGAGGCAAATAATATGGCGTTGGAAAGCTATTGCAAAATCGCTCCTTCCACATGTTGAAAGTTTTCTCTAATTCCCTACGGTTAAAGAGTAATTCGTAAAATCGTAAAATTTCGTAAACCGAACACCCGACTTCGTATTTTTGACGCCATTTCTAAACGGCTAATACAATTGAGGCAAATAATATGGCGTTGGAAAGCTTATGAAAATGCGCTACTTTTTTATGTTAAAAGTTTTTTCTAATTTTGAATGGTTTAGAAGTAACTTAGAAAATGGTATAAGTTCCACCGAGTTCGTATTTTTGAGCTAATTTTTTGACCGTACGTCCAAATGCAGCAAATGATATGGCGTTGGAAAGCTTGAAAAAATGTGAAACTTTTTTGTATATATTGTTTCTCCTAATTCACTACGGTTTTATGTCAGTTTTGAAAATGGTTAAAAACGTATTTTTGCCGTAATTTCTACAAACTTTATCGGAATGGAGCAAATAATATACAGCTGAAAAGCTACGGAAAATGCGAAACTTTTTCATGTTGATGGTTTTCTCTGATTCCTAGCCGTTTTCAAGTAATTTCGAAAACGGCGGGATCATGCGTTCTGCCTTTATCGCGAAACAGATTCTTCGAAAATGCACCGCGTGAAGAACCTGGACTTCTCGGCGCGTGTACCTGAACTTCATTCTGTTTTTCACGTGATTTTTTTGCTCGTAGGTCTCCATCCACTGCTCGTAGCTCTCCATCCACTCACCGGAATTGAGCAAGTGATATACCGGTGGAAAGCTGCTGTAAGCACTTAACTTTCCCGTGTTGGTCGTTTTTTCATACTCGCGACGATTTTAAAAGTTTTTCATCTGAAATTCATTCAATATAGTAGCTGAACTTCCTGCTGTTTTCAGTTGAACTTCTGTGACGTATTTTCGTTTGTAATTTTCTCATCCATTCGTCAGTGTTACACAAATGTTATTTCCTTTTATACAAATCTGTCTCACAATAATTTTTTTGACTTTCTTCGACGAAGGACTTGAACTTATAACAACAAAACTTTTTGCCTTTTCTTTTTTGTTCTTTTTTTAATACAAAATGCACACCGTGTATTACATGAACTTCTAGCAGTTATCAACCTGAACTTCTCTCGGTTACATGAAAATATTTGAGTTTTTTTATGAATTTTTAATCTTATTTTTTCTTAATCTTTTTTTTATGAATTTTGAAGCGCTCTATTTTTAATAGTTGAACTTCTTGTTATTTTATTTTTGAACTTCTTGTTTCCATTCTTTAATAACGAGGAAAATATGAGTTTTCTATAATCATCGAACTTCTCCATCTTTTTAATATGGACTTCCTTGTTTTATTTCTTAATCCTTTTTTTATGAAATTTTGAAGCGCTCTATTTTTTTTAAAGTTGGACTTCTTGTTAATTTATTTTTGAACTTCTTGTTATTTTATTTTTGAACTTCTTGTTTCCATTCTTT
>NC_041382.1:162883544-163026784 GCF_002162155.2 Triticum dicoccoides
GGAAATATGAGATTTTTCTATAATCATCGAACTTCTCCATCTTTTTAATATGGACTTCCTGTTTTTTTTCTTAATCTTTTTTATGAAATTTTGAAGCGCTCTATTTTTTAAAGTTGAAATTCTTGTTATTTTATTTTTGAACTTCTTGTTTCCATTCTTTACCAACGAGGAAAATCTGAGTTTCCTTTTATCATTGAACTTCTCCATCTTTTTAATATGGACTTCCTAGTTTTATTTATTTTAGTAATGGAAAAAATCCTACTTTCTAATAGACATCGAACCACTCCGTTTTTAAATTTGAACTTCTAGGTTTATTTTAACAGAGAAATCTTTTTTACAAAATTGTTTGAGATGCTTTTTCTAATGACCTTTGGGTTTTTTTGGATGAAAGTTTTTGTTATGTGATACCTCTGAACTTAGTTTTTTCTAAAACATGAACTTCATGTTCGAAAAGCAAAAAATTACACAAGAATATACATGCACAGTACAACACCAATTCATATTACACACAACACTATGTGCTGGTACACTATGTGCAGGCATTACACACAATACTATGGTCATCTTCCACGACCACGACGGCGGAGCAGGACGACGCCGCGGCCGGGCCTCGCGCGTGAACATCAAACTCTTTTTTATTACAACATCTTCATTTATTTTTTTAGAAACATGGAAATATGATTTTTTTAACTATTTGAAGTTTTAACTTTTTTACAATTTGAAATTTTCAAAATTTTCTAGACGGAACTCAAGTAAATTTTTCCATAAGCCAAATACAGAAACAATCAAACAAAAGAAGGACATAGTTTCAATTGTTTCCTGCTTGTTGCTATACGAACATTTTTCATATAAAAAAAGACATACTGTACCTCTCATTCCTCACCACACTTCAAACAGAAAAAGGTATAAGAGCACATATTTGGATGGTTAGTGCTCCCTCGAGTTAGGAGGAATAACTACAGAGAATCAAAACTGAATGTTTTTATGTTTGTACTTTAGGCAAACAAAACCACCCGCTCCTTTTGAATTGCTTGGTCAGCAGGATAACACAACGGACATCGACAGGCATCCGTGCCCATCTTTTTTCTAGTTTTTGGTGAAGTTCGACTTAGTCTGCAGGAGAAGCACGAACGTGCTCATCTTTTTTCTAGTTTTTGGTGAAGTTCGACTTGGTCCGCAGCAGAAGCACGAACGTGCTCATCTTTTTTCTAGTTTTTGGTGAAGTCCGACTTGGTCTTTAGGAGAAGCACGAACGTGATCACCGATGGCTAAGCCAGAAGGAGACTGTTCCTTCCTTTTTATAGAATTTCACATGGGGAAATTAGGAAGAAGACGCTAAGAACTCTGCTGCTGCTGTAGTTGACCTACTAGTAGCGTACGAATTGAACTTCAGTTAAGCTGCTTTTTGCTGCCGAGGAGACGATGCGGCTGCCGGTGATGCACTGCTTGAGTGGCGTACCATCGTTTTGCCGCTCTATCCAGTCGCAATTCTTGCCAGTTGTTGTGAAATGTCAAAATACATACAGGTAGTAATATATGAACTTTTGGGGAAATAATAAATGAACTTCTAAAATACATTTTTGTTTTCTCACATAAACAAAATAAGAAACATCATGGTTTTCTCACATACAGGCAGCTAATGTTTTGTAGTACACAACAGCCTGAACCTGAATACCTGATGCACGCATTGAACCTACGAACTGAAGAAACCGGTATACGCCGGCTCACCGCCTGCTTAGTATGCTAATGCAAAAAAAGTTTCTCTCCCTCGATCTCGATCTACTTCCCCTTGAGCTTGCCGTTGGCGTCGGCCTCCTTGGAGTCCTTGGAGTTGAGCATGTCCCGGGCCTCGATCCAGATCACCATGGCATCGGCGAGCTTGATGAAGTAGGGGTCGATCTTGCCGAGCTTCTCCTTGACCTGCTGCGAGAGCGAGATGTAGCACTTCTGCATGGTGTCGCATTCCTTGTCAGCTTCGTGACCTAGAAGAAGGGGATGATGTCCTCCTACCAGAAGATGCCCTTGTACTCCTTGAGGTTCACGAACGGGTTGCTGGCCTTGCTATGCTAGATGTAGGGCAGCCCCGTCTTGACTCCTAGCCCAAGGTGGTCGCAGATCACCTGCACACATACACAAATTATTCAGTAAAAGTTCAGTATAGCCGGACCAAACTCAAAGATGATGTGTGTGTTTACTTTAGTTATAGTTACCTTGACGCACCAGTCGGCCACATGTCATCGTAGCGTCCGATGGGCTGGCCGTCGCCCATGAGGCCGAAGTATATGGGCGGGCCGATGAGCTTGCGGTCGAAGGCCAGGTTCATGCCGCACATGGAGGAGGAGTAGGAGGGCGCGCCGGAGCAGAGGGTAGGCTGCACCGAAGGGGAGGGAAGGTCAAGGTGGCGTAAAGGGAAGTTCACGCCGGACGGGAGGGAAGGGCGCGCCGCACTGCACCACCGGGCGATGGACGGTGACATCGCGACGGCCGGATGGGGGCGGCGGACGGATCTCGCGGTTGGGACGGCGGCTGGATCCTGCGGTGGGCGCGGCACCGTAGCCGGATCCGAGGCGTGTGGCGGAGTTGCAGCTGGATCCGGGGGACGGTGACGGCGGGGTTGTAGGAGGAGACCGGCAGTGGGACCCATGGGCCGGGGGGGCGCTCTGGTAGCGGGAGCGCGCTGGGAAGAAGGGGCGGCCGAACCTGGCGCGGCGCTGGATCCGCTCGTCGGCGGCGGCGGTAGGTGGCCGGAGTTAGGCGCGCCGGCGGGATGTAGGGTGGCGGTGGTGGATCGGGAGAAGTTCATCGGCAGCGGCGCGATGCCGTGAGGAGTGTGCAGATGGGATCAGGAGAGGGTAGTGGAGGGAGTCGTGGGAAGTGGGTGGGGTGGGTTTTTTTCTTTGATCGGTCGGGTGGGTTTTCTCAGGAGTCCGGGAATGCCTCTTCGGGCCCTATATAGGGTGCGCCGTGATCCAAATAGTTATTCTATTCCTGGGATTAGAATAGTGCTACTCTCTCTCTCTCTCTCTATATATATATATATATATAAAACGAAAATGCAATAATAGTCGTAATGTCATGCATTGTATATTAAAAATTTGCATTAAAGCTAAGTGATACAGATAGTGCAATAAGCAAAAGAGTAGGACTATGTCCCTTCCAAGGGCGAGCTGAGGAATGATATGAAATCTGTAATCAACCTGGGAATTTCGTTGTATAACGTAGTTGTCTGCCTCCTTGGTTGCTGTATCATGTATTCGGCAATAGAGCTGCCGGACAGTGTTTCCAGAGATTAAAGTCCTGAAAGAAAAAGAAAAATAACCAAATGGGAAGCCCCTAGTGCGGTTTAGGCCGCGTTTTGGGGCGTGCCACAGTTGTGCCCTCCCCTCCCCACTTGTGCCCATGGTATTTTTAATGTGTAATTATGTACGCGTGGCACGAATAACGCCGTTGGGCTGGGATTGGGGTGGCCGCCGTATTGCTACGCGAGCTCAGATCGCGCCAGGCGGTCTGTCTGCCGATTGCCCCGAGCGCGCTTGAAGGTGTCCGGGCTTTGAAACGCCGAACTAGTAGATTGCCTTGAGAGGCTGCTTTGCGCTTCTGCTGCAAGGGCCGCGGTGTGCTCCTCTGTTCGGAGAGAGTGCTCTGTGTTTCCATTGACTGTAATAACTCCGCAAGGTCATGGCATCTTGAGCTTGAGGTATGCATAATGTGGTACCGCATTGAATCTAGCAAATGCGGTTCGTCCGAGCAGCGCGTGATAACCACTACGGAACGGGACTATATCGAAGATTAAATCTTCACTCCGGAAGTTATCCGGGGATCCGAAGACCACTTCTAGTGTAATTGAGCCTGTGCAGTGGGCCTCTACGCCTGGAACGACGCCTTTAAAGGTCGTTTTTGTGGGTTTGATCCTTGAGGGGTCTATACCCATTTTGCGCACTGTGTCCTGATAAAGCAGGTTCAGGCTGTTGCCGCCATCCATAAGGACTCGAGTGAGGTGAAATCCGTCGATGATTGGGTCTAGGACCAGTGCGGAGAATCCGCCATGACGGATACTAGTGGGGTGGTCCCTGTGATCGAAGGTGATCGGATAGGAGGACCAAGGGTTGAACTTTGGGGCAACTGGCTCCAATGCATATACGTCCCTGAGCGCACGCTTTCGCTCCCTCTTGGGTATGTGGGTTGCGTATATCATGTTCACCGTCCGCACTTGCGGGGGAAACCTCTTCTGTCCTCCAGTGTGCGGCTGCCGGGGTTCTTCCTCGTCATCGCTATGCGGCCCCTTGTCCTTGTTTTCGGCAATTAACTTGCCGGCCTGCTTGAACACCCAACAATCCCTGTTGGTGTGATTGGCTGGCTTTTCTGGGGTGCCGTGTATTTGACACGAGCGATTGAGTATATGGTCCAAGCTGTACGGACCCGGCGTACTTTGTTTGAATGGCTTTTTTCGCTGACCGGGTTTAGAGCCTTTGAATCCGGCATTGACTGCCGTATCCTCAGTACTTTCGCTGTTAATGCGGCGCTTATGCTTGTTGCGACGTGACCAGCTATTGCCGTCCTTGGTATCTGAGGTACCATGGTTCTTTGATATGATATTACTGCAAGCCAACCAGCTGTCTTCTCCCGCACAAAAGTGGGTCATGAGCGTCGTGAGAGCTGCCATAGATTTCGGCTTTTCCTGACCAAGGTGCCCGGCTAGCCACTCGTCTCGGATGTTGTGCTTGAAAGCCTCTAAGGCCTCCGCATCCGGACAGTCGATGATTTGATTTTTCTTTGTAAGGAACCGAGTCCAGAATTGCCTGGCCGACTCTTGTGGCTGCTGAATTATGTGGCTCAAGTCATCGGCGTCTGGTGGTCGCACATAAGTGCCCTGAAAGTTGTCGAGGAATGTGGCTTCCAGATCTTCCCAACAGCTAATGGAGTCCGCTGGCAAGCTATTAAGCCAATGTCACGCTGGTCCTTTGAGTTTTAGTGGGAGGTACTTGATGGCATGTAAGTCATCACCGTGGGCCATGTGGATGTGGAGGAGGAAGTCCTCAATCCATACTGCGGGATCTGTTGTGCGGTCATATGATTCAATGTTTACAGGTTTGAAACCTTCTAGGAATTGATGTTCCATTACTTTGTCTGTGAAGCATAAGGGGTGTGCGGCGCCTCTGTATTGGGCTATATCACAACGCAGCTCGAATGGGTCCTGCCCGCTGTGTTCGGCCCGGCCGAATTTGCTTTTACTGTATCCGGCATGACGTTTACCGTCTCATAGAGTGGTGCGCCCTCGTGATCCGTAGATCGATCTTGAATGCTTTGCTTTGTCCTCCAGTATGTCTCGCAGGTCTGGCGTATCTCCCCATGCCTTTTTATTTGGATGGCGTTGGGGTGGAGGCGGAGCTTTTGGCTGGAATGCCTCTCTATCGCGGCCACGAGGTGGCCGATCAGCCATGTCATACGCTTCTTCCTCCAGTCGGGGTAGTAACCTGCGCCTTGGGTAACTCTTGGAGGGACGCTCGAGTTTATATTCCTCGGCCACGAGGACTTCAGTCCATTTGTCAGCTAGCAGATCTTGATTAGCTTGAAGCTGCTGCTGCTGCTTTTTCTTCAGGCTATTTGCCGTGGCCATAAGCCTGCGCTTGAAGCGCTCTTGTTCGACGGGATCCTCTGGTACGGCGAATTCATCATCGTCGAGGCTTGCCTCGTCTTCGGAGGGGGGCATGTAATTGTCATCCTCCTCCTCTCCGCCAGCCGCTCTCTCAGGAGAGCTGGCTCCTTCATCCTCCTGCTCTAAATCTTGCCGGAGGGGATTGTTGTTGTCTTCGGCGCTATCCGGAGTGTTATTATCTCCTGTGCCGGTATCACCACTTTTGCTTTGGTGGGACTTAGAGCGGCACCGCTGACGTTGGCGCTTGGGTTGCTTCTTGGAGGGGTCATCCTCTGCTATCTCGTCGCCATTGCCTTCATTGGGTGTATCCACCATGTATATGTCATACGACGAGGTGGCTTTCCAGTGCCCTATAGGTGCTGGTTCATGTTTTTTTCCTACATCGTCGTCCATACCGTCGATGTCTTCGGAGTCGAAGTCGAGCATGCCGGTTAAATCATCAACAGTGGCTACAAAGTGGGTGGTGGGTGGGTGTCGAATTTCTTCGTCGTCCGCGTCCCAATCCTGTTGGCCATAATCCGGCCAGGGCTCTCCTGACAAAGAGAGAGACCTTAGTGAATTCAGAATGTCGCCGAAGGGCGAGTGCTGAAAGATATCTGCGGCGGTGAATTCCATGATCGGCGCCCAATCGGATTTGATTGGCAGGGGCACGGATGGTTCGGGGTCCGGAAGAGAGTCCGGCACCTTGGAGTCACGGGCTGCGTAGAGGATTATGCTGGTGTTTGGCTCGATCATCGTCGAGACTGCAGCCCCTGAGGCAGTGTCTAGCCACCCGTCCTCGATTGGCGCAGCTGGCTCCGAGCTAAGGGTCAGAGCTGATGCGGGCGCGGCCTCTGGGATACCGTCCGGTGGTAGAGCTAGGACATACCCATCGTGATAGGGCGGCGCGCCCGGCTGTGGCTCGAATCCGTCGAAGATCAAGTCCCCATGGATGTTGGCCGTGTAATTCAAACTTCCAAATCTGACCTGATGGCTAGGGGCGTAGCTTTCAATCTGCTCCAGATGGCCAAGCGAATTAGCCCACAGTGCAAAGCCGCCGAATACGAGGATCTGTTCGGGGAGAAAAGTCTCACCCTGGACCGCATCGCTATCGATGATAGTAGGAGCCATCAAGCCTAACGACGACGACACAGAGGAACTCTCAATGAAAGCACCAATGTTGGTGTCAAAACCGGCGGATCTCGGGTAGGGGGTCCCAAACTATGTGTCTAGGCCGGATGGTAACAGGAGGCAAGGGACACGAAGTTTTACCCAGGTTCGGGCCCTCTTGATGTAGGTAAAACCCTACGTCCTACTTGATTAATATTGATGATATGGGTGTTACAAGAGTAGATCTACCACGAGATCAGAGAGGCTAAACCCTAGAAGCTAGCCTATGGTATGATTGTATGTTGTGATTGTTGTCCTACGGACTAAAACCCTTTGGTTTATATAGACATCGGAGAGGGTTAGGGTTACACAAGGTCGGTTACAAAGGAGGAGATATCCATATACGTATTGCCTAGCTTGCCTTCCACGCCAAGTAGAGTCCCATCCGGACATGAGACGAAGTCTTCAATCTTGTATCTTCATAGTCTAACAGTCCGGCCAATGGAGATAGTCCGGCTGTCCGGAGACCCCCTAATCCAGGACTCCTTCAGTCCTATGCATCTGCTCGGGCAGTGGGCCAAAAGAAACCTATACGGAAGGCCTTGCTTATGAGGGCCCGAGCTGCGGCGTGATGGCCGCTGAGGCCAGCATGTATTTCGTCCAAGAGCTGCCGCCCCTCCTCTTCGAAGATACATCTTTGAAGAACTCCAGTAGTGCTTTTCTTGTAGAGTTCTCCTTCATGAACTTTGTAGGCTTTGGAGCATCGAACTATGCAACGGGCCTCGTTTGGGTCATCAGGGAGCTCCTGCCTATTAAGGTAGGCTAGGAAGGGTTCGGTCCATCGAGCGATTACCGCCATGATTGCATGGGCGGAAGGTGTTGGCTCGGTGCCCGAGCCCCCGGTGATATCCAAGTCGTCTTCGGCATCCGGGGGTGTGAGCGGCGCCGGACTGGTATTTACGCTCTTGTCCTGCCATACCATGGATGGCTTGAAAAGTCTTTCCACAAAGGTGTTAGGCGGGACGCGGTCGCGTTTAGCTCCTAGTCGAGCAAGGATGTCTGCTGCCTGATTACTGTCTCGGGCCACATGGTGGAATTCAAGACCTTCAAACTGAGCTGATATTTTGAGTACAACGTTGTAGTAGGTCGCCATCTTTAGATCTTTTGCATCAAATTCTCCATTAATTTGAGATATCACGAGGTTCGAATCCCCATGCACCTCAAGGCGTTGCATGCCCATAGAAACGGCCATCCAAAGTCCATGCAGTAGTGCTTCATATTCTGCCACGTTATTGGAGTCCGTATATATGATTTGTAATACATAACGAACTATGTCCCCTGTAGGGGATGTTAGGATGACACCGGCCCCCAATTCGGCTAACATTTTAGAGCCGTCAAAGTACATCACCTAGTTGGAATATGTGCTATACTCTTTAGGGAGTTCGGCTTCTGTCCATTTGGCGACAAAGTCGGCCAACACCTGAGATTTAATAGCTCGGCGTGGCTTGTATGTTATTTCAAATGGTAAGAGCTCGATAGCCCATTTTGCAATGCGGCGGTGGCATCTCGATTGTTTATAATGTCATTGAGTGGTACCTCGGAGGCTACTGTGATCGAGCACTCTTGAAAGTAGTGTCGTAGCTTCTCAGATGCCATGAAAACCGCATATGCTATCTTTTGATAGTGCGGCTATCGGGATTTGCATGGTGTGAGGACTGCCGATACATAGTATACTGGTTTTTGGAGTGGGAATTTGTGTCCCTCTTCCTCTCGTTCAATGACAAGCACAATGCTCACCACCTGGCGAGTTGCTGATATGTACAGCAACATAGGCTCATCAACGTTTGGTGTGGCAAGGATTGGGTTGTTTGCTCACATGGTTTTTGTTTCTTCCAATCCAGTTGTTGCCACATCCATCCACTAAAAGTGGTCGGTGCGTCAGAGTAGGTGATAAAGTGGCAGTGCCTTTACTCATAGTCTGGAGATGAAACGTCTCAATGCTGCCACGCACCCCGCTAGCTTGGCGACCTCTTCACCGATGGTCCTTCTCTTCTCTTCAGAGAAACGTCGTAGGGGTAGGTGGACAGGCTTGGCATCCTTGCAGACGTGGAGTTTGTGCTCGGCGTACTTCCTCGGGATACCAAGCATGTCCTTTGGGGTCCATGCAAAGATATTCCGATTCTCATGGAGGAAGTCGGCGAGCTCGCCTTCCTATTTGCTGCTGAGGCGGGTGCCCGCGACAACGTACTTGGTGCAGCCAGGGTCTTCCGGGTTCAGCTTCACTTTCTTGGTCTCCTCGGAGGGATTGAACGAGACCTTGATGTCTACTACACAACCTTTTTCTTGTAGACATTGTTGGGCCTCCAAGTGCAGAGGTTTGTAGGACAGTAGCAAATTTCCCTCAAGTGGATGACCTAAGGTTTATCAATCCGTGGGAGGCGTAGGATGAAGATGGTCTCTCTCAAACAACCCTGCAACCAAATAACAAGAGTCTCTTGTGTCCCCAACATACCCAATACAATGGTAAATTTTATAGGTGCACTAGTTTGGCGAAGAGATGGTGATACAAGTGCAATATGGACGGTAGATAAAGGTTTTTGTAAACTGAAAATATAAAAACATCAAGGTAACTAATGATAAAAGTGAGCACAAACGGTATTGCAATACGTTCAAACAAAGCCTAGGGTTCATACTTTCACTAGTGCAAGTTCTCTCAACAATAATAACATAATTGGATCATATAACTATCCCTCAACATGCAACAAATAGTCACTCCAAAGTCACTAATAGCGGAGAACAAACAAAGAGATTATTGTAGGGTACGAAGCCACCTCAAAGTTATACTTTCTGATCGATCTATTCAAGAGTCCGTAGTAAAATAACATGAAGCTATTCTTTCCGTTCAATCTATCCTAGAGTTCGTACTAGAATAACACCTTAAGACACAAATCAACCAAAACCCTAATGTCACCTAGATACTCCAATGTCACCTCAAGTATCTGTGGGTATGATTATACGATATGCATCACACAATCTCAGATTCATCTATTCAACCAACACAAAGAACTTCAAAGAGTGCCCCAAAGTTTCTACCGGAGAGTCAAGACGAAAACATGTGCCAACCCTTATGCATAAGTTCACGACGTCACGGAACCCGCAAGTTGATCACCAAAACATACATCAAGTGAATCACGTGATATCCCATTGTCACCACAGATAAGCACATGCAAGACATACATCAAGTGTTCTCAAATCCTTAAAGACTCAATCCGATAAGATAACTTCAAAGGGAAAACTCAATCCATTACAAGAGAGTAGAGGGGGAGAAACATCATAAGATCCAACTATAATAGCAAAGCTCACGATACATCAAGATCGTTCCGAATCAAGAACACGAGAGAGAGAGAGAGAGAGATCAAACACATAGCTACTGGTACATACCCTCAGCCCCAAGGGTGAACTACTCCCTTCTCGTCATGGAGAGCACCGGGATGATGAAGATGTCCACCGGAGAGGGATTCCCCCCTCCGACAGGGTGCAGGAACGGGTCTAGATTGTTTTTCGGTGGCTACAGAGGCTTGTGGCGGCGGAACTCCCAATCTAGGTTTTTTTTGGAAGTTTGGGGTTATATAAGAGGTGTTGGAGTCGGGAACAAGTCAGGAGGGTCCCCGAGGCGGCCACGAGGTAGGGGGGCGCGCCCATGTTGGAGATATGCCCTAGAGGCAATCATGTATGATGATATTTCCTATGTGTTTATGAATAAAGATAGTCCTTGGACATTATCAATGATGTGTATGAGCAAGTACGTGACTTGCTTGTGGGACTATGCATTGTATGATGACTGTCCTAAAAGGTCCCTAGTCGAAAGGGCTGTGTGGACGCGTAGCCAACTAGACTAGCATATGACGGTCGATGGCTTGGTCTCACTAGCCATGGAGCATTGGATGCTAACCGGATAATATGGACTTGGAAGGATCTGGTCGAATTCGATGTAGTCGGATCCGAGTCGAGATAAGGTCCGAGTCGGACAGACCCAACTATGAGACGCAACGATATGTCATCTGTGAGTCTCTAGTACAACATATGTTCTATGTCCTAAGACCTGAGTTGACGCATGTACTCGGGATGGTGACAAACTTGCTTTGGGCCGACCAAACACTACTCCGTAACTGGGTAGCTATAAAGGTAGGTTTCGGGTTTGTCCAGAACCATGCTGCGAGACGTGGTCGAGCAAGATGGGATTTGCCCCTCCGATCAGGAGAGATATACTCTGGGCCCCTCATGTGATCCGACAAGGATAAGCATGGCCATGGGACATGGATTATGAGATAATCCGGTTTGTGGTCGGCATCACTGGAACGAGAAAGAGGTCGGGCTAGCACAAGGATGACAGACTTGCCTTGAGCTCGACAACATATATCGTGTGGAAAAAGGAATGGAAGTGTGATGTACAGGATCACCTCCAAACTGCACGGTTGGTAGCGGCCTCTAGCAAGGCATGCCGAACACCAAGCAGACTATGAAGCTGGTTAGCGAACCTGTACATCACACTTCCATTCCTTTTGCCACACGATATATGTTGTCGAGCTCAAGGCAAGTCTGTCATCCTTGTGCTAGCCCGACCTCTTTCTCGTTCCAGTGATGCCGACCACAAACCGGATTATCTCATAATCCTTGTCACATGGCCACGCTTAGGTCAGATCCGAGGACACTGGTCGGATGTGATCCGAACTGTATTCGTATTGTGGCCGAGTTGACTTATGGGCTTTAGGGTCCGTGCGAGGCCCAAGTGTTGAGCCCGTGACAGACGCCTATATGTAGTGGAGGTGCCACACACTCACGCAGTTGATCGCTTCAGCGCTGTCACTAGGGTTTGCATGTGTTGTGAATAGATACCTCCACTCGCCGCCGGTTGTGTGATTGGACCTAGCAGTCCACCGCACGATGTTCCTCCTGCACGCGCGGATACCGTTAGAGGCGGTGCACTTGCGCCGCTCTGGCGAACCTGTACGTGGGAACCGACCACCGGTTGTACGCGGGAGATCGGACGAGGAGGAGACGATCCACGCGGACGCGCTGCCCCAACTCTTCTTCCGCTGCATGGCACTGTGCGTCTAGTGGTAACTAACTGTGATCCATCTCCCATAGCATGTTCTTGGTTGTTCTGCACGTAGGAAAATTTTAATTTGCAGGCGACGCACCCTACCGTAGATCCCAACAGCCCAGGGGGGTAGGGTGCGCCCCACCCTCGTGGTGGACTTGGGACTCTTCTGGCCCATCTCCGGTACTCCGTGGGCTTCTCCTGGTCCAAAAATGATCTCCGTGAAATATCAGGTCAATTGGACTCTGTTTGGTTTTCCTTTTCTGCGATACTCAAAAACAAGGAAAAAACAGAAACTGGCACTGGGCTCTAGATTAATAGGTTAGTCCCAAAAATCATATAAAATAGCATATAAATGCATATAAAACATCCAAGGTTGATAATATAATATCATGGAACAATAAAAAATTATAGATACGTTGGAGACGTATCATGCATCCCCAAGCTTAATTCCTGCTCGTCCTCGAGTAGGTAAATGATAAAAACAATTTTTTTGATGTGGAATGCTACCTAACATATTTATCCATGCAATTCTCTTTGTTGTGGCAAGAATATTCAGATCCATAAGATTCAAGACAAAAGTTTAATATTGACATAAAAATAATAATACTTCAAGCATACTAACTAAGCAATTATGTCTTCTCAAAATAACATGGACAAAGAAAGCTTATCCCTACAAAATCATATAGTTTGGCTATGCTTCATTTTCATCACACAGAAATACTCTCACCATGCACAACTCCGATGACAAGCCAAGCAATTGTTTCATACTTTAGTAATCTCAAACTTTTTTCAACTTTCACGCAATACATGAGCGTGAGCCATGGACAGGGCATTGTGGGTGGAATACAATATAATGATGGGGGTTGTGTGGAGAATACAAAAAGGAGAAAGTCTCACATTGGCGCGACTAATCAACGGGCTATGGAGATGCCATCAATGGATGTCAATGCGAGGAGTAGGGATGGCCATGCAACGGCTGCACTAGAGCTATAAATGTATGAAAGCTCAACAAAAGAAACTAGGTGGGTGTGCATCCAACTTGCTTGCTCACGAAGACCTAGGCATTTGAGGAAGCCCATTGTTGGAATATACAAGCCAAGTTCTATAATGAAAAATTCCCACTAGTATATGAAAGTGACAAAACAAGAGACTCTCTATCATGAAGATCATGGTACTACTTTGAAGCACAAGTGTGGAAAAAGGACAATAGAATTGTCCCTTCTTATTTTATATTTTATTTCTCTTTTTTTATTTGGCCTTTCCTTTTTTGGGACTTCCCCTTTTTTTATTTGGCCTTTCCTTTTTTTATTTGGCCTTTCTTTTTTTCTCTCTCTTTTTTCGGGACAATGCTCTATTAATGATGATCATCACACTTCTACTTATTTACAACTCAAAGATTACAACTCGATACTAGAACAAAGTATGACTCTATATGAATGCCTCCGGCGGTGTACGAGGATGGGCAATGAATCAAGAGTGACATGTATGATAAATTATGCATGGTGGCTTTGCCTCAAATACGATGTCAACTACATGATCATGCAAGGCAATATGACAATGATGATGTGTGTCATGATGAACGGAATGGTGGAAAGTTGCATGGCAATATATCTTGGAATGGCTATGGAAATGCCATAATAGGTAGGTATGGTGGCTGTTTTGAAGAAGATATAAGGAGGTTTATGTGTGACTAAGCGTATCATATCACGGGGTTTGGATATGATATCTACTACACAACCTTCTTCTTGTAGACGTTGTTGGGCCTCCAAGTGTAGAGGTTTGTAGGACAGTAGCAAATTTCCCTCAAGTGGATGACCTAATGTTTATCAATCCGTAGGAGGCGTAGGAGGAAGATGGTCTCACTCAAGCAACCCTGCAACCAAATAACAAAGAGTCTCTTGTGTCCCCAACACACCCAATACAATGGTAAATTGTATAGGTGCACTAGTTCGGTGAAGAGATGGTGATACAAGTGGTATATGTATAGTAGATAAAGGTATTTGTAATCTGAAATTATAAAAACAGCAAGGTAACTAATGATAAAAGTGAGCGTAAACGGTATTGCAATGTGTTGAAACAAGGCCTAGGGTTCATACTTTCACTAGTGCAAATTCCCTCAACAATACTAACATAATTGCATCACATAACTATCCCTCAACTTGCAACAAAGAGTCACTCCAAAGTCACTAATAGTGTAGAACAAACGAAGAGATTATGGTAGGGTACGAAACCACCTCAAAGTTATTCTTTCCAATCAATCCATTGGGCTATTCCTATAAGTGTCACAAACAGCCCTAGAGTTTGTACTAGAATAACACCTTAAGACACAAATCAACCAAAACCCTAATGTCACCTAGATACTCCAATGTCACCTCAAGTATCTGTGGGTATGATTATATGATATGCATCACACAATCTCAGATTCATCTATTCAACCAACACATAGGACCTCAAAGAGTGCCCCAAAGTTTTTACCGGAGAATCACGGCGAAAACGTGTGCCAACCCCTATGCATAGGTTCATGAGCGGAACCCGCAAGTTGATCACCAAAACATACATCAAGTGAATCACGTGATATCCCATTGTCAAAACAGATACACACGACAAGACATACATCAACTGTTCTCAAATCTTTAAAGACTCAATCCGATAAGATAACTTCAAAGGGGAAACTCAATCGATTACAAGAGAGTAGAGGGGAGGAGAAACATAAGATCCAACTATAATAGCAAAGCTCGCGATACATCAAGATCGTGCCAAATCAAGAACACGAGAGAGAGAGAGAGAGATCAAACACATAGCTACTGGTACATACCCTCAGCCCCGAGGGAGAACTACTCCCTCCTCATCATGGAGAGCACCGGGATGATGAAGATGCCCACTGGAGAAGGATTCCCCCTCCGGCAGGGTGTCGGAACGGGTCTAGGTTGGTTTTCGGTGGCTACAGAGGCTTTTGGCGGCGGAACTCCCGATCTATTGTGCTCTCCGATTTGTTTAGGGTATATGGAGATATATAGGCGGAAGAAGTACGTCAGGGGGGCCATGAGGGGCCCACGAGGGTGGAGGGCGTGCCCAGGGGGGTGGGCGCGGCCCCCTACCTCGTGGCCTCCTTGAAGCTTCCCTTACGTGCACTTCAAGTCTTCTGGGCTTCTTTCCTTCCAAAAATGGGTTCCATGAAGTTTCAGGTCAATTGGACTCCGTTTGGTTTTCCTTTTCTTCGAAACCCTAAAACAAGGTAAAAACAGAAACTGGCACTGGGCTCTGGGTTAATAGGTTAGTCCCAAAAATGATATAAAAGTGTATAATAAAGCCCATAAACATCCAAAACAGTAGATAATATAGCATGGAGCAATCAAAAATTATAGATACGTTGGAGACGTATCAGCATCCCCAAGCTTAATTCCTGCTCGTCCTCGAGTAGGTAAATGATAAAAACAGAATTTTTGATGCGGAGTGCTACTTGGCATAATTTCAATGTAATTCTTCTTAATTGTGGCATGAATATTCAGATCCGAATGATTCAAGAAAAAAGTTCATATTGACATAAAAATGATAATACTTCAAGCATACTAACTAAGCAATTATGTCTTCTCAAAATAACATGGCCAAAGAAAGTTCATCCCTACAAAATCATATAGTTTAGTCATGCTCCATTTTCGTCACACAAGAATGCTCTCACCATGCACAACCCCGATGACAAGCCAAGCAATTGTTTCATACTTTAGTAATCTCAAACCTATAAACTTTCACGCAATACATGAGCGCGAGCCATGTATATAGCACTTTGGGTGGAATAAAATAATGAGGGGGTTATGTGGAGAAGAGAAAAAGGAGAAAGTCTCACATCAACGAGGAAAATCAATGGGCTATGGAGATGCCCATCGATTGATGTTAATGCAAGGAGTAGGGATTGCCATGCAACGGATGCACTAGAGCTATAAATGTATGAGAGCTCAACAAAAGAAACTAAGTGGGTGTGCATCCAACTTGCTTGCTCACGAAGACCTAGGGCACTTGAGGAGGCCCATTGTTGGAATATACAACCAAGTTCTATAATGAAAAATTCCCACTAGTATATGAAAGTACAAAACAAGAGACTCTCTATCATGATGATCATGGTGCTACTTTGAAGCACAAGTGTGGCAAAGGATAGTAGCATTGTCCCTTCTCTCTTTTTCTCTCATTTTTTATTTGGCCTTTTTTATGGCCTTTCTCTTTTCTCATTTTTTGGGCCTTCTCTTTTTTATGGCCTTTATCTTTTTTTATAATTCCTCACTTGGGACAATGCTCTAGAAAATGATGATCATCACACTTCTATTTATTTACAACTCAATGATTACAACTCGATACTAGAACAAGATATGACTCTATATGAATGCCTCCGGCGGTGTACCGGGATTGCGATGAATCAAGTGTGACATGTATGAAAAATTATGAACGGTGGCTTTGCCACAAATACGATGTCAACTACATGATCATGCAAAGCAATATGACAATGATGAATGTGTCATGATAAACTGAATGGTGGAAAGTTGCATGGCAATATATCTCGGAATGGCTATGGAAATGCCATAATAGGTAGGTATGGTGGATGTTTTGAGGAAGATATAAGGAGGTTTATGTGTGAAAGAGCGTATCATATCACGGGGTTTGGATGCACTAGCAAAGTTTGCGCTAACTCTCAATGTGAGAAAGGGCAATGCACGATACCGAAGAGGCTAGCAAGGATGGAAGGGTGAGAGTGCGTATAATCCATGGACTCAACATTAGTCATAAAGGACTCACATACTTATTGCAAAAATCTACAAGTCATCAAAAACCTCGGCACTAGGTGCATGCTCCTAGGGGGATATATTGGTAGGAAAAGACCATCGCTCATCCCCGACCGCCACTCATAAGGAGGACAATCAAATAACACCTGATGTTTCAAATTTGTTACATAACGTTTACCATACGTGCATGCTACGGGACTTGCAAAGTTCAACACAAGCATTTATCAATTTCACAACTACTCAACTAGCATGACTTTGATATTATTACCTCCATATCTCAAAACAACCATCAAGCATCAAACTTCTCTTAGTATTCAAAACACTCATAAGTAAATTTTACTAATCTTGAATACCTAGCATATTAGGATTTTAAGCAAATTACCTTGATATTTAAGACTCTCAAAATAATCTACGTGAAGCATGAGAGTTCATCTATTTCTTCAAAATAAAACTACCACCATGCTCTAAAAGATATAAATGAAGCACTAGAGCAAATGACAAAATACTCCGAAAGATATAAGTGAAGATCAATGAGTAGTCGAATAATCATGCAACTATGTGAAGACTCTCTAACATTTAAGAATTTCAGATCTTGGTACTTTATTCAAACAGCAAGCAAAACAAAAGAAAAATAAAATGACGCTCCAAGCAAAACACATACCATGTGGTAAATAAAAATATAGCTCCAAGTAAAGTTACCGATGAACGAAAACGAAAGAGGGGATGCCTTCTGGGGCATCCCAAAGCTTAGGCTCTTGGCTGTCCTTGAATATTACCTTGGGGTGCCTTGGGCATCCCCAATCTTAGGCTCTTGCCACTCCTTATTCATAGTCCATCGAATCTTTACCCAAAAGTTGAAAACTTCACAACACAAAACTTAACAGAAAACTCGTAAGCTCCGTTAGTATAAGAAAATAAATCACCACTTAGGTACTGTTGTGAACTCATTCTAAATTCATATTGGTGTAATATCTACTGTATTCCAACTTGTCTATGGTTCATACCCTCCGATACTACTCATAGATTCATCAAAATAAGCAAACAACACATCGAAAACAGAATCTGTCAAAAACAGAACAGTCTGTAGTAATATGGATCAAACGTATATTTATGGAACCCCAAAAATTCTAAAATAAATTGATGGACCTGAGGAATTTATCTATTAATAATCTTCAAAAATAGTTAACTAAATATCACTCTCCAATAAAAAATGACAGCAATTCTCGTGAGCGCTAAAGTTTCTGTTTTTTACAGGAAGATCAACAAGACTTTCCCCAAGTCTTCCCAACGGTTCTACTTGGCACAAATACTAATTAAAAGCATAAAACCATATCTAAACAGAGGCTAGATGAATTATTTATTACTAAACAGGAACAAAAAGTAAGGAACAAAAATAAAGTTGGGTTGCCTCCCAACAAGCGTTATCGTTTAATGCCCCTAGCTAGGCACGATGATTTCAATGATGCTCACATAAAGGATAAGAATTGAAACATAAAGAGAGCATCGTAAAGAATATGACTAGAACATTTAAGCCTAACCCACTTCCTATGCATAGGGATTTTCTGAGCAAACAACTTATGGAAACAAGAATCAACTTGCATAGGAAGGTAAAGCAAGCAAAACTTCAAAATTTTAAGCACATAGAGAGGAAACTTGATATTATTGCAATTACTACAAGCATATATTCCTCCCTCATAATAATTTTCAGTAGCATCATGAATGAATTCAACAATATAACCATCACCTAAAGCATTCTTTTCATGATCTTCAAGCATAGAAATTTTATTACTCTCCACACAAGCAAAATTCTTCTCATGAATAATAGTGGGAGCAAACTCAACAAAATAATTATCATGTGAGGCATAATCCAATTGAAAACTAAAATCATGATGACAAGTTTTATAAATATAATCACTACTTTTTATAGAATAAGTATCATCACAATAATCATCATAGGTAGGAGGCATGCTATCATCATTATAAATTTGCATATCAAAACTTGGGAGACTAAAAATATCATCTTCATTAAACGTAGCATCCCCAAGCTTGGGACAAACATTAATTGCAGCAAATATATTCTCAAAAACATCATCTTCATCAAACGTAGCACCCCCAAGCTTGGGCCTTTTCATATCATAAGCATAATCACTCTCATCATTAATAGTATGGATAGCACCAATAGTATAGCAATTATCATATTCTTCCAAGCAAGTGCCAAAAAGATTTTCAAGATCATAAGAAGTATCATTATCTTCCACAATCATATTTTCATGAGGCACAATAGTAATAGGAGCAGCATTATTTGAGAGAGATATCTTTTTACCTCTCTTCCTTTTTCTTTTCTTCTTCTTCACCACATCATGTGTGGGTTCAATCCTCTTTTTGGAGCTCCTTATTAATGAGATTGGTTGAATAGGAGGCTCCTCCTCGTTACCTGATTCATCATAAGAAATAATAGGAGGATATTGGGATGTCTCTTCCCTTTCATTAGTATTCTCTTCATATTCTACTTGTTTTCTTTTCTTTATGTAGTTGGCAATATAAGGATTTTCAATACAATTCACCGCACAATACATATAAATTTCCTGTAGATCAAATCCAAGAAGTTTATAACGGGCAAATTCTGTAAGATAATTAGTTATACGTTTCATTTCTTCGTAACTCATAAGCAAACTAAGTTCATTATGATGTGCAAGGGAAATCAAGTCATCACAATTTTTGGACACGATACGATCATGAAACAATTTGCATTGGGTATTGAAATGATCATGTTCATTACAAAGCTCACAATTATGGCCAATATAATTTAAATTTTTAGCACATTCATCTAACCTTTCTTGCAACAATTTAGTTGCTAAGTACGTATGCCTCTTGCAATATCTATCTTCCCTATTTGGTGTGTTCGTACAAACCCAATGTACTCCACAAAAATTGACATGTTTATAGGAGACATCATAACTAGTGCAATCATCATTAGTATCATGGATATTCAAAGAATTCGTACTAACAACATTGCAATCATGCTCATCATTCAAAGATTTAGTGCCAAACATTTTATAGATTTCCTCTTTTAGCACTTGAGCACAATTATCCTTTCCATCATACTCACGAAAGATATTAAAAAGGTGAAGCATATGAGACAAACTCAATTCCATTTTTTATAGTTTTCTTTTATAAACTAAACTAGTGATAAAACAAGAAACTAAAAGACTCGATTGCAAGATCTAAAGATATACCTTCAAGCACTCACCTCCCCGGCAACGGCGCAAGAAAAGAGCTTGATGTCTACTACACAACCTTATTCTTGTAGAAGTTGTTGGGCCTCCAAGTGCAGAGGTTTGTAGGACAGTAGCAAATTTCCCTCAAGTGGATGACCTAAGGTTTATCAATCCGTAGGAGGCGTAGGATGAAGATGTTGTCTCTCAAGCAACCCTGCAACCAAATAACAAAGAGTCTCTAGTGTCCCCAACACACCCAATACAATGGTAAATTGTATAGGTGCACTAGTTCGGCGAAGAGATGGTGATACAAGTGCTATATGGATAGTAGATAAAGGTATTTGTAATCTGAAATTATAAAAACAGCAAGGTAACTAATGATAAAAGTGAGCGTAAACGGTATTGCAATGTGTTGAAACAAGGCCTAGGGTTCATACTTTCACTAGTGCAAGTTCCCTCAACAATACTAACATAATTGGATCACATAACTATCCCTCAACATGCAACAAAGAGTCACTCCAAAGTTACTAATAGTGGAGAACAAACGAAGAGAGTATGGTAGGGTACGAAACCACCTCAAAGTTATTCTTTCCAATCAATCCGTTGGGCTATTCCTATAAGTGTCACAAACAGCCTTAGAGTTCGTACTAGAATAACACCTTAAGACACAAATCAACCAAAACCCTAATGTCACCTAGATACTCCAATGTCACCTCAAGTATCCGTGGGTATGATTATACGATATGCATCACACAATCTCAGATTCATCTATTCAACCAACACATAGGACCTCAAAGAGTGCCCCAAAGTTTCTACCGGAGAATCACGACGAAAACGTGTGCCAACCCCTATGCATAGGTTCATGGGCGGAACCCGCAAGTTGATCACCAAAACATACATCAAGTGAATCACGTGATATCCCATTGTCACCACAGATACGCACGGCCAGACATACATCAAGTGTTCTCAAATCTTTACAGACTCAATCCGATAAGATAACTTCAAAGGGGAAACTCAATCCATTACAAGAGAGTAGAGGGGGAGGAGAAACATAAGATCAAACTATAATAGCAAAGCTCGCGATACATCAAGATCGTGCCAAATCAAGAACATGAGAGAGAGAGAGAGATCAAACACATAGCTACTGGTACATACCCTCAGCCCCGAGGGAGACCTACTCCCTCCTCGTCATGGAGAGTGCCGGGATGATGAAGATGTCCACCGGAGAGGGATTCCCCCCTCCGACAGGGTGCTGGAACGGGACTAGATTGGTTTTCGGTGGCTACGAAGGCTTCTGGCGGCGGAACTCCCGATCTATTGTGCTCTCTGATGTTTTTAGGGTATATGGAGATATATAGGCGGAAGAAGTACGTCAGGGGGGCCACGAGGAGCCCACGAGGGTGGTGGGTGCGCCCAGGGGGTGGGTGCACCCCCTACCTCATGGCCTCCTCGAAGCTTCCCTTACATGCACTTCAAGTCTTCTGGGCTTCTTTCCTTCCAAAAATGGGTTCCTTGATGTTTCAGGTCAATTGGACTCTGTTTGGTTTTCCTTTTCTTTAAAACCCTAAAACAAGGTAAAAACAGAAACTGGCACTGGGCTGTGGGTTAATAGGTTAGTCCCAAAAACGATATAAAAGTGTATAATAAAGCCCATAAACATCCAAAATAGTAGATAATATAGCATCGAGCAATCAAAAATTATAGATACGTTGGAGACGTATCAGGATGCACCGGCGAAGTTTGCACCAACTCTCGAGGTGAGAAAGGGCAATGCACGGTACCGAAGAGGCTAGCAATGATGGAAGGGTGAGAGTGCGTATAATCCATGGACTCAACATTAGTCATAAAGAACTCACATACTTATTGAAAAAATCTACAAGTCATCAAAAACCAAGAACTACCCGCATGATCCTACGGGGATAGATTGGTAGGAAAAGACCATCGCTCATCCCCGACCGCCGCTCATAAGGAAGGCAATCAAAGAAACACCTCATGCTTCAAATTTGCCACACAACGGTTACCATACGTGCATGCTACGGGACTTGCAAACCTAAACACAAGTATTTATCAAATTCACAATTACTCAACTAGCATGACTCTAATATTACCATCTTCATATCTCAAAAACAATTATCAAGTATCAAACTTCTCATAGTATTCAATGCACTTATATATATGAAAGTTTTTATTATACCCATCTTGGATGCCTATCTTATTAGGACTAATTTCATAACTAAAGCAAATTACCATGCTGTTCTAAAAGACTCTCAAAATAATATAAGTGAAGCATGAGAGTTCATCTCTTTCTATAAAATAAAACCACCACCGTGCTCTAGAAAGATATAATTGAAGCACTAGAGCAAATGACAAACTACTCCAAAAGATATAAGTGAAGATCAATGAGTAGTCGAATAATTATGCAACTATGTGAAGACTCTCTAACATTTAAGAATTTCAGATCTTGGTATTTTATTCAAACAGCAAGCAAAACAAAAGAAAATAAAATGATGCTACAAGCAAAACACATATCATGTGGTGAATAAAAATATAGCTCCAAGCAAAGTTACCGATGAATGAAGATGAAAGAGGGGATGCCATCCGGGGCATCCCCAAGCTTAGGCTCTTGGTTGTTGAGGGAGTCCTGGATTAGGGGGTCTCCGTACAGCCGGACTATATCCTTTGGCTGGACTATGAGACTATGAAGATACAAGATTGAAGACTTCATCTCGTGTCCGGATGGGACTCTACTTGGCGTGGAAGGCAAGCTAGGCAGTACGGATATGGATATCTCCTCCTTTGTAACCGACCTTGTGTAACCCTAACCCTCTCCAGTGTCTATATAAACCGGAGGGTTTTAGTCCGTAGGACAGAACAAGAACATACAATCATACCATAGGCTAGCTTCTAGGGTTTAGCCTCTCTGATCTCGTGGTAGATCTACTCTTGTACTACCCATATCATCAATATTAATCGAGCAGGACGTAGGGTTTTACCTCCATCAAGAGGGCCCGAACCTGGGTAAAACTTCGTGTCCCTGCCTCCTATTACCATCCGCTTAGACGCACAGTTCGGGACCCCCTACCCGAGATCCGCCGGTTTTGACACCGACATTGGTGCTTTCATTGAGAGTTCCTCTGTGTCGTCGCCGTTAGGCTTGATGGCTCCTTCTATCATCGTTAGTGATGCAGTCCAGGGTGAGACTTTTCTCCCCGGACAGATTTTTGTATTCGGCGGCTTTGCACTGCGGGCCAATTCGCTTGGCCATCTGGAGCAGATTGAAAGCTACGCCCCTGGCCATCATGTCAGATTTGGAAGCTTAAGATACATGGACAATATCCACGGAGACTTGATCTTCGACGGATTCGAGCCTCTGCCTTGTGCGTCACGCGGTCATGATGAGTACGATTTAGCTCTACCATCCGACAGTGTTCAGGAGATCGCACCGGCAGCCGAATCGACCGTCAATTCGGAGCCAGTTGCACCATCCATGGACGGGTGGATGGACCCCGCCACGGAGGCCTTACCCCCATCGGCGATCGAGCCTAACATCGACCTTACTCTGCACGAGAGCCGTGTTGACAAACTGCAGGATCTCTCTCCGGCCACGGACTCCGAACCGCCTGCGCCCGTTCCTAGCGAATCCAATTGGGCGCCGACCATGGAGTTTACCTCCGCGGATATTTTTCAGCACTCGCCCCTTGGCGACATACTGAACTCATTAAGGTCTCTCTCCTTGTCAGGAGAATCCTGGCCGAACTGTGTCCGGCAGGATTGGGATGCGGATGGCATCAAAATTCACCGCCCACCCACCACCCACTTAGTAGCCACTGTCGATGACCTAACCGACATGCTCGACTTCGACTCTGAAGACATCGGCGGTATGGACAACGATGCAGGAGACGAATAGGAACCACTGCCCACAGGGCACTGGACACCCACTTCATCACATGACGTATACATGGTGGACACACCAAAAGAAAACGACCACGAGGAACAGAAGGACGCAATGAAGGGTTGTCCCCTTGAGAAGCAGTCAAAGCGGCGGCGTAAACGCCGCTCCAAATCCCGCCTCGGCAGAAACAATGATCATACAGACCCAGCGTTAGAGCAGGGTGAACCATCGCCGGACCACGGCAACACGGAGAATCAAACTGAACAACCCGATTCTGTCAAAGATAACAGTCCGGATGACATCACACCTGACAGACACCCGGAGCAACAGAATGCCCGTCAAAGGCTCATTGCCACCGCGAGGAGTCTAAAAAAGCAGAAACAAAGGCTCAAGGCTGCGCAAGACACACTTAAAATCAAATGGAGTAAAGTACTCAATACAGCAGCGAAGTACGGCGGTAATTGCCCCACCAAGAGCTACCCGAAGCGGAAGTTGCTACCTGAATTCGATGAGGAGGCCTTAGATCCCCGCAACCAAAAATTAAAACGGCCACCTGGCCGGATAGACGACCTCACGGCTAACATAGAGCGGCAAACAACGCCACACATAAGCCAATACGCGATCCACGCGAGGGCTCGCATCAAAAGGACGGCGCAACCAGATCCATCTATGGACCACGCAAGCGCGATCCAGCATACGATGCAACACAACAAACATCCGAACAACACGGTAAACCCAGATACAGGGGTGCCGCACACCCCCTATGTTTCACCGATGAGGTGCTGGACCATGAATTTCCAGAGGGATTCAAACCCGTAAACATAGAGGCATACGACGGAACAACAGACCCTAGGGTCTGGATTGAGGACTATATCCTCCATATCCATATGGCTCGAGGAGATGATCTCCACGCCATCAAGTACTTACCCCTCAAGCTCAAAGGGCCAGCTCGGCACTGGCTTAAAAGCCTCCCCGAAAACTCCATTGGAAGCTGGGAAGAGCTAGAAGATGCTTTTCGGGCAAATTTTCAAGGGACTTATGTCCGACCTCTGGATGCGGATGATTTGAGTCATATAACTCAACAGCCCGGAGAGTCAGCCCGAAAGCTTTGGAACATGTTTCTTACTAAAAAGAACCAAATAGTCGACTGTCCGGGCACTGAAGCCTTAGTAGCTTTTAAGCATAGCGTCCGCGACGAATGGCTTGCCAGACACCTCGGCCAAGAAAAACCGAGAACAATGGCAGCATTAACAAGCCTCATGACCCGCTTTTGCGCGGGTGAGGACAGCTGGCTGGCCAGATGCGGCACTAGCAACCCAAGTACATCTGAAGTTATAGATGAAAACGGGAATCACGAGGCAGCAAAAATAATAAGCGCCGGAATAAAGAAGACAGCCCGAAGAGCACGGCAGTAAACGCTGGATTTAGAAGCTCTCAGCCAGGTCAGCAAAAGCCGCCCCCTAAAGGCGCCAGAGATGAACTATCCAGCCTGAACAAAATTCTGGACCAAATATGTCAGATCCATAGCACCCCCGGTAAACCCGCTAATCATACCCACAGAGAATGTTGGGTCTTCAAGCAGTCCGGCAAGCTGAACGCCGTACACAAGGGGGAGGATACACCAAGCGAAGACGAGGATGAGCCTCTCAAGCAAGACACTGGGGAACAAAATAAATTTCTACCAGAAGTCAAAACAGTAAACGTGTTACATGTGATCAAGGGGAGAAATAAAGCGGCACTCCCAGAGAAATATGCCCAAGGGCCTATCACCGTGGAGTCCTGCCACTGGTCGACTCAACCGATCACTTTCGACCATCGGGATTACTCAGCAAATATCCGGCATGCAGGATGGGCTGCCTTGGTATTAGACCCAATAATTGACGGATACCATTTCACACGAGTCCGGATGGACGGTGGCAGAAGTCTAAACCTGATATATCATGACACAATCCGCAAAATGGGGATAGACCCAATGAAAATTTGCCACAACAATACTACCTTTAAAGGAGTAATGCCATGCCCAGGGGCTGACTACACGGGCTCCCTGCTACTAGAAGTTATATTCGGCTTCCCCGATAACTTCTGTAGTGAAAATTTAACCTTCCACATTGCTCCGTTCCAAAGTGGCTATCAAGCACTACTTAGATGCGAAGCTTTCGCTCGCTTTAACGCAATACCGCACTACGCTTCCCTCACACTTAAGATGCCCGGCCCACGTGGCATCATTACAGTAAATGGAAATATGGAGCAATCCCTGCGCGCCAAAGAGAATGCGGCTGCCTGGGCAGCCGCACACTAAAATGGCCTCACCAACTAAAGTATTCGATAGGTCGTCAAGACCACGGACATGGTTAGACGAGTCCGGCGCAGCTGTATGTAATTCGTACAGGTTTGATGGCCACACCCCTATCACAAATACAAGGGGCTCAACGCGCACAGACAAGTGGCAATTTTTACTCATCTTGAATTATACATGGTTTTTTTCAAAAAACCTACCTTTTTGCACGACAACTTTTCACCTAAGTTCCTCTCTTTTATAGATGACCACCGTGCTACACCCGTCCAGGATACAGCACAATGTAGACACAGGCGCAGACGTGCAGCAGGGACCCGTTCCAAGGATTCTTTTTAGATTAAGACCCTGCATCAACCTTTTTACTGTCTCTTGTTGATACACATCCCTCGGATTCTCAGTACAATTGAGAAGGATGCTAGCGTCTTGGCATGTGGCCACGTTAGAATAATGCACGTACCTGAACACCAGGGGCTTCTTACAAAGGGCACTGATTAGGCCTGGTTCATACCATAAAGACCGAATGCCTTAGGGAGTGTTCGGCGTCGCGAGTTTGGCCCTATATGCATCAGCTTCGAATCATGTATTTGGTCAAATGTTGGGTTTGCCCGGCTCCTATGTTTTGGTACCTTACGTTCCGCTCTATCGGCTAAGGTAGCACTAGGAGAACTACTATGATTGTGCCCTGGGTCATCCGGACGAGCACCTCAGTAGAGAAAGCCGAAAACTGACTGTCATGATATAGCATGAGACTGGTCAACCACTCGATGACCTATCGGAATGTTAGAATTCCTCCGCCTTAACGAAGGGCCATTTCCCGGCCAGGCATGTATGCACCCCGAATTCGGGAGAGTGCGGAGCCACCAGGGGCTATATAGTAGCCCCACTGTCAAACTCCTATGGCTAAGTGAAAGTGTTAAAGCATTATAGTCCGGTTGCCTCGTTTGCTGCGCTATCACCTCCTTAATAGGACCAAGACGTTGGATTAAGTGTGAACACGCGTCTTCTGCGAACACCTCCGCATTATATGCGTGGGGGCTGAAGCCGACGACTGCAATCTTTCAGGTTATACACATGTATACATAAACGGCCGCACAGGAGGCATCATATTACTTTCAGGCAAAAGTATAAACACAACCTTAATAAATTTCATAAAAACATTGTGTTTACAATGGGAATACATGTCACTCAAACATAATATTCTTCGAGCACTGGGCCTCTATCAAACGAGCACCCTCGAGAACCTCTTCGAAATAGTACTCGGTAGCCACTCGGCCTATGGCCGAACCCTGCGCCGCAACAGTGGTAGCATCCATCTCTGCTCAGTATGCTTTAACACGGGCAAGGGCCATCCACGAGCCTTCTATGCACGCCGACCTCTTCATCGCATTGATGCGCGGCACCGCACCAAGGAACTGCTGCAATAAGCTGAAATAGCTGTTCGTCTTCGGGTTTTCCGCCCATAGCTGGTCCACGACAGACCTCATGGCGAGTCCGGACAACCTATTGAGTTCGGCCCATTCGGCTAGCTGATCAGTCAATGGAAGTGGACTCTCTGGAACGTTAAATTGCGACCAGAACGGCTTGTCCACTTCACGATCTGTTTGATCTCTGAAGTATTTGGCCGCATCGACAGCGCTCGCCGCCAAGTCCATATATGTGTCTGCCGAACTCCACAACCGATCCAAAGGGGCATACCGCGGATCTCTGAACTTCCTTCGCAGCATAAAGGGCTTCCCAGCCGCAATATCCCGGCTTTATGCAGCTCCTCCTTCTTCGCTCTCATAGCAGAGCGGGTGTCTTCGTTCGCCATCATGGCCTTTTCAAGGTCCGTTGCCTCCGCTCGGTTTTCTTTTTCAAGGAACTGGCAACGGTCGGCAGTGTCTTTTAACTTTACGGCCATCTTGGCCATCTTCTCTTTGCTCCCGCAATGCGCGGCCTTCTCGGCTTTCAACTCTTCGTCCACCTTCAAAGCGGCCGCATTACTAATCCTTGCTTGTTCTTTGGCTCGGGCAAGCTCCGCCCGCAGGGTTTCCACAGTGGCAGCTCCATCCATATTCACAACATATTAAAGATACTGGCATCATGCTGCTCTTACTATGTGGCATTCACCAGAAAATACCACTTACCCTGTGCGTCGTCAAGCCTCTTGTTAACAAGCTCGATGTCAGCATCCGTCGCATCCAGTTGCCGCTTCAGTTCGGCAAACTCATGAGTCCGTCTAGCCACCGGAGGTCCCACTACCTGCACATTAAAGCAGTATGGTTATTGCTTGGGACTACGATCCTCTGTTTGCCGCTGTTCTCGGCGACAACCAGAGTCTCAGGGGCTACTATCTACACAGGGCACACCTAGAATGTGTGGTACCATCACAAATGTACATCATTTTACGTACCTCAAAGCCCGTCAGTAGACTCATAAAGGCATCATGCAACCCGCTTTTGGCGGATGTTCTTCTGAGATGGCCGCTCGCTCCAACAGCTCCCTTAGTACGTCTAACCGCATACCAGATGGTGTTGGACTCTTCTGTTTGCTCTCTTCGAGAGCCGGACGCTAGGGACTTCGGGTGACTATAGGATTATCTTCTGGCCTCACCGGATCCGGAGAGGCCCTCCGTGACGACACTTCAAGGTCGCCCGCTTCTTGAGCAGAGGGGTCCGGGGGAGGCGTTTCGCTCTCCATCATCTCTGGAAGAAGATCCCCCGAAGACGAGCTCTGCTGAGAAGGGCTAAGATCCGAACTGCAAGATAAATACTTCGGTTATTTTCCTCAGACGTAAGGTAATATACCTTCACTATTAAAGTACTTTTTAATTCCTTACAGCTCGTTAGAGGGCTGATCCCCGCGCGGACTTTGTGCGGAAAGAGCACCCTCCAAGGCTGGACCCTCTGGTGGAGATTTCTTCTCTCGCTTGGAAACCTTGGTTTCTGGGTCTTCAAAGGTAGTACTCTTCCTTCCCCGGGGTGAGAGAATGTCAGATTCCTTCCCTCGGTTATCCTCCCTCATGGAGGCGCTCATTCCCTCGATCGGAATAGGTAGAGGTGGAGGCCCGCTTTCGCCCTCATTATTCCCCCCTTTGTCTTCCTTTCAGGGCTCCGGGCAAGGTGCTAGCTCGAGCATCTTTTCCAGTACCGGATTTTCCAAACCCTCAGGAAGGGGGGCCGAACACCGAATCATCTTGGCCTTTGTTATCCAGTCCTGGTCAAAGAGCGATTTCTCAGAATAACGTCATGATAAATGAAAGACGGTGTGTTCGGCTAGAGGATAACTTACTTGGTCGGAGGTGCGATTGTTGCTCAGGCCCACGTCCTCGGTAGTATCCAAGACACTGTATCTGGGGTCCGAAGAATGATCTATACATCTCCTCGTGCGTCAGGACAAGGAAATTCTGAATAGCGCGCGGTCCTTCTGGGTTGAACTCCCACATGCGAAGAGGCCGGCGTTTGCATGGCTGGATTCGTCGAACCAACATGACTTGCATTACCATAATCAAACTAAAATCTCCTTCGAAGAGATTTTGAATGCGGCTTTGCAGTACAGGCATGTCCTTGGCGGGACCCCAGCTCAGCCCTCTGCTAATCCATGACATCAGTTGTGGTGGAGGGCCTGAGCGGAAAGCAGGGGCAGCCGCCCACTTGGCACTTCTAGGAGCTGTGATGTAAAACCACTCCCGTTGCCATAATCCGGACACCTCTGGAATAGAACCCTTTGGCCATGGGGCTCCGGCAATCCTGCTTATTAATGCGCCTCCGCACGCTACATGCTTCCCCTCGACCATCTTCGGCCTCACATCAAAAGTCTTGAGCCATAGGCCGAAGTGAGGGGTAATGCGGAGGAAAGCCTCACATACAACAATAAATGATGAGATGTGGAGAAAGGAGTCCGAGATAGATCGTGGAAATCTAGCCCGTAATAAAAAATCAGCCCCCTAATGAAGGGATCCAGAGTGAGGCCTAGACCTCGGAGGAAGTGGGAGATGAACACGACGTCTTCGTTGGGTTCAGGAGTAGGGAAGACCTGCCCTCGGGTAGGCAGCCGATGCGAAACCTCGGCGGTCAGGTATCTGGCCTCCCTCAACTTCTTGATATCTTCTTCTGTAACGAAGGAGGGCATCCACCGGCCTTAAAGGCTAGATCCGGACATGATTGAAGGTCCGGAGCACCTGACCTAGGCTTTGGGTGTTAGAACTCGAGGCGGGGGAAGGATTCGATTAAGCACGGGAGGGAAAAAAGTAAAAGCCTTGTCCCTTTATAAAGAGGGTGAATATCAAGCGTCCTCTCCGTAGCCATTTGGGACTTGCCTATAATCTAGGAGTCCTAGACACGGTTGGGTTACCCACGCCCTTATTAATGAGAATCCCGTGATAAGGGGACACGATCTCTGCTTTGATAAGACGTGTCAAAAAACTGCCTCGTGTTATGTGCGGGACTAGTTAAAGGAAACGGCTCGAATAATCACTGGGCCATGACATAATGTCGTGTTGACGAAACAAGTCAGCAAATTAGATTTGCGAAAATATTATTCTCTCTACGGTGGTATGTGGAACTTATTTTGCAGGGTCGGACACTATCCTTGTATTCAAATTCTTCCGTGATGTATTCGGAGGAGGAACCCGCCTTGCAATGTCGAAGACAATACTGCGCACCGGACTCATCATTATTGAAAGCCTAGTTCAGGGGCTACTGAGGGAGTCCTGGATTAGGGGGTCTCCGGAAAGTCGGACTATATCCTTTGGCCGGACTGTTAGACTATGAAGATACAAGATTGAAGACTTCGTCTCGTGTCCGGATGGGACTCTACTTGCGTGGAAGGCAAGCTAGGCAGTACGGATATGGATATCTCCTCCTTTGTAACCGACCTTGTGTGACCCTAACCCTCTCCGGTGTCTATATAAACCGGAGGGTTTTAGTCCGTAGGACAAAACAACAACATACAATCATACCATAGGCTAGCTTCTAGGGTTTAGCCTCTCTGATCTCGTGGTAGATCTACTCTGGTACTACCCATATCATCAATATTAATCGAGCAGGAAGTAGGGTTTTACCTCCATCAAGAGGGCCAGAACCTGGGTAAAACTTCGTGTCCCCTGCCTCCTGTTACCATCCGCCTAGACGCACAGTTTGGGACCCCCTACCCGAGATCCGCCGGTTTTGACACCGACAGTTGTCCTTGAATGTTACCTTGGGGTGCCTTGGGAATCCCCAAGCTTAGGCTCTTGCCACTCCTTATTCCATAGTCCATCGAATCTTTACCCAAAACTTGAAAACTTCACAACACAAAACTCAACAGAAAACTCGTAAGCTCCGTTAGTATAAGAAAATAAATCACCACTTACGTACTGTTGTGAGATCATTCTAAATTCATATTGGTGTAATATCTACTGTATTCCAACTTCTCTATATTTCATACCCTTCGATACTACTCATAGATTCATCAAAATAAGCAAACAACACAATGAAAACAGAATCTGTCAAAAACAGAACAGTCTGTAGTAATCTGTATCATTCGAATACTTCTGTCACTCCAAAAATTCTGAAATAAATTGGTGGACCTGAGGAATTTGTCTATTAATGATCTGCAAAAAGAATCAACCTAATCTCACTATCCTGTAAAAATGGCAGCTAATCTTGTGAGCGCCAAAGTTTCTGTTTTTCACAGCAAGATCGCAAATACTTCACCCAAGTCTTCTCAAAGGTTCTACTTGGCACAAACACTAATTAAAACATAAACCACATCTAAACAGAGGCTATATGAATTATTTAGTACTACATAGGAGCAAAAAGCAAAGAACAAAAATAAACTTGGGTTGCCTCCCAACAAGCGCTAACGTTTAACGCCCCTAGCTAGGCATGATGATTTCAATGATGCTCACATAAAAGATAAGAACTCAAACATAAAGAGAGCACCATGAAGAATATGACTAGCACATTTAAGTCTAACGCACTTCCTATGCATAGGGATTTTGTGAGCAAACAACTTGTGGGAATAAGAATCAACTTGCACAGGAAAGCAAAACAAGCATAACTTCAATATTTTAAGCACATACAGAGGAAACTTGATATTATTGCAATTCCAACGAGCATATATTCCTCCCTCATAATAATTTTCAGTAGCATCATGAATAAATTCAACAATATAACCATCACATAAAGCATTCTTTTATGATCTACAAGTATGCAAAGTTGACACTCTTCCAAAATAGTGGGATTAACATTAACTAAAGTCATGACCTCTCCAAACCCACTTTCATAATTACCACAATAAGATTCAACACCCTCCAAAATAGTGGGATCATTACTTCCTAAAGTTGACACTCTTCCAAACCCACTTTCATCAATATAATTATCATACATAGGAGGCATGCTATCATCAAAATAAATTTACTCATCAAAACTTGGGGGACAAAAAATATCATCTTCATCAAACATAGCATCACCAAGCTTGTGGCTTAGCATATCATTAGCATCATAGGTATCCAAGGAATTCATACTAACAACATTGCAATCATGCTCATCATACAAAGATTTAGTGCCAAACATTCTAATGCATTTTTTCTAACACTTTGGCACAATTATCGGAATCCTTATTTTCACGAAAGACATTAAAAAGATGAAGCATATGAGGTATCCTCAATTCCATTTTTTACTTTCTTTTATAAACTAAACTGGTGATAAAACAAGAAACAAAAAGATACGATTGCAAGATCTAAAGATATACCTTCAAGCGCTAAGCTCCCCGACAATGGCGCCAGAAAAGAGCTTGATGTCTACTACACAACCTTCTTCTTGTAGACGTTGTTGGGCCTCCAAGTGCAGAGGTTTGTAGGACAGTAGCAAATTTCCCTGAAGTGGATGACCTAAGGTTTATCAATCCATGGGAGGCGTAGGATGAAGATGGTCTCTCTCAAACAACCCCGCAACCAAATAACAAAGAGTCTCTTTTGTCCCCAACACACCCAATACAATGGTAAATTGTATAGGTGCACTAGTTTGGCGAAGAGATGGTGATACATGTGCAATATGGATGGTAGATAAAGGTTTTTGTAATCTGAAAATATAAAAACAGCAAGGTAACTAATGATAAAAGTGAGCACAAACGGTATTGCAATGCGTTGAAACAAAGCCTAGGGTTCATACTTTCAATAGTGCAAGTTCTCTCAACAATAATAACATAATTGGATCATATAACTATCCCTCAACATGCAACAAAGAGTCACTCTAAAGTCACTAATAACAGAGAAAAAATGAAGAGATTATTGTAGGGTACGAAACCATCTCAAAGTTATCCTTTCTAAACGATCTATTCAGGAGTCGTGGTAAAATAACCTGAAGCTATTCTTTCCGTTCAATCTATCCTAGAGTTCGTACTAGAATAACACCTTAAGACACAAATCAATCAAAACCCTAATGTCACCTAGATACTCCAATGTCACCTCAAGTATCTGTGGGTATGATTATACGATATGCATCACACAATCTCAGATTCATCTATTCAACCAACACAAAGAACTTCAAAGAGTGCCCCAAAGTTTCTACCAGAGAGTCAAGATGAAAACGTGTGCCAACCCCTATGCATAAGTTCACAATGTCACGGAACCCGCAAGTTGATCACCAAAACATACATCAAGTGGGTCACGTGATATCCCATTGTCACCTTAGATAAGCACACGCAAGACATACATAAAGTGTTCTCAAATCCTTAAAGACTCAATCCGATAAGATAACTTCAAAGGGAAAACTCAATCCATTACAAGAGAGTAGAGGGGGAGAAACATCATAAGTTCCAACTATAATAGCAAAGCTCGCGATATATCAAGATCGTTCCAAATCAAGAACACGAGAGAGGGAGATCAAACATATAGCTACTGGTACATACCCTCAGCCCCGAGGGTGAACTACTCCCTTCTCGTCATGGAGAGCGCTGGGATGATGAAGATGGCCACCGGAGAGGGATCCCCCCTCCGGCAGGGTGCCAGAACGGGTCTAGATTGGTTTTCGGTGGCTACAGAGGCTTGCGGTGGCGGAAATCCAGATCTAGGTTTATTTCTAGAAGTTTGGGGTTATATAAGAGGTGTTGGAGTCGGGAACAAGTCAGGGGGGTCCCCGAGGCGGCCACGAGGTAGGGGGGCGCGCCCAGGGGGGTAGGGCGCGCCCCCACCCTCGTGGTGGCCTCGAGACTCTTCTGGCCCATCTCCGGTACTCCGTGGGCTTCTCCTGGCCCAAAAATGATCTCCATGAAATTTCAGGTCAATTGGACTCCGTTTGGTTTTCCTTTTCTGCGATACTCAAAAACAAGGAAAAAACAGAAACTGGCACTTAGCTCTAGGTTAATAGGTTAGTCCCAAAAATCATATAAAATATCATATAAATGCATATAAAACATCTAAGGTTGATAATATAATAGCATGGAACAATCAAAAATTATAGATACGTTGGAGACGTATCAGGCCTCGTCATCTGGCTCCTTAGCCGAAACCGCTGTGGCCGACATTTCGTTGGCCAAGGCGACGATCTGGTCGGGCTGGTGCCGCTCCTCGTCTGTGACCAGCGACTCGGCTAGCTTGGCGCCGTCTCGGGCGCACTCCAGGGACCTGCGGTAGTGTCCAGTGATGGTGATGAGGCCCTTCGGACCCGACATCTTCATTTTCAGGTAGGCGTAGTGGGGGACCGCCATGAACTTGGCGAGCGCGGGCCGGCCCAACAGATGGTATGCGCTGGACAGGTCCACCACCTCAAACCAGAGGGGCTCGCATCGGAAGTGGTTGCTGTCACCGAACAGGACGTCGAGCTGGACACAGCCGATCAGAGAGCTGGAGAGGCCGGGAACGATGTCGTGGAAGATCCTCTGGGTTGGCTCCAGGTTCTTGGCCTCGAGCCCGAGCTTGGTCATGGTTTCGTGGTAGAGGATGTTGATGGTGCTGCCGCCGTCTATGAGGACCCGGGAGAACTTGCACGTGCGTCGAGGCGTGACGAGGGTAGGGTCAAGGACAAGAGCGTAGCCACCCGGGTTCAGCATGACTGTCGAGTGGTCTTCCCGGGTCTAGGTGACCAGGTGGTCTGACCAGTGCATGTACTCCGGCTTGGCCGGGATGACGGTGTTTACTTCTTGCTGGAGTAGGCTCTCGCTACGCTTGTCATTGCCGAGGCTGTTGAAGCCAACATAGGTCGCGTTCTAGGCCGGGTAGACGTCAGCGCACATCGCGCCGCCTGCCGGGGGCGGAGGAGGAGGCGGAGGCGGCTGCCCCGCTCCTGGAGCCGGGGCCGGAGGAGGCGGGATGTCGCCCATTATGACGCGCTTGGTGATGGCGCACTACCGAAGCGTGTGCGTGGATGGCCTCGCGCCGCTGTGGTGCTTGCAGGGAGCGTCGAACATCTCCTCGAAACTCATGGTGGGCTGCCACACCGTCTTGCCGGTCTGCCTGCGCTTGGCGGCCGGGTCGGTCGCTGGCGCCTACTCGTTGGCTGCGACGAGTCGGTTGTCGTAGTGCTGGGTCGGCTGGTCGGCCTTGTGCTTGTTGTTTTGCTGGTTGTGCTGCTGCCGGCCTCCTTCGCCGGCCGGCTTCGAAGGAGGAACCGGCTTTGCCTTGCCGGCTTCGTCCAGTGCCACCTAGATCTTCATGGCGGAGTCGGCGTTGGCGTACTTGTCCGCCGTCACCATGAGCGCGGACATGGTGGCCGGCTCAGAGTGCAAGAGTTTGTGCTTGAGGAGGCTGTCGTCTCGGCAACCGTTGACGAAGTACTGGATTGCTTGGACTTTGTGGACACCCTCCCAGCTGTTCCGGAGCTCGATCCAGCATGCGAGGTACTCGCGGCCGGTTTCCGCCAGCCCCTACACGCACTTGGTGAGCTGGCTGGGACGGCCAGGTCGCCGGTAGGTCCCGGGGAAGTTGCGCACGAAGGCTTGCTCGAAATCGACCCACATGTTGATGCTGCCCACCGGTAGGCTGTTCAGCCACGTGCGAGCCGACCCCTGGAGCACGAGTGGAGCGTAACGCATGGTGAGACGGTGGTTGCTGCCGGCGATGCCGATGGCGGCGGTGTAGTCGGTGAGCCAGTCCTCCGGCTTCACGGTGCCGTTGTATTTGGGGGTGTCACGGGGGAGCGTGAACCCTTTAGTAAAGGGATCGTCCCGAATGCATGGTCCGAAGCACGCCAGCTCGACGGGGCCGCTCTCCTCCAGCTCCTGGGAGAGGGCGAGTCGGTCGAGGTGGTGGCGGGCGTCTGTGTCGTCGATAGCACGCGGGCCCAGCCGACCGGCGACCACGCCGCGGGGGGCCGGGTCGACCGAAGCCGGACGTCGGCCGGGTTGGATAGGAGGATCAGGCCGGCGTCAGTCTTCCAGGGCCGTCTCGTCGCCCAAGCCGCCAACAGTCGTCGGAGCGGGGTTGCTCCGGGTCTGGGTTCGGCTGGAGTGCGCCTCGTCGGGTGGCAAAGACGTCGTGTTCTGATGATCGTCGGGTCCATCGGCGCGGAGGGAGCTGGACCCCGTCGGCTTGGCGAGTTGGTTGAGGCGGTCCCGCTGCGCGTTGGCCGCGTCGAGGAGGTCGTTCACCCGCTTGAGGCGATCCTTCAGCTCCTCGCTCGTGAGCTGATCCAGGCTGACCGCGGCCACCTGGGCGGCGCGCGTGTTCTTCACGGGCATCTCGTAAATGGGCGGGATGGCACCGAAGGCTCGACCGATCGCGCCACCCCGGGCTCGCACGTCGGCGACCCGGCTTGGCTCAGCCGCAGGGGGTGTGAAGCCGTAGGCGGCATTGCGCACCAGCTGAGCGGAGTCCAGGCGATGCTGCATAGCGGCGAGCCTCTCGGTCAGGTCCAGCAGGCGCTGGCGGTCCTCATCGAGCTGAGTCCGGGCCTCGGCGATGTTGGAGGCGTTAACGTTAGTGGCGATGGGAATGCGAATGCTCTACATCATGGCGCGCAGCGGGTTGGGAGAGCTGGCCCACCCTGCTGCGGCCTTGGCTTCCGCGGCCTTCCTTGGCGCGCTGGATGAGTAAGAGGCGCCGGTGTCGGTGACGAAGACCTCCACACAGAGGTCCATCCTTCTGTCGGGAGCGCTGCCGCCGAGGGAGAGGGGAGTCGGGGAAATCAAGTACCTCGCTGGGGTACTCGTCGGTCGCAGGTGCATCGGAGATGCGTAGCGCTGCGAAGGAAGCGGCGAGCGCGTTGATGACGTCGTCTGCCAGCATGACGGGCTCGTCGAAGTCGGAGGGGAGCCCCGTCTGGAGCATGCTTCCGGCCATGACCCCGAACTGCCCCACGGTGGGCTCCAACTATCGTGGTGGGTGCACGGCACATGCCAAGGGATGGCAGAAGAGAGGAGGAGGCTCGAGGGCACTGGTGGGCTCCAGAGGCGAGGTCGGCATGAGCGAGCGTGGGATGCAAGACATACCCAGGTTCGGGGCTCTCCGTAGAGATAACACCCCTAGTCCTGCCGAGTGTGGTTTATATGTAATAGTACAGAGTTGCTCCTAGAGCTGTATGGAGGAAGAAGGAAGGCAGGCCAAGGCTTAGGCTGCTCCCTCTCCTGGTGTGTGTGTGGCTAGTCTGGCGGCCCTCGTGCTAGAGTGCGTGCCCGTATGCATGAGGGCTCCTAGGGGGTTTTATAGGTCAAGCCCCCAGGGGTACAATGGTAATGTTACAAGGCCGTGGGGCTGGGTTTTCATCGCCTGAGAAGCCGGTGCTAGGACCCGCCGGGTGTCAGGGCTTGCCGGCTTCTCCGGGCGTGGGACCCACCGGGTGTAGGGGCATTGTTTGCCGTCTTGTCGGTCATTATAGAGTGGCCAGGTTGAGTCCGCTACAGTGGCACTCTGTCACGTCGCCGCTTGCCGGCGTCAGCAGTGACGACAGGTGCACTGTAGCCACGCCAACCCTGGTCAGCGGGTAGGTGGGGCACTATTACCACGGCTGACCAGAGGCATGGAAGGGGCACTGTTGCCTTGCTCATCTCTGAATGAAGACTTGTCCCATCGTACGGGTGGGATGGGACTGGAGTTGACCTGCGGCCGGGTTGGGGAACACGCTAAGGGGGAGCTAGCTTGTTTAAGAAGTCTTGGTGTGCCGGGTTCGGCTGCCTTGCGCTGGCCATTGGGGCCGGGTTGAGGAATTCGGCCGAGTTGAGGGGCTTTGGCCGGGTCGAGTGACCCGGCCAAGCGCGAGCCGGCTTGAGGGGCGTTGCTGGCCCCGTTGTTTTTGAAATGGATGTGGGTTCTGTTGCCCGCCTGGGGTTCATCCCCCCGACATGGATTGAGTCGGATATCGTATGTCCGGAGGTTGTCAAATGTGAGTCGCAGATCGTCCACCAAAGATTCAAAAGGCTTAGTCTTGATGATGACGTCGTCCACATATGCCTCCACCGTCTTGCCAATTTGTTTTTTCCAGGCAAGTTTGAATCATGCGTTGATAAGTGGCACCGACGTTTTCGAGTCCGAAAGGCATAGTGTTGAGCAGAAAGGCCCATACGGAGTAATGAATGCCGTTACGGCCTGATTGGATTCCTTCATCTTAATCTGATGGTATCCGGAGTATGCGTCGAGGAAACATAGTGAATCGTGTCCTGTAGTTGCATCAATTATTCGGTCAATGCGGGGCAGTGGGAAGGGGTCCTTAGGGCAGGCCTTGTTGTGGTCTTTGAAATCGACACAAAGGCGCCAAGATTTGTCCTTCTTTGGCACCAGGACCAGATTTGCTAGCCAATCCGGGTGTTTGATCTCTCTAATGAACCCGGCTTAAAGTAGTTTGGCTAGCTCCTCCCCCATAGCTTGTCGCTTGGGTTCGGAAAATCGCTGCAGAATTTGCTTGACTGGCTTGAACCCCTTTATTATGTTGAGGCTGTGTTCAGCCAATCTGTGTGGGATTCCTAGCATATCCGAAGGATGCCAGGCAAAGATGTCCTAATTCTCGCGCAAGAAAGCTCTTAGAGCGGCGTCGACCATCGGATCTAGCTGTGCTCCAATGGCTGCTGTTTTATTATGATCCGTTGGGTGAACTTGGAATTTGACTATTTCGTCTGCTGGCTTGAAAGAAGTGGACTTAGGCCTTTTATCGTGGATTACGCCATCTCTATCCACTATGGAATGCAAAGTGGTGAGCTCCTCGGTAGCAAGGGCCTTGGATAATGCCTCGAGGGCCAAGGATGCGGTTTTGTTTTTGGCGCGGAGTGCTATGTTCGAATCACTGGTGATAGTGATAACTCCATTGGGCCCGGGCATTTTGAGCTTCATGTACCTGTAATGGGGTATGGCTTGAAAGCGTGTGAATGCATATCGTCCCAACAGGGTGTGATGTCTGCTGTTGAAAGCTACCACATGGAAGATTAACTCTTCGGACCTGTAGTTCACCAGTGTGCCGAATACCACATCAAGTTTGATTTTCCCCGAGCATCGCACTTCTCGACTGGAGATAATGCCTCAAAATGTTGTACTGCTTTGCTCGATGCGGCTATTGTCTATTTGCATTTTATCGAGCGTGTCTTTGTAGATGAGTTTCAGTCCGCTGCCGCTGTCCATGAGCAGTTTAGTAAGCTAAAAGCCATCGACGATTGGGTTTAAGAACAAAGCAGCTGGTGTGCGGACTGATCGAGCCCTTGGTTCATCATTGGCGGCAAAAGTTATCGCCGTATCGTTCCAAGGATTTACTGCGGCTATTTGGTTGATTTCGGCAAGGTCGCGGAGTGCCCTTTTACGTCGATTATTTGAAGAAAAGGTCTCGAAGACCATAAAGACATTGAGATCGTCGTCCTCCGGAGAGTATTTCTCTGAGGTTGTATTGGTGAGGATAGCCTCACCGCTCTTAGCCACCTACCGGAGTACCTAACATTCCCGAAGGTTGTGCGTTGGTTCGAAATTCGGCGTCGTGTGTATCTGACAGGGCTTGTTGAGCCTTTCATCAATGATAGTTCTGTGCCCCGTTAAGGGCTTAATTTTCTTGTCCACAGGATGATGATCGGGTGCCCCGCGAGGGTGCATCATTTTTGCCCGTCCGGTGGGTGGCTTAAAGGCGGGTGGTTCCCACCGGGCTGTTTGGGCTTTCTAGGCGCTTTCCATTGTGCAATATTTCTGTACTATGTGCGCCAATTCTGCAAAGTGCAGTATGCAGCGTCGGTTGAGGGCATTGAGGATCCCCTTGTCCGTACGGTTGCGGCAGAATACTGAAACCGCGTCGTCGTCGCGACAATCTTTGATCTTGTTTTTAACAAGGAGGAATCTGGCCCAAAAGTGATGGACTATTTCCTGAGGTTGCTGCTGTACGTACATTAGGTCGCATATGTCCGAAGGACCAGAATTGCTTGGGGAGTATTCCCTGTGGTGGGTGGGTGGGCTTAAATCCGAACCCTGACCCACTGTGGAATCCAGAGATTGAAGAATTTCCGAGGTTACTTGCCTGGGATCCGAAGTGTCCTGGGAGTTTTCAAGCTCAATGCATGGTTCTATGTTCGGACGATAGGAGGTCTCTTCCCGAAGATGGGTATCCGGCTCGCAAGGCTCAGAAATCCGAACATAGCTTGTTCTCAGCATAGGGGGAGAGGTATCCTCGGCTTGTTCCTCCACAACCGCCATCATATGGGTGATCAGTGGGGACCTGATTTCCCTTTGATCGGGTTTAAGCCTAATCCGGTCATAGTCTGTTGCGACCCCCAGGGCGGCGAAGTGATCTAGCAGTTCATACAAAGACGAAATATCTGCCGGATCCATCTTGTCGGAGTGTTCGAGGCTGATGTAGAGATGACTTTTCACAATTTGGGGGACCGCCTTTGGCTTAACGGCCGAGCGGGCACCCATGGTAAAACTGCGGAGCTGGAGGATCTGCCCAGGAACTAGGGCCCATCCAGAGGCGATTTTTTCATTGATGACAAGGCGAGCCTGTCGGGGTTGTGGAGCGACATATGCCAAGAGATGGCTAATCATGGAGAGGGACACGAGTACGTCGTCGGGCTCTAGAAGCGGGAGTGAGCGAGATCGCATACACCTGTGAATCTTACCCAAGTTCGAGGCTCTCCTAGGAGATAACACCCCTAGTCCTGCTTTGCAGGGTCTCCGCATGATCACTATCTCAGCAAGGTAGCTACGAGCTTCCTCCTTGAGCTGTTTGGCTAGAGGAGGAAGAAGAACAAGGCTAGCCCTACTTCCCTTTCTCTATGTGTGTGTTTACTATGGTTCTGAACCCTTTGCATGGGTGGCCTGGGGGTTTATATAAGCCTACCCCGCAGGGGTACAATGGTAATCCGGCCGGGTGTAGGACCCGGTCGTCAGTCTCTCTAGACGTCGGCTTCTCCGCCGGCTGCTGGGGCCCGCCGCTTGGTGGGTCCCGCCGGCTGTCATGTACTCGGCCGATAGGCCGTGCCCGCCGCTTGCGGGTCTGGTTGAGCACTCCGCACTGTAGCCTTGCTACTGATGATGGACGCTTTATCGGGGGAAGCATGGCTACAACACCGCCGCCTGGTGGGCGTTCACTATGGCCATTCCCCGTGTCCTCTTGTTAATAACGCACAAACTTTGAGGGGGGAGGGGGGCCGCCTGGTGGGAGGCATCCCGCCCCCGTTGCCGCCTGCTTGGATTTTGCCGCCTTCTGGGGCTTGCCGACAAGTAGGGCCCGCCGCCCGCGGGCCGTACCAACAGGCCGTCGTGGAAGCATAGCTCCCTAGGTAGTAGGTGATGTCATGGGCAGCATGGCTATAGTACCTCGCCGCGTGGGGGGTGTCCGCTGCTACGTCTTGAGTTTGTGTTGGTTTTCCCCGAAGAGGAAGGGATGATGCAGTAGAGTAGCGTAAGTATTTCCCTCAGTTTTCGAGAACCAAGGTATCAATCCAGTAGGAGCCCACGCTCAAGTCCCTCATACCTGCACAAAGCGATAGCTACTCGCAACCAACGCGATTAGGGGTTGTCAAGCCCTTCACAGTCACTTACGAGAGTGAGATCTGATAGATAGAATATTTTTTGGTATTTTTGATATAAAGATGCAAAGTAAAAAGTAAAAGAAAAGTAAATAGCAAAACAATATAAAAGTGATGGAGATTTATATGATGAGAATAGACCCGGGGGCCATAGGTTTCACTAGTGGCTTCTCTCAAGAGCATAAGTATTCTACGGTGGGTGAACAAATTACTGTTGAGCAATTGATAGAATTGAGCATAATTATGAGAATATCTAGGCATGATCATGTATATAGGCATCGCGTCCGTGACAAGTAGATCAAAACGATTCTGCATCTACTACTATTACTCCACTCATCGACCGCTATCCAGCATGCATCTAGAGTATTAAGTTAAAAACAGAGTAACGCCTTAAGCAAGATGACATGATGTAGAGAGATAAATTCATGCAATATGAAATAAACCCCATCTTGTTATCCTCAATGGCAACGATACAATACGTGCCTTCCTACCCCTTCTGTCACTTGGTAAGGACACCGCAAGATCGAACCCAAAGCTAAGCACTTCTCCCATGGCAAGAACTACCAATCTAGTTGGCCAAACCAAACGGATAATTCGAAGAGACTTGCAAAGATAACCAATCATGCATAAAAGAATTCAGAGAAGATTCAAATATTATTCATAGATAGACTTGATCATAAACCCACAAATCATCAGTCTCAACAAACACACCGCAAAAAGAAGATTACATCGAATAGATCTCCACAAGAGAGGGGGAGAACTTTGTATTGAGATTCAAAGAGAGAGAAGAAGCCATCTAGCTACTAACTATGGACCCGAAGGTCTAAGGTAAACTACTCACACTTCATCGGAGGGGCTAGGATGATGTAGAAGCCCTCCGTGATGACGGCCCTCTTCCGGCGGAGCTCCGGAACAGGCCCCAAGATGGGATCTCATGGATACAGAAAGTTGCGGCAGTGGAATTAGGTTTTTGGCTCCTGTTCTGATCGTTTGGGGGTACGTGTGTATATATAGGAGGAAGGAGTATGTCGGTGGAGCACCGAGGGGCCCACGAGGCAGGGGGGCGCGCCCTAGGGGGGGGTGCCCCCCACCCTCGTGACCACCTCTTTGATCCCTTGCAGTAGGGTCCAAGTCTCCTGGATCACGTTTGGTGAGAAAATCACATTTTCGAAGATTTTATTCCGTTTGGACTCCGTTTGATATTCTGTTTATCCGAAACACTGAAATAGGCAAAAAAACAACAATTCTGGGCTGGGCCTCCGGTTAATAGGTTAGTCCCAAAAATAATATAAAAGTGGAAAATAAAGCCCAATATAGTCCAAAACAGTAGATAATATAGAATGGAGCAATCAAAAATTATAGATACGTTGGAAACGTATCAGGCATCCCCAAGCTTAATTCCTTCTCGTCCTCGAGTAGGTAAATGATAAAAAGAGAATTTTTTATGCGGAGTTCTACTTGGCATACTTTCAATGCAAATCTTCTTAATTGTGGTATGAATATTCAGATTAGAAAGATTCAAGACAAAAGTTTATATTGACATAGAAAATAATAATACTTCAAGCATACTAAAAAGCAATTATGTCTTCTAAAAATAACATGGCCAAAGAAAGTTATCCCTACAAAATCATATATTCTGGCTATGCTCCATCTTCCCCACACAAAGTATTTAAATCATGCACAGCCCCGATGACAAGCCAAGAAATTGTTTCATACTCTAACTTTTTCAAAGCTTTTTCAATCTTCACACAATACATGAGTGTGAGCCATGGATATAGCACTATAGGTGGAATGGAATGGTGGTTCTGGAGAAGACAAAAAGGAGAAGATAGTCTCACATCAACTAGGCATATCAACGGGCTATGGAGATGCCCATCAATAGATATCAATGTGAGTGAGTAGGGATTGCAATGTAACGGATGCACTAGAGCTATAAATGTATGAAAGCTCAACAAAAGAAACTAGTGGGTGTGCATCCAACTTGCTTGCTCACGAAGACCTAGGGCAATTTGAGGAAGCCCATCATTGGAATATACAAGCCAAGTTCTATAACGTAAAATTCCCACTAGTATATGAAAGTGACAACATATGAGACTCTCTATATGAAGAACATGGTGCTACTTTGAAGCACAATATATGAGACTCGCTATATCATGGTGCTACTTTGAAGCACAAGTGTGGAAAAAAGGATAGTAGCATTGTCCGCTATTTATTTATTTATTTATATTTTTTTGGGCCTTCTTTCTTTTTCTTTGGCTTTTTTTGGGACAATGCTCTATTGAATGATGATCATCACACTTCTATTTATTTACAACTCAATGATTACAACTCGATACTAAAACAAAGTATGACTCTATATGAATGCCTCCGGCGGTGTACCGGGATATGCAATGAATCACGAGTGACAAGTATGAAAGAATTATGAATGGTGGCTTTGCCACAAATACTATGTCAACTACATGATCATGCTAAGCAATATGACAATGATGGATATGTCATGATGAACTAGATGGTGGAAAGTTGCATGACAATATATCTAGGAATGGCTATGGAAATGCCCTAATAGGTAGGTATGGTGGCTGTTTTGAGGAAGGTATATGGTAGGTGTATGATACCGGCGAAAGTTGCGCGGTATGAGAGAGGCTATCAAAGGTGGAAGGGTGAGAGTGCGTATAATCCATGGACTCAACATTAGTCATAAAGAACTCATATACTTATTGCAAAAATTTAGAAGTTATCAAAGCAAAGTATTACGCGCATGCTCCTAGGGGGATAGATTGGTAGGAAAAGACCATCGCTCGTCCCCGACCGCCACTCATAAGGAGGACAATCAATAAATAAATCATGCTCCGACTTCATCACATAACGGTTCACCATACGTGCATGCTACGGGAATCACAAACTTGAACACAAGTATTCTATAAATTCACAACTACTCAACTAGCATGACTTTAATATTATCACCTCCATATCTCAAAACAATTATCATGCTTCAATCTTTTCTTAGTATTCAACACACTCAAAAGAAAGTTTCACAAATCTTGAATACCAAGCATATTATTATTAGGCAAATTACCATGCTAATAAGAGACTCTCAAATTAATTTACGTGAAGCATGAGAGATCAATAGTTTCTTTAAAACGAATCCACCACCGTGCTCTAAAAGATCTAAGTGAAGCACATAGAGCAAAATTATCTAGCTCAAAAGATATAAGTGAAGCACACAGAGTAAAATTATCTAGCTCAAAGGATATAAGTGAAGCACATAGAGTATTCTATCAAATTTTAATTCATGTATGGCTCTCTCAAAAGGTGTGTATAGCAAGGATGATTGTGGCATATTAACAAACCAAGACACAAATAATACAAGACGCTCCAAGCAAAACACATATCATGTTGGTCAATAGAAATATAGCTCCAAGTAAATTACCGATGGAAGTGGACGAAAAGAGGGGATGCCTTCTGGGGCATCCCCAAGCTTTGACTTTTTGGTGTCCTTGGATTATCTTGGGGGTGCCATGGGCATCCCCAATCTTAGGCTCTTGCCACTCCTTGTTCCATGATCCATCAAAAGAATTCACCCAAAACTTGAAAACTTCACAACACAAAACTCAAAATAGAAAACTCGTGAGCTCCGTTAGCGAAAGAAAACAAAAGGCCACTTCAAGGTACTGTAATGAACTTATTATTTATTTATATTGGTGTTAAACCTACTGTATTCCAACTTATCTATGGATTATAAACTATTTTACTAGCCATAGATTCATCAAAATAAGCAAACAACACACGAAAAACAGAATCTGTCAAAAACAGAACAGTCTGTAGTAATCTGTAGCTAGAGCAAGATCTGGAACCCCAAAAATTCTAAAATAAATTTATGGACGTGAGGAATTTATCTTTTAATCATATTAAAAAAGAATTAACTAAATAGCCCTCTTCAAATAAAAATGGCAGCAGTTCTCGTGAGTGCTAAAGTTTTTGTTTTTTACAGAAAGTTCAACAAGACTTTCCCCAAGTCTTCCCAACGGTTCTACCTGGCACAAACACTAATTAAACACAAAAAACACAACCAAAACATAGGCTAAATAATTTATTTATTACTAAATAGGCGCAAAAATCAAGGAATAAAAATAAAATTGGGTTGCCTCCCAACAAGCGTTATCGTTTAACGCCCCTAGCTAGGCATAACGAGCAAGAATAGATCTAGGTATTGCCATCTTTGGTAGGCAATCCATAAGTGGCTCTCATGATAGTTTCATATGGTAATTTTATATACTTTCTTGGAAAGTGTTCCATGCCCTTTTTTAATGGAAATTTAAATCTAATATTCCCTTCCTTCATATGAATAATCGCACCAACCGTTATAAGGAAATGTCTACCAAGAATAATAGGGCAAGAAGGATTGCAATCTATATCAAGAATAATGAAATCTACGGGCACATAATTCCTATTTGCAACAATAATAACATCATTAATTCTTCCCATAGGTTTCTTAATAGTGGAATCCGCAAGATGCAAGTTTAGAGAGGAATCATCAACATTACGGAAATCTAATAAATCACACAAAGTCTTGGGAATAGTAGAGACACTAGCACCCAAATCACACAAAGCATAAAACTCATGATCTTTAATTTTAATTTTAATAGTTGGTTCCCACTCATCATAGAGTTTTCTAGGGATAGAAACTTTCAAGTCAAGTCTTTCTTCATAAGATTGCATCAAGGCATCAACAGTATGTTCGGTGAAGGCTTTATTTCGACTATAAGCATGTGGAGAATTTAGCCCGGATTGCAACAAGGAAATACAATCAATCAAAGAGCAATTTTCATAATTAAATTCCTTGAAATCCAATATAGTGGGTTTAGCAACATCTAGATTTTTATTTCTTTCCATCCCACTTTCATCAATTTCATCATTAAGATCTAAACACTCCGAATTTTTAGAACGCCTTCTAGGTAAAGGAAGATCATATTCAGTTTCATCAAGATTCATATTGCAAAATAAAGATTTAATTGGAGACACATCAATAACTTTTAGATCTTCATCTTGATTTTCATAGGAATTGGAAGAACACGCTTTAATAAAGGCATCTTTGGAAGCACGCATCCTAGCGGTTCTTTCTTTACACTCATCAATTGAAATTTTCATGGATTTTAGAGACTCATTAATATCATGTTTAGGTGGAATAGATCTAAGTTTCAAAGCATCAACATCAAGAGCAATTCTATCAACGTTCCTAGCCAAATCATCAATCTTAAGCAATTTTTCTTCAATCATAGCATTAAAATTCTTTTGCGAAGAAATAAATTCTTTAATACTAGATTCAAAATCAGAGGACATCTTATTATAATTTCCATAAGAGTTGTTGTAGGAATTCCCATAATTATTAGAAGGATTACTAGGATATGGCCTAGGATTAAAATTCCCTCTATAAGCGTTGTTACCAAAATTATTCCGACCAACAAAATTCACATCCATAGATTCGTTATTATCCTCAATCAAAGTAGACAAAGGCATATCATTAGGATCATAAGAAACACTCTTAGTAGCAAATAATTTCATAAGTTCATCAATCTTTCCACTCAACACATTAATTTCTTCTATTGCATGCACTTTTTTATTAGAAGTTCTTTCAATATGCCATTGAGAATAATTAACCATAATATTATCTAGGAGTTTAGTAGCATCTCCTAAAGTGATTTCCATAAAAGTGCCTCCCGCGGCCGAATCTAAAAGATTTCTAGAAGCAAAATTCAATCCGGCATAAAATTTTTGTATAATCATCCACAAATTCAAACCATGAGTAGGGCAATTACGTATCATTAATTTCATTCTCTCCCAAGCTTGTGCAACATGTTCATGATCAAGTTGTTTAAAGTTCATTATATCGTTTCTAAGAGAGATGATCTTAGCGGGAGGAAAATACTTAGAGATAAAAGCATCTTTGCACTTGTTCCATGAATCAATACTATTCTTAGGCAAAGATGAAAACCAAGCTTTAGCACGATCTCTAAGCGAAAAAGGAAATAGCTTCAATTTAACGACATCATTATTGACATCTTTTTTCTTTTGCATATCACATAAATCAACAAAGCTATTCAGATGATTAGCGGCATCTTCACTAGGAAGGCCGACGAATTGATCTTTCATAACAAGATTCAACAAAGCAGTATTAATTTCACAAGATTCAGCATTGGTAAGAGGAGCAATCGGAGTGCTAAGGAAATCATTATTATTGGTATTGGTGAAGTCACACAATTTAGTAGTATCTTGAGCCAGCGCGACAAACAAGCAATCTAACACACAAGCAAACAAAAAGAAAGCGGGCAAAAAGAGGCAAATAGAGAGGGAGGATAGGGAGAGAGAGAGGGCGAATAAAACGGCAAGGGTGAATTGGGGGGAGAGGAAAACAAGAGGCAAATGGCAAATAATGTAATGCGAGAGATAGGGATTGTGATGGGTACTTGGTATATTGACTTTTGCGTAGACTCCCAAGCAACGGCGCCAGAAATCCTTCTTGCTACGTCTTGAGCTTGCGTTGGTTTTCCCCGAAGAGGTAGGGATGATGCAGCAGAGTAGCGTAAGTATTTCCCTCAGTTTTTGAGAACCAAGGTATCAATCCAGTAGGAGCCCACGCTCAAGTCCCTCATACCTGCACAAAGCGATAGCTACTCGCAACCAACGCGATTAGGGGTTGTCAAGCCCTTCACGGTCACTTATGAGAGTGAGATCTGATAGATACAATATTTTTGGTATTTTTGATATAAAGATGCAAAGTAAAAAGTAAAACAAAAGTAAATAGCAAAACAATATAAAAGTGATGGAGATTGATATGATGAGAATAGACCCGGGGGCCATAGGTTTCACTAGTGGCTTCTCTCAAGAGCATAAGTATTGTACGGTGGGTGAACAAATTACTGTTGAGCAATTGATAGAATTGAGCATAATTATGAGAATATCTAGGCAAGATCATGTATATAGGCATCACATCCGTGAAAAGTAGATCGAAACGATTCTGCTTCTACTACTATTACTCCACTCATCGACCGCTATCCAACATGCATCTAGAGTATTAAGTTAAAAATAGAGTAACGCCTTAAGCAAGATGACATGATGTAGAGAGATAAATTAATGCAATATGAAATAAACCCCATCTTGTTATCCTTGATGGCAACGATACAATACTTGCCTTGCTGCCCCTTCTGTCACTGGGTAAGGACACCGCAAGATCGAACCCAAAGCTAAGCACTTCTTCCATGGCAAGAACTACCAATCTAGTTGGCCAAACCAAACGGATAATTCGAAGAGACTTGCAAAGATAACCAATCATGCATAAAAGAATTCAGAGAAGATTCAAATATTATTCATAGATAGACTTGATCATAAACCCACAATTCATCGGTCTCAACAAACACACCGCAAAAAGAAGATTACATCAAATAGATCTCCACAAGAGAGGGGAGAACTTTGTATTGAGATTCAAAGAGAGAGAAGAAGCCATCTAGCTACTAACTATGGACCCGAAGGTCTAAGGTAAACTACTCACACTTCATTGGAGGGGCTAGGATGATGTAGAAGCCTTCCGTGATGACGGCCCTCTTCCGGCGGAGCTCCGGAACAGGCCCCAAGATGGGATCTCGTGGATACAGAAAGTTGCAGCGGTGGAATTAGGTTTTTGGCTCCTGTTCTGATCGTTTGGGGGTACGTGTGGAAGGAGTACGTCGGTGGAGCACCAAGGGGCCCACGAGGCAGGGGGCGCGCCCTGGGGGCACCCTCGTGACCACATCTTTGATCCCTTGCAGTAGGGTCTAAGTCTCCTAGATCACGTTTGGTGAGAAAATCACGTTTCCAAAGATTTTATTTCGTTTGGACTCCGTTTGATATTCTGTTTATCCAAAACACTGAAATAAGCAAAAAACAACAATTCTGGGTCGGGCCTCCGGTTAATAGGTTAGTCCCAAAAATAATATAAAAGTGGAAAATATAGCCCAATATAGTCCAAAACAGTAGATAATATAGCATGGAGCAATCAAAACTTATAGATACGTTGGAGATGTATCATCCGCCAGGTACGCCCGTACTATAGCCGCGCTCAGCCCTGGATTCGGGGGTGGAAGGTTGCACAGTAGCCATGCCCTGTCCCGTCGCAGTTATGTGGGTGCAAACTTTGAGGGCACGAGGGGCCACCTGCTAGGAGCCGGCCGCATACTAAGCACCTTCTAGTATTCTGCCGCCTTCTAGTAGCCGGCCACGTGGACCAGCTGGCTCAAGGAAGCAGTCGTTCGTTCGGGAGGTGTGAGGGGCGTAGTCAGCCCCGATGTCTTGAAATACTATGGGGGGCTGATGAGGCTACCCATGGTCATTTACTCCGATCATAGTCCCTGAAGCTGGTGGGGCGCCGTGGCTGAGAAAGCGAGGAGCCCCAACAGCTTCCCACTCTGAGTTGTCTAGCCAATTTGCTTCGTCCATCTTCTAGGGGCGCCGATAGCTAGGAGCTGGCCATGACCAGGCTGGCCGCCTGGTGAATTCAAAACGTCGTGGTGGGGGCCGAGTGGCACGCCTGCCGGGTGGTAGGCTTGCCGCCCATTGCTTGCCCGCCATGTGGCACCAGCATGCCATGCCGGCCTGCCAGACCATGCGCGAGACGGGGCATCGCCGCAGGCCGGTGCCCGCCATTACAGGGCCTCGGCACACGCTCGGATCCGATGCGGCAGAGGCGGGTGGTTGCACTTCTGCACGCAGTTAATGCATGCTTTTACCGCGCGGTAAACGCGGGGTCATGGGAGGAGTGGGCGCGGTTAATCCCACGACCCCCACATCATGCCCCCTCGGCCCCGCCGCCAGGGGGCTATATGTAGGGGGAGGAGGAGGCGGCAGAACACACGCGCGCCCTCGTCTCCCGTTTCTACCTTTGTTCTTCCTCTCCTCCTCGCTGCCGTCGCTCCCCTTCCTCTACCCGAGGTGCTGCAGCAGTTCGCCGTCGCCAGGCCTCCTCGTTCTTCCTTGCTCCACCGCGGATTTTCTCACTTGTCGCCGCGGCGCACCTCCGTTTAGCATCCATACTCATGGCGCGTGAACGGGCCGGCGACTGGGACGGCTCCAATATTCATGAAGACCACCTCACCATCCTCCACCGGACGCGCTGGCTGCCTCGTGAGACACGCATAAAGGTGCGTGTTCCTCCAGAGGCGGAGATCTTGCGGGCGCCGGAGGAAGATGAACGTGTCGTCTTCTGGTCACACTTTCTTCGCGGCTTCGGCCTACCGGCGAGTAGTTTCTTTCGTTCCTTCCTCACCTTCTACCGACTCCAGCCACACCACCTCACGTCGAATGCGGTGGTGCTGCTGGCTGCCCTTGTCACTCTCTATGAAGGTTACCTCGGCGTACTCCCCACCCTTGAGCTCTGGGGAGTTCTTATACCTCAAGCTTGGGACCGCCGCCAAGAACGAGGCGGCCCAGTATGGATCATGCATCGCTGTGTGGTGGTCGGGTTACGGGGTCCGCTTCCTGGCCCTCCCGTTGCTGCAGTCGGCCAAGCTGTGGCAAAGATCTTACTTCTACATCAAGAACGTACACCCAACGGAGGACTACATCAACCTGCCGGCTTATGTAGCCGGCCCGCTAGCTGGGCCTTGCACCAATTGGCAATTTTGACCGAAGACCCTGTTGGCCGCCTCCTCCGCCGCTCTCGCCCGGCTTCAGGTGATGATAGACCCGGAGGGCCTCAAGGCCTCGGATCTGCTGACCACCTTCGTGGCACGCGAAGTGCTTCCCCTCTAGTCCCGGCCCCACATCATCAACCGTATGAGCGGGCACCGGGACCCATGCCGGATGAGAAGTAAGGAGATGCCGGACGTGGAGGTCGTCCGGCTGGTAAACTAATTCTCCAACTGCAAGATCTCAAAGAAGGAGCGGTGGTTCGGCAAGCCGCCGTACAGTCGCGCACACCCTCCGCCTATAGTGAGTCTTTTAATTCTTTTTCCCTTCATTTGTCCATGTGCCTTTTTTGCCGCCTGACCAGTCGGCCATGGTGCAGATCATCTCGACCCAGTCAGTTGCCGACGCCCTGGAGCCAGGTTGTCAATACCAACTAGACCAGATGGCGAGCGACATGGACGGCCCCGACTTGGGGGCGGCCGGGATGGAAGATGACGATGCCAGAAGTGGTGGTGGTGGTGGAGCAGGCGGTTCCTTAGGAGGCAGCCTTGAGGATTGGCCGGATGATGACGAGGAGGACAACGATCCGCGCCAACTACATCAGGCGATGCGCCGAAGTGCCGAGCCGCCGCCGGGTTGTACGGCAGTCGGCCCAAGAAGCCCAAGTCTTCGGTTGCCGTGACCAGGCGGCAGGAGGCCGCCGTAAAGGCGGCCCAACTCCAGAAGGCCTCGAAGCAATGCCCGGTGGTGTTTGTGTAAGCATTTTAGCCTTTCCGTTGTTGCTTTGCATTTGCTTTTCTTCTTTTCTCGCAAACTTTTTCTCATTTCTTCTTGTTTGGCACGAACAGGGCCCCCCTCTCTCTCGAGCAGGCCCCATCCGTTTCGGTGATTGGGGTGGCAGGCGGCTCTGCGAAACCCCGCCGCGTGGAGCCGCTCGCCGACCTCCAGGAGGCGACGAAGAGGAACGCACGGGAGGCGCATGAGGAGTGGGAGCGAGCGGAAAGGGAGAAGGCGGAGGCGGCCAAGGCGGCACAGGCAGAGGCTGATGCCGCAGCCAAAACCCAAGCCAATGCGGGCCAGGGCATAGGCGGACACAGCCGCCAAGGCACATGCGGAGGAGGCGTCTCGTGGCCGGAATGCAGAGATCATCATCCTCCTGCATGCGGACCAACCGACGCCAAAGGGCCAGGCGCCGACTAGAGGGGTTGGAGGCGACTATCCGGCTCTAGAGAGGGAGGGCGGAGGCCCCACTGTCTTGGGGGCAGAGGTGCCCCCGCATACGCCGATTGTCGATGCCCAGAGCAGTCGGCCTGACGCGCCGCAAGTGCCGCCAGTCGGTGGCGAGTTGGTGGTGGGTCCGATCCCCGTTGTTTGGACTCCGGTGCGCTATCGTGCGGAGAAGGCGTCCTCAGGGCCATGGCCGCTGGAGATCGGGGCTGCTAGCTCATCGGCCCCTGATGCCGTGGCTACTAGCGCCGCCCCTCTGGAGTGGACGCATGGGGGCGGGACGGGTATTCTGAATACGGCCGCGTAGGACATCCAAGCCCGGTTCCTGGACCAAGACGCCGATCTCTAGCAGTACAGTGAGGCGTTCTTGGCGACTCAGACGACCGTCCGGGTATGTTTCTTGCTTCTTGTTTTTTATTCCTGTAATCTTCCGTGGGGGCGCGCCAGTGCATCCACTCGGTGTAGCCCCCGAGTTCCGGGCCGGCTGCTGAGCAGGCGGCTCGGAACTTCAAGGTAAGTTGCGAGTGCCGACTTTTTTTCCACTGTCTTTGTTGCGGGATTACCACAACATCCATGGATCCGCCTTCAAGTCCCATGTCCAGGAGCTGGCCAAGCAAACCACTGACTTGGCTGAGAGTTGGAGTAAGTACTCCTCCTTTTTTCTCGCGGGGGCGCTCTTGCGCACCCGCGGGGTGTAGCTCCCTAGATTTGGGCTGACTGCTGAGCAGTTGAGTCGGATCTCCTAGCAACTACTTGTCTTCTTTGTTGATTGTTGATGTCTTTGTTTTCTTATCTTTACAGGGGCAGCCACCGACCTGCAGCAGCGCCTGGGCGAGGCCCAGACCGAGCTGCGCACCAAGGAGGAGGAGCATAGCAAGGCGGCCCAGGAGTGCAACCGCCTGACTAAGGAATTGGCGGATCAGGTGGAGCGACACAAGGCGGAGCTCCAAAAGCTGAAGGAGGCAGAAGAATCCCTCACGGTCGAGTTCGAGACTCAACGCTCAAACTGGGCCGAGAAGGAGAAAATCCTCGCCAACGGCTATGGCGAGATCGAGGACATGATCGATGGTAAGTCCCTTTCTCGCTTTGAACAGTCGCCAACCACAGCGGGAGTCAGCTTCCGGCTTCTAAGTTTTGATCTTTTTCTTGCGCAAAGTTCTTCCCTGGTTACGCCGTCGCCATGAGCCAGGCCATCGAGGCGTGGCGCGAGCGGCGTAGGAGGGTTGGAGTGGAGATTCCGCCCAACGTGCCTCGAAACCTCAACGAGCAGCTTCTCGCCGTCAGGACGCGTCTCCAGCCGGCCCACCGCATGCTCCGTGACCTTCAGCACGCCGGATCCCAGGTGCTGACCGCCCTCTGGTCGAACGCCCAAGTGCCGCGCACTCCCAGTCGGACTGCCGACTGGCTGGAGGTAGCAGTCAACCGCTTCGAGGCTTGGAAGGGCGCTACTGCTCGAGCGAGTGGCGGATGGCCTTGGAGTTCGTTAAGGTGCGGTATCCCGGGCTGAACCTGGACTAGCTGGCCACTTTCCGGGCTGAGGCCAGACTGGAGCTGGTAGCGGTGGACCGCGAGCTTTGTCAACACGCGGCGGCACTTGCCGAGTATGCCAACACCAATGTCTTCGTTCCTGAGCTGGATGAGTGGGGCGCCGTGGTGCCGCCTGACTGGTTCGGCCTGAACCCGGACGATGAAGATGACTCGGCGGAAGAGATCGCCTCCAGTAACAAGGGCGAGGACGAGGAGGGCGACGATGGCGAAGACGACGTGCCGGAGGACGGAGCGGACGACCAGCCTCAGCTTGATCGAGCCTCAAGCAACGAGCCACGTGCGACTGCTGCTGATGCTGTCGGTGTTATGGGAACGGGGGTCCCCAGACTTGCCTGCCTACGGCCTACGGCGTGGCTCAAAGGGGGGCCAGCGCGGCCCATCTTAACCAACACAAACCCAAGACCCTCGCGAGGGGCCAAGCCTCGCGGGGCGGACGACACGGAGCTTCCTCAGGCATGGCCTTGCCAGGCTGGCTCACGAGGAGGCGGAGAGACCAAGGCGGGGTACCTCACGAGGTGCCCGTGACGCAAGCCATGACGACCAAGGGCGCCAGGCGGGTGCCAGCCCGCGCAGTGTCCTCCTTTCCTCTTTGGTGCAAAGGGGGCAAGCGCAGCCGCGGAGTACCGAGGCATCAGGCAAAGGTTGCCGTTTCGGTGCAACAAGACCAAGACCAGGAGGACTGCAAGACGGAGGTCATCGTGGAGCCCAAGACGGCGTCACCACCAGAGCTTTGTGCAGGCGAAGACTACTTTTGTCAGGATAGCCGATACTAGCTATCCCCTTTCAAATTAGCCCGCCATTGTTGGCTCCCTTCTCGCTCGATATTTGGGAAGAGGACCAGCCACCCGCAGGGTGAAGGGGAAAGAGCAAAAGGGGTGAAGAGTTAAGAGGTGAGAGGTGAGAGGTTTTGAGAGAGGCATCATCAGAAGAGAGAGAGAGAGAGAGGGGTGACTGAACTCCTCCCAGCGTTTCATCCTCCCAGCCAAGAACAGACCCTCGCGAGGCTATTCTTCCTTGTATTGTTCATCATCATCAGCCCAAGAGGCAATCCACCACACCACACACTGGAGTAGGGTATTACACCACAACGGTGGCCCGAACCAGCGTAAACCTTGTGTCCCTCGTGTTATTCTTTCCATAGGTCAGGTCTTAGCGAGGCGGAGGGGCGCGGGTAGGTAGGAGGCGAAATCTCCATGCGCACCCCAGTGTTCGAACCTCAAGGGTCTGCCGGAACCCGAAATCCGACATTTGGCGCACCAGGTAGGGGTGCACCAGGATTCGTCTTCCACCACCCCGTTCTCCTCCGACCATCACGCCCATGTCTGACGCTCTCGGCGCGGGCCGCTCTCGCTTCCCGCGTCGCCCAGACGGCCCCTGTCGGCGGGCGTCCTTGCCATTCCCCGTCACCTGCCGTCAACGCCGCCACCGGCCCGGTGGGGGACGAGCAGCAAGCATCGTCTCAGCATCCGTCCGTGTGGCAAGACGGCCGCACCGCAACTCCCTCGCTCACCCCAGCTGGTTCTTCGTCCCACGCGCTCTGCGAGCCCATGGAGGCTCGAGCTGCGCTCATCGCGGAAAACGAGCTCCTGTTCTACCATCCCGTCGACGACGTCTATGAAGAATGGCTTGACCGCGTCGCCGAGCTTGTCCGCGCCGCAGGGGGTTCTCCTGCGCCGTCCGTTCCGCTGCACCGCACCCTGCCCCGCGCGGGCGATGAAGTTCCGGCGGCGACCCGGCCGCCTCCTCCTCAGGAAGGCGCCATGGCTCCAAGGCGCGTCGCCCCTGGGCGGAACCCGCTCCGTCAGGTGCCAGCGCGGCAAGAGCAGAGCTGCCAAGAAGTCCCTCGCCCGCAAGAAGCTGCCTGGGCGCTCCCTGCTCCAGCATGTCGCGACCATGCTCCTGCTCCCGTGCGTCAAGACCCTGCACTGCTCCCAGCTGCAGCGCGTGGGGACATGCAAGACCAAGCTCTCCGTCACCCAAGGCCTCCCGTGGCCACAGCAGGCTGCCGCGCCTTCACCACCGAGCTACGCAGCGTCGCGTGGCCGGGCAAGTTCAAGCCGGACCTACCTCCTCGTTACGACGGCACGACTGACCCTGCGGAGTTCCTCCAGCTTTACGAGCTGGGCATCGAAGCTGCCAACGGAGACGAGAAGGTCATGGCGAACTGGTTCCCCATGGCGCTCAAGGATGGGGCCCGCACCTGGCTCCTGAACCTGGCTCCAAGCACGATCTCCTCCTGGGACGAGATGCGCACCCGCTTCATCGCCAACTTCCATGGTACTCGCGACCGGCCACCCACCGTGAGCGATATGCGCCGCATCAAGCAACAGCCCGGGGAGACCCTGCAGAAGTACATCCAGCGCTTCAACAACGCACGCCTCAAGATTCCCAAGGTGACTGAGGAGGCCATCATCTCAGCCTTCTCTGACGGCGTGCGCGACGTCAAGATGAAGGAGGAGCTGGCGATGCATGAAGACCTGTGCACTTCCTTGGAGCTGTTCAACCTGGCAACCAAGTGTGCCAGGGCCGAGGAAGGGCGTCTCTCCCTCCTCGAGCTGCCTGCCGTAGACCCAGAAGAGAAGAAGCCCAAGGCCAAGGATGTGAAGCGCAAGGGGGCTGCCGTGCTCGCGGCAGAACCAGACACCAAGCGGGGCAGAGATCAGCCCGAACCTTCCAAGGGCAGCTAGTACTATGTGTACCACGACCTCCACACCCACAACACCAACGAATGTCAAGAGCTCCGAGCCGTGCGAGAAGGAAGGATCGGCCGTCGCCCTGACCGCGGTGACCAGGGCTACGGTCGAGGAGGAGGAAGGAACGTAGGACGCTGGGAAGACCGTGGCCCGTGCCAAGGGTGGCAGGATCAACCTCGCGAGGATCGCTGGCAAGAACCGCCTCGCGAGGGAGACTGGAGGGATCAGCCTCGCGAGGATCGCCCGCAAGGCAACGCAGGCCTCCCTCCGCTGCCGCCGCAGCCAAGGAGAAACGAGGATCACCACCAGGACGAGGAGGATGGGGGCTTCCAGGAGCCGCGCGCGATCGCCTGCATCCTGGGCGGGGCTCAAGCCCCAGCTTCTCAACGCATCTTCAAGCAGTTCGCCCGCGAAGTGAACGTAGTCCTCCCCAGGCTCGAAGCCACGCGCCCTCTCAGGTGGTCGGCATGCGCCATCATGTTTAGCTCAGCAGATCAGCTCAAGTGTGCGGCTATAGCCGGAGTCCTTCCGATGCTTTGTTCCCCAATCGTCAGCAACGGTGGTCACCAAGACCCTCATCGATGGCGGGGCAGGGTGCAACGTCCTGTCCGTGGAAACATTCAACAATCTCCAAGTGCCCTACAGCCAGCTTCAGCCAACCAAGCCTTTCTTCGGTATCACCGACGGCTCCACGGTCCTGATTGGGCAGGTCCGCCTCCCTGTCACCTTCGGGGCACGCGACAACTACCGCACCGAGCTCATCGACTTCGACGTCACTCACATTCACCTGCCGTACAACGCCAACCTTGGGTACCCAGCGCTGGCCAAGTTCATGGCCGTAACTCACCACGGCTACAATGTTCTCAAGATGCCAGGAAGTGGCGGAGTCATCACAGTGCCCTGTGAAGAGAAGGATGCGGTGTGTTCCCTGGAACGAGCCTTTCAGGCCGCGTCACTGGAAGACCCGGATCGCGGAAGCAGGAGGCCTCCCAAGACCGCCCCTAAGAAGAAGAAGACATCGTCCGGCCCGACCACTCAGGAGGCAGGCCCCTCTGGGCCCGTGCCTTCCCAGGGGGAACCTCCTTCCATCGCATAGGAAAGCGCGCCTGGCACCCTCCTCAGGCAGGGCTCGGGGGCTCTCCCCTGGAGGGCCACCGACCTAGCTAGGGTCACGAGGGAGGCGCTTGGGCACCACATGGAGGCGTGTTTCGAAGCACGTTTCCCTCAAGAAGGAGCAAGGCAAGGAGAGCCAGACCCTCAGGAGTTCGTCAGCAAGGCCATTCAGGAGCTACAGGAGTGAAGAGTCATGAAAGGCGGCCGCCGCCTACCAGCAGTGGCTCCCCATCCTGGCGAGGATGGTGGGCTGCGCGTCTGCATCAACATACTAGGGCTCAATTGAGTCGCCTCTCTGGAGCGCCTCTGGCCCTCGCGAGTGGGGCGCTGCAGAGGTCCACCCCACAGCTACGTTCGCATGCCTTACGGCTTGCCGAACGCGGCTGCCACGTACCAGCGCCTCTTGAGGGGCATCACGGAGGCACGAGAGGACAGGCGTTCCGCAGCCCTGGCGGGGATGGAGATGGTCCGCGAGGAGCCGCCAGCGCCTCCGGAGCTTCCCGAGGCCCCTGGGCCTGGGGGCTCGTGAGGATCGGCTTCCGCAGCCCACCGAGTCTGCTACACCAACGCTCCTTCGTCCTCAACGTCATCAGGTGACATCTTTTGAGTTTCATTTCCAGCTGGGAGTGCCCCCCAGGGCTGCATTATTCCCAGGCCGCGTGGATCCCTTTTTATTTCATGTTGTTAGCTTACCTTGTTGGGGGCACCCCTCGGGCTGCATGATCCCCAAGTCGCTCGGGCCAGACCTAGTGATGTCTGCCTTCCCGTCTTCTATTTAAATGAATCCACCCCTCCGTGGCTAATGTGCTTGACCTAGTTGCCCGCTCAACTGACGGAACTGCTCCCAAATGGCACGACGCTTGCACATGGGTCCGTCCCTGCAACGCCGACAAACCTGAATGGCTGAGCTCTGGCCGCGGCAGCCCCGCATGGCGCCACCTCGTCAAAGCCTTCAGTGCCTCATTACCCCTTGGAAGCAACCAACGGCTGACTGTCAATTGTCATGGCAACCCCCTTGTTTTTTCTATGATGGACCTACAGAACCTCGTGAAGGAGCTGCGTCAGGCGAGGCCCTTGCAGTGTCTCCTTCACTCTCGTCCGCGCGAACCGTTTGCACGTTAAAGGGGGGTGCCTGAGCATCGCGACTCAGGGCTCCTACTGGCTCTCCAGCCCTCTCCCTCTGGCCTTGTCCACGGCATCGCGACCTGGCATACCAGCGACGGCTGAGACTCGCTCGGGGGCTGGGACCCGAGGACGTAGAGCAGAAAGGCGAGAAAAGGCGAGAAGGGAGGGACACGCGAGGACCTCGCCAAGCAACCTCATGCCTGTCAATGCACGGACCCGGCGACACACCAGAAAGCGGCCCCTGACTCTCGAGATAAGTCACCATCCAGAAGCGCCAGCTACCGTGGCATCATCCCCGCACCTAATGCAATCCCATGTTAGCGACGCCGCTCTCCTTTCTCACCAAACGACGACTGCTTGAGAGCCAAAGGGGACCTCTTGAGCATCGCGACTCAGGGGCTCTTACCGGACTCTGGGTCGCTCACCTCCTGGCCTTGACCACGGCATCACGACCTGGCATACCAGCGACGGCTGAAGCCGCCTTAGGACTGGGACCTGTCGGCGCAGAGCACCAAGCCCTTGTGAGGTTCGAAAGGGAGGACTGAGCTAAAATGGAATGAGCAACTCGCACAATTCTACGACAAGGCTTATATTAACAAAATAGGATTACAGGCACCTTACAAACCCCCACGGGACGTGTCTTTGATTCCTCGCAGGGAACAGATCCTAAAGGGACACAAACTACGTGCGTCCCTGCAAAAGACGCCATCATCAACAGTGGGCCATCAAGCACCGACGCCAACCCCATCCATATCAGAGTCGGCGGCGGCCTGACGAGCCCGCCCTGCTCCAGGAGCGGCGCCGGCTCGGGGGCTCGTAGCTGTTGTCGCTCGTCTTTGAAGTCGCGAAGAGCTCGCTGGAGTCACTGGAACCTCCGACGCCTCCACCGCCTGAGGAGCCGCCAAGGGAGCGGTTGGAGGGCCCAGTCCTCGTCGCAGCAGGGTCCTGGCCACCTCCCCCGGGGCAGCACTCCAGCCGGCGCCCGCTCGCATCAAAGACCTTGAAGAACATCACCGAAGCACTGTCGTACTCCAAGTGGATCGCGAGGGTGCCTCTTATCCTGCAAACCCGGGCGATCTCGCTCCATCCCCGAGTCATGAAGACCTCGCCGGGGGCAACGACCGCGACCTCTGCCTCGGTCGCGAGGGTGCTGCAGCCAGCGTGCTACAGCCAAAACTCCAGGAGTTCTCCCTGTGGGATGACGGAGGCGAAGAAGGGAGGAAGCCGAATCCAAGATTGAGGAGGCATGGCGACGTGGAGCACGAACTCTCGGGAGGAGCCCTCGGTGTGGACCCTAGGGGGGACGACCCACCTTCGTGACTCGTCGGCGCCGACGGCGGCGCCGCCCATGGCGATCAGCATCAGCTCCTTCAGGGCCCTCTATGTGGGCGTACAAGGGAAGCGGGAACCCTGGCGGCGCCCGCTCACACCAAGGCCTCGACACCACCTGATGGGCCCCCTCGTCCGGGCCACGAAGGACGAGCCGTTTCTTCGGCGGGAGCGGGTCTGGTTCCTCTCGGGGAGACTTTGCCTTCTCTGCCATCGAGAACCGGCAGATCGGAGCCATCGCAGCAAGATGGAGCAAGGACCGAGAAGAAGGAGAAGCAAGGAGGGATGGACTGGAAGGGCGCGCGCTGTTCCGTACTTATGGCCGGCGAAGGCCAACCGCCGACCTCCACGATTGCAGGTAATCATGACCCACTTTCCATGCAGGGACTTGTCCAGTCCGTGCCGTTGCCGAGGCGCCTTGGGGAAGTGGAGGCGCCCACGTCCAATCAACCGCCACGCGGCGCCCAAGGCCGCAGGCTGTTAGGGCCCGCGGCGCTTCACTCTTGCCCTTCCACCTCCCTGCACGGCCAAGTCCGGGCGCGCCTTGGGCCCGGGGGCTACTGTCGGCGTTCTGGGAATGGGGGTCCCCAGACTTGCCTGCCTGCGGCCTGCGGCGTGGCTCAAAGGGGTGCCCAGCGCGGCCCATCTTCACCAACACAAACCCAAGACCCTCGCGAGGGGCCAAGCCTCGCGGGGCGGACGACACGGAGCTTCCTAAGGCACGGCCTCGTCAGGCTGGCTCACGAGGAGGCGGAGAGACCAAGGCGGGGTACCTCACAAGGTGCCCGTGATGCAAGCCATGACGACCAAGGGCGCCAGGCGGGTGCCAGCCCATGCAGTGTCCTCCTTTCCTCTTTGGTGCAAAGGGGGCAAGCGCAGCCGCGGAGTACCGAGGCATCAGGCAAAGGTTGCCGTTTCGGTGCAACAAGACCAAGACAGGGAGGACTGCAAGACAGAGGTCATCGTGGAGCCCAAGACGGCATCACCAGTAGAGCTTTGTGCAGGCGAAGACTACTTTTGTCAGGATAGCCGATACTAGCTGTCCCCTTTCAAATTAGCCCGCCATTGTTGGCTCCCTTCCCGCTCGATATTTGGGAAGAGGACCAGGGCCTCTATAAATAGGACCAGCCACCCGCAGGGTGAAGGGGAAATAGTGAAAGGGGTGAAGAGTTAAGAGGTGAGAGGTGAGAGGTTTTGAGAGAGGCATCATCAGAAGAGAGAGAGAGGGGGGTGACTGAACTCCTCCCAGCGGTTCATCGCCCCAGCCAAGAACAGACCCTCGCGAGGCTGTTCTTCCTTGTATTGTTCATCATCATCAGCCCAAGAGGCAATCCACCACACCACACACTGGAGTAGGGTATTACACCACAACGGTGGCCCGAACCAGTATAAAACTTGTGTCCCTCGTGTTATTCTTTCCATAGCTCAGATCTTAGCGAGGCAGAGGGGCGCGGGTAGGTAGGAGGCGAAATCTCCGTGCGCACCCCAGTGTTCGAACCTCAAGGGTCTGCCGGAACCCAAAATCCGACAGATGCTGACCAGGCTGGGACTCACCAGGATAGACAAGTACTTTGGCCACCTAGAATGTAGCAATTAAAGTGAGAAGCTGGCCAGCCGACTGCTCAGCAGCCGTACGGTGAGGTAAGGAGCCGGCTTGTCCTATGACGATTTTTTCCTTAGTCATTTTTCGTGTGGACACCTTTTCCCGCCTTTAGCTCTTGCCAGCCGGACAGTCGTTCTGCGAGCTGCGGCTTATGGCAAGAGAGGGCTTAGATGTCGGCACACTACTTGTCCTGCTGCAGGTCTTATCAGCATAGGACAAGGCGGCGAGCCCCCGGGCCAACTGGTCGGACCCGGTGCCAGGCGGAAGGAAGGAAAAATAACGCATTCATAGGAATAATCTTATCATACAGATAAAAGGGTAGCCCCCGAGTCCTCCTTGAGGCACCCGATGTCTTTTCTCTTAATACAAAAGGTAGCATGGTACATACTGCATTAACTGTAAAATCTTCGAAGGAGATTTGCATTCCATGGACGCTCTGTCTCCTTGCCGAAATTGTCCCTCTTGCGCGCCCTAGGCTTCTATGCATCAATGAGGTAGTAGGAGTCATTGCCCAAGGCTTTGCTGATGACAAAAGGGCCCTCCCATGGGGCCGAGAGCTTGTGCTGGCCGGCTGTTCGCTGGATCAGTCGGAGAACAAGGTCTCCCTCTCGGAAAGATCGAGGCCCGACCTTCCGGCTATGGTAGCGGCGCAATTCCTGCTCGTAGATGGCGGACCGGCTGAGAGCTAATAGACGGCCCTCTTCTAGCAGGTCGAGCCGTCTTCTCGTGCTTCCTTTGCTTCCGCCTCCGTGTACATGGTGACGTGAGGTGAGTGTAACTCAATGTCAATTGGGATGATGACCTTGGCCCCATACACAAGGAAGAAAGGAGTGAAGCCGGTTGATTTTTTCAGCGTGGTTCAGAGACTCCAGAGGACGGCCGGCAACTCGTCGATCTAGTAGCCGGCCAAGCACTCAAGTGGATCAAGTAGTCAGGTCTTGATGCTGAACAGGATGAGGCCGTTTGCTCGCTCGACTTGGCTGTTTGACTGCGGATGAGCAACAGACACTACGTCCAGTCGGATGCCCTGTGTTGCGCAGAAACAGGCCAAGGCGCCTTTGGCAAAGTTTGTGTAGTTGTCGGTGATGATGTTGTGCGGCACACCGTACCAGACGGTGATATCTGCAATGAATGTCACAACAGTCAGACCATTCAGTTTCTTGATTGGCTTTGCTTCAATCCACTTGGTGAATTTCTCCAGGCGACCAGCGGATGGGTCATGCCGCCGCGTGCTGTCTTGAATGGGCCCACCATGTCCAGCCCCCAGACGGCGAAAGGCCAGGTGAGGGGGTGCTCTTGAGTGCGGAATCCAGCAGGTGTTGCTTGGAGCTGAAGCGTTTGCATTCGTTGCACTTCTTGACCAAGTCTTTGGCGTCAACCAAAGCAGTCGGCCAGAAGAATCCATGGTGGAAAGATTTGGCGACAAGGGATTTGGAGGCCGTGTGGTGACCGCACTCGCCTTGATGAATATCTTTGAGGATTGCCTTGCCTTTTGTAACGCCCCGAGACCGATGTGCCAGGTGTCCTCCAGTTTTTCGCTGTTGTTGCCTTGTCTTTGCTTGCGTGTTGCATCTTGTCATGTCATCATGTGCATTGCATCATCATGTTTTCGAAACTTGCATTCGTCCTGGCCTCCTCGTTCTCTCCATTTTCCGTTCTGAGCCCAGACACACTTGCACGCGCCCGCGGCATGTCTGAAATAGTATTTTATAAGTGTCCGGGAAATGTTCTCGGAATGGGATGAAAGTTGGTGTGTGGTGTTGTTGTGTTGTCAGTAGACCGCCCACCAAGTTTCATCGCGTTCGGAGTTCGTTTGATAGCCTAACCGTTAAACTTTAGCGGCATTATAGCCAGTCTAACGTCGGACGTTTTTGGTCTCCGGAAACAGTCGTCGGGCCTCCCTCTCTTCTCCTCTCTCAGATCGAGACCGTCTACACAGCTCATTACCTACCGCCAGGTCCAACCTAACCTCTCTCGTCAGCCTGCAGCCCCCCTCGCGCGCGTCCGAAAGTTGTCCCGGACCCGACCCGGGCAGTCGTCACCGTTTTATCCGAATCATCCCCAAACGTCTATAAAACATCTCCGTTTTGTTAATTGGGCTCCCTACCTATTTTTCTCAGACCGAGCATATTTTTGTGAGTCCGGGAAAATTATTCGCGTGTCCAACTTCTTCCCCTAACCTCCCTTTCTTTTCTTTCTTATCTCTGTTTTGTTTTTTTTCTTTAGAGTCAGAGAGAGAGAGAGCACCTCCCTGGCCATTTGCTCCTCTCGGCCCAAGGCCTCCCACGGCCTCCTAGGCCCAGCCGCCTCTACAACCCTAGCCTCGCTTAGCCTCTCTCCCTCTCGATCGCATCCTTCCTCCTGGCGCCGCCACACACGCATAGAGAGAGGGGCAGCGCCAGAACCCCGCGCCCGATCCCATGGTGTTGTGCTCGATCCCCGCGTCTCTCCCTCACCATGACCTTGTCGCCCCTGGTTCTCCTCCTAGCCTCGCGCCTGGAGCCTGCATAGCCACGCGTCCAAGTGCCGCCGTTCCTGCGCCGCTGCAGCGCCTCCCTCCTGCCGCGAGCTCCACCTCCCATGGCTGCCGCCGCCGTCCTGCCTACCCCACTGGAGTGCCCCGCCACCTCGGGTCTCCTCCGCCCGGGTCCTCTCGCGTCGCCACCCGCAGGTTTCCGGCACTGCCTTGAGCGCCCCCGCGCCCCTACATCGAGCCGCTAGGGCGTGGGTCGATGGATGCCGCCTCCTTTGCGTGAGCTCGCCTCCGCCTCAGCCCTGCTTCGCCTTGACACCGCGAGCACCAGATGCTCCGGTGAGCCCGCGCCAGCCAGCAACCTCCTGCTGCCCTTGCCCCATGCTTCTACCACTCCTGCGAGCACCCCATCTGTGAAACCTGCCGCCGTCGGAGGCGACCAGTTCATCATGTCCTTTTGAACGCTATCAACCGAGGCCTTTTTGGTGTTGTTTTGGATCTCGCCAAGGCCTTCTTGTTCTTGAGTTTTCGGCAAGCTGCATGAGGACTGAGGACTCGGAGCAACCGGTCCTTCAAGTTTTTCAGAGACCATGCGGAGTCGCCAAGTACCTCGACACCCGGAGCCCCTTGGAAACGTCAAGTTCGTCTATGAACCAAGAACAACTACCGTCTTCGAAGAACCATGTAACGGAACCGTCAAGTTCGACTATGACTCGTGTACGACTACGCGGGATTCCTCAGACGCCAAGTTCAACGATGCATCAAGTTCCTCGCCGTGACCCCGAACATCTACGGAAACTCGCGCAACGATAAACATGTACCACTACCGTCGCCGAGATCATGAGAACCTCTACCGTCGACCCTAGAGCATGCGAGAACGACTACTGCCACTACGAATGTCCCGAAAACGTCTACTTCCCCTACACCGCATCGAACTCGAACCGCTCCGATAACGCACGCTTCAAAGGTATAACCCCGAGACGACCGCCCGTGAATGAATGCATGTGTGATGTATGAGATGCTCATGCTTGCTCCGTGCTCGAATTGTCGGTGCATGTTGCCCCCCTTTTGCCTTGTCATCGTTGTCGACCCGTGGGAACCCGGTAACCGGGATCACCCCACCATCTTTTGCATGCTCCCGTCACACTTCCTTTGCACCGATATCTCCATGAGCTACCGGAACCGTTGTGTTGCCGGGGCATCATTTTCGAAATAGTTGCCGTGGCACCCCCTTCGTTTCCGCCACGATGACAAATGCCTTATATCTTATCATGTCAACATTTTAAATTGCATAAACTTGAACATGTCATCCGCATCATGTTAACAACAACTAAAATGTTTAAATTGTTGTTGCTTTAAATTGATAAATGCTCATGAGGATATTCTGGACTTGTTGTTTTGTTGTTCCGGCCTCATTTAAACTTGCCTAGATAGGTAGTTTTACTTTGCTTCACCTCTTAACAAGTTAACCAACATTTAATATTGTTGAGTACCTAACCGGGAGTGAACTAAATAAGTCATGTGGTGTTTTCTTCGATATGCAACTCCGTTGCATATTGAGCTCCACTTAATTTGTAGTTTTGTTTGTGCACTTTGCCATGCCATGCTTCATTAAACCGGACATGCATCATACTTGTTTGCGCATCGTGCCATGATTATGTGATGGTTGTTTTACTATATTGTTTGCTTTCTTTCTGGTGTTGCTTCTTTGGGTTGGTTCCGGTAACGTCGCGTTTGTGAGGACCCGTTCATCTACGTCCGTTTGTCTTCTTCATGGACTCGTTCTTCTTCCTTGCGGGATCTCAGGCAAGATGACCATACCCTCGAAATCACTTCTATCTTTGCTTGCTAGATGATCGCTCTTTTGCTATGCCTATGCTACGATACCTACCACTTGCTTTCATGCCTCCCATATTGTTGAACCAAGCCTCTAACCCACCTTGTCCTAGCAAACCGTTGTTTGGCTATGTTACCGCTTTGCTCAGCCCCTCTTATAGCGTTATTAGTTGCAGGTGAAGATTGAAGCTTGTTTCATGTTTGGAACATGGATATTTTGTTGGGATATCACAATATCTCTTATTTAATTAATGCATCTATATACTTGGTAAAGGGTGGAAGGCTCGGCCTTATGCCTGGTGTTTTGTTCCACTCTTGCCGCCCTAGTTTTCGTCATATCGGTGTTATGTTCCCGGATTTTGTGTTCCTTACGCGGTTGGGTTATAATGGGAACCCCTTGACAGTTCGCCTTGAATAAAACTCCTCTAGCATGGCCCAACATTGGTTTTACCATTCGCCACCTAACCTTTTCTTTCCCTTGGGTTCTGCAGACTCAAGGGTCATCTTTATTTAAACCTCCGGGCCAGTGCTCCTCTGAGTGTTGGTCCAAACTGAGCGATGTTCGGAGCTACTAGGGGCAACTCTGGGCTGGCCCACCCGACGTCTGGCTCATCCGGTGTGCCCTGAGAACGAGATATGTGTAGCTCCTATCGGGATTTGTCGGCACATCTAGGTGGCTTTGCTGGTCTTGTTTTACCATTACCAAAATGTCTTGTAAACGGGGGTTCCGAGTCTGATCGGGTCTTCCCGCTAGAAGGAATATCCTTCGTTGACCGTGAGAGCTTGTGATGGGCTAAGTTGGGACACCCCTGTAGGGATTTGAACTTTCGAAAGTTGTGCCAGCAGTTGTGGGCAGATGGGAATTTGTTAATGTCCGGTTGTAGAAAACCTGAAGTTGACCTTAATTAAAATGCACCAACCGCGTGTGTAACCGTGATGGTCTCTTTCCGGCGGAGTCCGGGAAGTGAACACGGTGTTGGAGTTATGCTTGACGTAGGTTGTTCTAGGATCACTTCTTGATCATAGTTTCTCGACCGTGCTTTGCCTTCTCTTCTCGCTCTCATTTGCGTATGTTAGCCACCATAAATGCTAGTCACTTGCTGCAGCTCCACCTCATACCTTTACCTTAACCATAAGCTTAAATAGTCTTGATCGCGAGGGTGCGAGATTGCTGAGTCCCCGTGGCTCACAGATACTTCCAAAACCAGCTTGCAGGTGCCGATGAGTCCGTGCAGATGACGCAACCAAGCTTAGGAGGAGCTCGATGAAGATCTTGTCCTTTATGTTGTTCCGCTTCCAGTTGATCAGTAGTGGATCCCAGTTGGGGTCGATCGGGGACCTTGTCGCATTTGGGGTTCTTCTTTTATTTTGGATGATGTAATGCTTTATTCATGTATTTGTGTGAAGTGGCGATTGTAAGCCAACTATGTATCTTTTTCCCCTATTGTATTACATGGGTGGTTTGAAGATTACCTCACTTGCGACATTGCTTTCAATGCGGATATGCCTCTAAGTCGTGCTTCGACACGTGGGAGATATAGCCGCATCGAGGGCGTTACACCTTTCTTTGGCTCAACACAGCGCTGGAAGACGCCAGTCACGCTGCGTCTGACAAGCTCTCTGTTTACTATCGTGTATGCTGCTGCCCGACGTTACACTTGTCGTGCCAGGATCTCGTCGGCTGGTAGCTCTCCGCTCACGAGGAAGTTGAGCATGCTCTGCGCCCGTGATGGTGCTTCGACCACTGTCATTACGGCCACTGGTACCAGGGCGGTTGGGTTGGGAGGCGGCGGGTTGGAGCTGGCCACCACTTGCTGTGTTGTTGAAGTTCCTCGGCCGACTGTTGCAGCCCCCAGGCCGGGTTCTAAAATCCCCGAATCAGGTGCGACTGCTGCAGTCCTCGTGCCGCCTACTGCGGCCCCCAAGCTAGGTTCTGAAGTCCCTGGGCCGGGTACGAATGCTGAAGTCCCCGAGATGCCTGCCGAAGTCCCCAGGCCGGCTCCTGCAGCCCCCGAGTCGGATCCAACTGTTCCGGGAGCAGCCGATACAAAGATGGACTCTGATTCTGGGGAAGGCTTGATAGATGGCTTGCAGAGGCACTGGAGGGAGACGTCAGCTGGTATCGCTTGGCAGGTTGAGCCGATCCGTGCCAGGGCATCAGCTTGCTCATTGTCGGCCCGTGGCACGTGAAGGAACTCGCACCCGTCAAAGTATCCGCTAATCTGTTGGATGAGGAAGAGGTCGCTTGCCGTGTTTACATCCTCGGCGTCCCGGTCTCCAGATGACTGCTGGACCACCAAGTTCAAGTCGTGGTAGCACAGAATTTGGCGGATGTCAATCTCCTTGGCTAGGCGGAGTCCATGTACGAGCGCCTCGTACTCGTCCACATTGTTGGACGCGACAAAGTGAATTTGCAGCATGTATCTGAGCTTGTCACCTTTGGAAGAAGTGAGGACAATGCCAGCTCGCATCTTCGAGCCATCTAAGTGCATCCGCCAATGAGTGGAGTCCAGAGCTGGCGGCAGGTACTGGGTCTCGACCCAGTCGACGAGGAAGTCGGCCAGCGCTTGGGACTTGATGGCGGTACGTGGTTGGTAGAAGATGGTGTAGGGGTCTGCTCGATGGCCCATTTGGCCACCCGGCCTGATGCATCTCTGTTGCCCATGATCTCAGCAAGCGGGGCAGTGCAAACGACCATGATGGAGTACTCTTGGAAATATTGCTTGAGCTTCTTGGCGGCAAAGTACACGTCGCAGCACATCTTCTGGTAGTGGGGGTAATTCTGCTTTGAGGCCGACAACACCTCACTCAGGTAGTACACGGACCTCTGGACCGGCTGTGCTTTGCCGTCTTCTGGCCGCTCTACCACAATGACAGTGTTGACCACCTGGCTGGTGGTGGCGATGTAGAGGAACATGGGCTCCTTAGCAGTCAGAGCCGCCAAGACAAGCATCATAGTCAGCATTTTCTTGAGCTGGAGGAAGGCCTCGTCCGCCTTGTCATTCCACTCGAAGTGAGTGATTTTCTTCATTAACTAGTACAATGGAAGAGTCATCTCACCCAGCTGACTGATGAAGCGGGTGATGGACTCCAAGCAGCCGGTGAACTTCTGGACGTCTGCAGTCGGGTGGGTCTCTCCATCCGCTCAATGGCCTTGATCTTCATAGGGTTGCATTTGATGCCGCGTTCTGAGACAAGGAAGCCAAGGAGATGGCCGGCTGGGACTCCAATGACACACTTCTCTGGGTTGAGATTGATTTGAAAATGGCGTAGATTGTCAAAAGTCTCCTTGAGATCTTCCAAGAGGGTGCCACGCTTCTCCGTCTTCACCAAAATATCGTCTACGTAGACATGGGCATTTCTGCTGAGTTGCTTGAGGAGGCACTTCTGCATGCAACGCTGAAAGGTGGCACCAACATTTCTCAGGCCGAATGTCGTGGTCAGGTAGCAGAAGGCTCTGAATGGTGTGATGAAGGCGGTCTTTAGCCGATCGGCCGGGTTCAGCTTGATCTGGTGGTAGCCAAAGTAGGCACCAAGGAAAGACAACAGCTCGCATCGGGCTGTGGAGTCTATCACTTGATCAATCCAGGGCAGAGCAAATGGATCTTTGGGGCAGGCTTTGTTGAGGCCGGTGTAGTCAATACACATGCGCCACTTGTTATTTTTCTTCAGTACGAGGACTGGGTTGGCAAGCCATTCTGGAAAGAACACCTCCATAATGAAGCTGGCTGCTAGGAGTCGGGCTATCTCTTCACCAACAATTCTTATTTTTTCTTCTGACAGGCGGCGTAGGGGCTGCTTGACTGGTTCTGCATCTAATTTGACATGTAGCTTGTGCTCAGCGATATCCATCGGAACACCCGGCATGTCCTTGGGATACCATGCGAAGATGTCCCGATTCTTATGGAGGAAATCGACGAGCTCCCTTTCCTATTACCTATCGAGGTTGGTCCCCACGATAGCGTGCCTCTCCGGGTGGTCGGGGTCCAATGGGATCTTCTTTGTTTCTTTGGCTGGCTGGAAAGAACCCTGAGCTTCTGACTCCTTAGGGTCTGGCGACAGGTCCGGCTGCTTGCTGGCCATTGCCACAACCCGGTCAAGGAGCTTCTTTTCGGCAGCAATCACGAGGGACTCGGCTAGCCTGCTACTAGCAGTAGCACAGGCGGCCGACTTCTTGTAGTCGCCGGCTATAGTGATAATGCCCTTGGTTCCCGGCATCTTCATCTTGAGGTAGGCATAGTGCGGCACCGCCATGAACTTGGCTAGAGCCGGCCGGGCTAGGAGCGCATGGTAAGGGCTCTCCAGGCCAAACACCTCAAACCAAATTAGCTGACAGCGGAAGTGATCTTTGTCTCTGAAGAGGACATCTATCTTGATCTTGCCGATTGGTGAGCAGGAAAGGCCAGGTACAATGCAATGGAAGACAGTCCGACTGGGCTGGAGTTGTCTCTCTTTGATGTGTAGTTTCTCCATGGTGTCACGGTAAAGGATGTTGATGCTGCTACCGCCATCTATCAGGACTCAGGAGAAACGAGCAGCTCGCCTATCTGTTGAAAAGGTGGCATCCAGCACCAAGGCATAGGAACCCGGAGAAGGCATTGATGACCCACAAGTGTAGGGGATCTATCGTATCCTTTTCGATAAGTAAGAGTGTCAAACCCAACAGGGAGCAGCAGGAAATGATAAGCGGTGTTCACCAAGGTATTCTCTGCAAGCACTGAAATTATCGGTAACAGATAGTTTTGTGATAAGGTAATTTGTAACGGGTAACAAGGAATAAAAGTAAATAAGGTGCAACAAAATGGACCAATCCTTTTTGCATCAAAGGACAAGCCTATAGAAACTCTTATATAAAGGAAAGCGCTCCCGAGGACACATGGGAATTATCATCAAGCTAGTTTTCATCACGTTCATATGATTCGCGTTCGGTACTTTGATAATTTGATATGTGGGTGGACCGGTGCTTGGGTACTGTCCTTCCTTGGACAAGCATCCCAATTAACCCCTATCGCAAGCATCCGCAACTACAAAAGAAGTATTAATGTAAACCTAACCATGTCATGAAACATATGGATCCAAATCAGCCCCTTACGAAGCAACACATAAACTAGGGTTTAAGCTTCTGTCACTCTAGCAACCCATCATCTACTTATTACTTCCCAATGCATTCCTCTAGGCCCAAACAATGGTGAAGTTTCATGTAGTCGACGTTCACATGACACCACTAGAGGAAAGACAACATACATCTCACCAAAATATAGAACGAATACCAAATTCACATGACTACTTATAGCAAGACTTCTCCCATGTCCTCAGGAACAAATGTACCTACTCACAAATCATATTCATGTCCATAATCAGAGGGGTATTAATATGCATAATGGATCTGAACATATGATCTTCCACCAAGTAAACCAACTAGCATCAACTACAAGGAGTAATCATCACTACTAGCAACCCACAGGTACCAATCTGAGGCTTTGGGACAAACATTGGATACAAGAGATGAACTAGGGTTTGAATGAGATGGTGCTAGTGAAGATGATGATGGAGATTGACCCCCTCCCGATGAGAGGATCGATGATGGTGATGATTTCCCCTCCCAGAGGGAAGTTTCCCCGGCAGAACATCTCCGCCGGAGCCCTAGATTGGTTCTGCCAAGGTTCTGCCTCGTGGCGGCGGAGGTTCATCCCGTGAGCTAGCTTATGATTTTTGTCCTCTACAAAAGACTCCATATAGCCAAAGATGGGCATCAGAAGGCTGCCAGGGGGGCCACAAGGCAGGGGGCGCGCCCAGGGGGGTAGGGCAGGCGCCCCACCCTCGTGGAAGGTGGGTGGCCCCCCTTTGTTACTTCTTTCGCCCAATATTTTTTATATATTCTGAAACTTGCTCCCGTGAAGTTTCAGGACTTTGGAGTTGTGCAGAATAGGTCTCTAATATTTGCTCCTTTTCCAGCCCAGAATTCCACCTGCCGGCATTCTCCCTCTTCATGCAAACTTTGTAAAATAAGAGAGAATAGGCATAAGTATTGTGACATAATGAGTAATAACAGCCCATAATGCAATAAATATCGATATAAACGCATGATGCAAAATTGACGTATCAACTCCCCCAAGCTTAGACCTCGCTTGTCCTCAAGCGAAAGCCGATATCGATAAATATGTCCACATGTTTAGAGATAGAGGTGTCGATAAAAATAAAATACGAACATGAGGGCATCATGATCATTCTTAGAACAACAACATATACATGTATTGTCATATGATCTTTTATGCTAAAGTAACAATTTAATCACAATTTCAAGTATGAACCAGAAACTTTATTGAGGACGAACAAACTATAATCTCAGTCATTGAAGCAATTTCAATTTATCATAACATCAGAAAGAGTCCATATAAGAGCTTTTCAGCAAGTCCACATACTCAACCATCATCTGGTCCTTCATAGTTGCTAACACTCATGTAATATTTATGGTTATGAAGTTTTAATCAGACACAAAGAAAGATAGGGGCTTATAGTTTTGCCTCCCAACCTTTTACCTCAAGGGTAATGTCAACAATAACTGTCGTGGAATTGTCACGACAGATGTCCTAGCAAAAGGACTTAGTCGTAGGTCCATCGCAACTAGGAAGCTTAAAGGGTTTAATCGGGACAAAGGACACGAGAGGTTTATACTAGTTCGGCCCCTTACGATGAAGGTAAAAGTCTACGTCTAGTTCTGTTGGAATTGCTGGGGTTTCGATGACCAAGGAGCTAATCCGCTAGCTTGGCTATCAATCTCTTGTTTCTTGTCCTAAGCCGTCGTTGGGTCGTCCCCTTATATACATGGGTTGACGCCTGGCGGCCTACAGAGTCCCGGCCGGCTCATAAAACGTGTCCGGCTCGGTGACTTCTTTTATATGCCTTTCTTTACATGTCTTTCTTTACATAGGGCGGTTTACAATATTGGGCCTTAAGCCGCCTCTGGGCTTAGGCCTTCTACAAGTCTTAATAAACTATCACCTTGAATATTACTGGGCTTCTTTTGTAACCCGCCATTGGGGTTGACCCGGCCCCTCCTAGGCGGGTCTTACCTGGTAGCTATATTCCCAACATTAGGTCCCAGGTTGACTTGAACTTTGTTCTTTGTCAATCTTCAATACTTAAACGAAATCCATCTTCCTCTCTTTGTAAAAACTCTGTAACCCGCCATGACGTCATCTTCTGAAAACACGAAAGCCTGCTATGATGTCATCTTCGACGGATCTTTATCCTTAAATCCAGGCGTCCGTTTAGTTGGATAATCATTATTTGGGTCTTCCTTGATTTTTGCGCCTGCTTGTTCGCTTATCCCCTTATAAATAGGCACGACCTGGTCTTTTCTCATTCTTCCCTCTCTTCGTCTTCTTCCTCTCGCAACCCTACTACTGCCCGAGCTCTGCCGCCATCGCAGAGCACCTCGTCTTCGTCAACCTTGGCCGCTGCATCAACCTGAATCGGTCCAGAGAACGGCGGCGACCCTTCGTAGAAGATCCGTGGCTGTAAGTGTTTTACCTTCCTGCTCCTCAGTTCTGCATTAGGGTTTCTAGGTTTCTGCATGTTCTTCATAGTTCATCACAGTTTCTTCGTAGTTCTTCCACTGCAGCTTCTTCTTGATCCAGAAAGAGCATATACTCGTGTGGTAGTTGTTTTGTACCCATTCTTGATACCAATAGATCCCTTTTTCTAGTACAAAGACCTCATTAGAACTCACGAACTCATCTGTGCTAGATTTTTAGGTCTAGAAATTTTTCCATTTTGAACGTCCATTTGATCCAGAATAATATCAAGAAATTAGGAAACTTGTTTGCCTCAACACTTGGCCAATTCTGTTTCTGGCATTTCTCAAATATCTGTAGTCATGGCGGCTTATTACGCCGGCTCACTTTTCCTTTATATGACATCAAACCTTACTTAAGCCGCCATTACTCATTTGCACCATCATCATTTAACTTCACCATTGAATTGAACCGACATGTTACTTTCTTTTCAGTTTGTCCTTTGATCATCATGCCGTCAAAAGCACCGATTGTCTGCAACTGGGTCCCTTCCATAGTCACTGAAGATACCTTGAAGGAATTCTTCACCATAGGATTTTTGCCAGGGAAAAATGTTATGTCTTATCGTGCACCTGACCCGGACGAGGAACGGCCTAATCCCAAAGACGGTGAAGTTATTGTCTTCTTTGACCACATGAATCGAGGTTTTACACCACCCGGCTCAAAGTTCTTCAGAGACGTTCTTCATTTTTTTCAAACTTCACCCTCAAGATATTGGACCCAATTCCATATCCAACATCTGCAATTTTCAAGTTCTCTGTGAGGTGTATCTTGAAGAAGAGCTGACTGTGGAACTCTTTAGAGAGTACTTTTATCTGAACCACCAGAATGAGTGTACCAATGGACCTAGCTTGGAACTTGGTGGAATCTCAATTCAGCGCCGACAGGGCGCCGTCTTTCCCCTAATAGTCTTACCGAGTCATCCCAAAGATTGGAATCAGACCTGGTTCCATTGCCAAGATACGTCTCCAGCCAATGAAAAACCACTGTCGGGTTACCGCGCGGAGCGTCTGAACTCCAAGTTTGTGCTCCCTGATAAGCTTACTGCTGCTGAACGCAAGAAGCTTATTCCATCTATTAAAAGGATCAATGCCTTACTGGGGAATGGCTTAACCGGCATTGACTTGATCCGCTGCTAGATCTCGTGGCGGTTCATTCCTCTAAGCCGCTGATCCAAATTGATGTATGAACATGGTGGAGGCCCAGATGACTCTCTGCGTTACAACTCTGTACAACTAACTGAAGAAGATACTGTTTCAATGTCAACCATCCTTGTGAACGACAAGTATGAGGACTGCATTAAGGTTGGGTTAAACCCCTTCTGTAAACTCAACCCGGCACCAGAGGTGAGAAAACCCTGAACTCCTTTTTTTGTGTTTTTCCCCGGTAGTTTTAAATACTTGCATGACCTTTTATCCTGTTTATTTGTTTACAGGCCAAATCCGACTTCTGGAAAGCCAAGTATGACCATGAAGCTGCCAAGAAGGCTAGAGCCGCCACCATAGCTGCCAGGAAGACGAACCGGAGGTCCAAGAAGAAAAGGAGCACTGCTTAGGACCTGTTAAAGCTTGACGATGATTCTGAGTCGGAGGTAGCCCTTGACTCCCTTGGCCAGTTTTTTAATAACCTTATTGACACTGACTATTGCCAGGACGTCACGGGGGCCAGTCAGGCCGTAGAAGAAGAGGTAACTATTTCCTCCGACTCAGCCCATTTGCCAAGACAGAAACTTCGACTGGTAACCCGGAAACTAAGGTTTTCGCACCCTTTGGCTTATTTGGACCCTCATTTTCTTTTGAAAAAACAGCAACATGAGAGCCGCTGAGGGAATCCTGGATTAGGGGGTGTCCGGATAGCCGGACTCTCGGACTATGAAGATACAATATTGAAGACTTCGTCCCGTGTCCGGATGGGACTTTCCTTGGCGTGGAAGGCAAGCTTGGCAATACGGATATGTAGATCTCCTCCCATTGTAACCGACTCTGTGTAACCCTAGCCCTCTCCGGTGTCTATATAAACTGGAGGGTTTTAGTCCATAGGACGAACAACAATCATACCATAGGCTAGCTTCTAGGGTTTAGCCTCTCTGATCTTGTGGTAGATCTACTCTTGTACTACCCATATCATCAATATTAATCAAGCAGGACGTAGGGTTTTACCTCCATCAAGAGGGCCCGAACCTGGGTAAAACATTGTGTCCCCTGCCTCCTGTTACCATCCGGCCTAGACGCACAGTTCGGGACCCCCTACCCGAGATCCGCCGGTTTTGACACCGACATTGGTGCTTTCATTGAGAGTTCCTCTGTCTCATCGCCATTAGGCTTGATGGCTCCTACTATCATCGGTAGCAATGTAATCCAGGGTGAGACTTTTCTCCCCGGACAGATCTTCGTGTTCGGCGGCTTTGCACTGCGGGCCAATTCGCTTGGCCATCTGGAGCACATTGAAAGTTACGCCCCTAGCCACCAGGTCAGGTTTGGAAGCTTAAACTACACGGACGATATCCGTGGAGATTTGATCTTCGACGGATTCGAGCCTCTGCCTTGTGCGCCACGCGGTCACGATGAGTATGACTTAGCTCTCCCATCGGACAGTGTTAAGGAGATCGCACCGGCAGCCGCTCCAACCTTCAATTCGGAGCCAGTTGCGCCTTCCGCGGACGGGGGGATGGACCCCGCCACGGAGGCCTTACCCTCAGCGGCGATCGAGACGAACATCGACCTTACCTTGCACGAGAGCCGTGTTGTTGAACTGCCAGATCCTTCTCCGGCCACGGACTCCGAACCGCCTGCGCCCGATCCTATCGAATCTGATTGGGCGCCGATCATGGAATTTACCTCCGTGGATATTTTTCAGCACTCGCCCTTTGGCGACATACTGAACTCGTTAAGGTCGCTCTCCTTATCAGGAGGATCATGTCCGAACTATGTCCGGCAGGATGGGATGCGGACGACGAAGAAATTCGCGACCAACCCACCACCCACTTAGTAGCCACTGTCGATGACTTAACCGACATGCTCGATTTCGACTCCGAAGACATCGACGGTATGGACGACGATGCGAGAGACAAAGAGGAACCACTGCCCATAGGGCACTAGATGTCCACCTCATCACATGACGTATGCATGGTGGACACACCAAAGGAAAACGACGACGAGGAACGGAAGGACGCAACGAAGGGCTGTCCCCTCGAGAAGCAGTCAAAGCGGCGGTGTAAGCGCCGCCCCAAATCCCGCCTTGACAGAAATAGTGATCATATAGACCCAGGGTTAGAGCAGGGCGAACCACTGCCGGACCACGGCAACGCGGAGAATCAAACCAAACAAACCAACTCTGTCAAGGATAATAGTCCAGAGGACATAACACCCGACAGACGCCCAGAGCACCAAAATGCCCATCAAAGGCTTGTTGCCACCGCGAGGAGTCTAAAAAGGCAGAAGCAAAGGCTCAAGGCGGCGCAAGACACACTCCAAATCAGATGGAGTAAAGTACTCAACACAGCAACGAAGTATGGCGGTAATCGCCTCACCAAGAGCTACCCGAAGTGGAAGTTGCTACCTGAATTCGATGAGGAGGCCTTAGATCCCCCGCAACCAAAAATTAAAATGGCCACCTGGCTGGATAGACGACCTCACGGCCAACATGGAGCGGCAAGCAACGCCGCACAGAAGCCAATACGCGATCCACGCAAGTGCTCGCATCAAAAGGAAGGAGCAAGAAGATCCATCTATGGACCGCGCAAGCGCACTCTAGCACATGATGCAACACACCAAACATCCTAACACCACGGCGTGCCCAGATATAGGGGCGCCGCACACCCCCTATGTTTCACCGATGAGGTGCTAGACCATGAATTTCCAGAGGGATTCAAACCCGTAAACATAGAGGCATATGACGGAACAACATACCCTGGGGTCTGGATTGAGGACTATATCCTCCACATCCATATGGCTCGAGGAGATGATCTCCACGCCATTAAATACTTACCCCTCAAACTCAAAGGGCCAGCTCGGCACTGGCTTAAAAGCCTCCCCAGAAACTCCATTGGAAGCTAGGAAGAGCTCGAAGACGCTTTTCGGGCAAATTTTCAAGGGACTTATGTCCGACCTCCGGACGCGGACGATTTGATTCATATAACTCAACAGCCCGGAGAGTCAGCCCGAAAGCTTTGGAATAGGTTTCTTACTAAAAAGAACCAAATAGTCGACTGTCCGGACGCTGAAGCCTTGGCAGCTTTTAAGCATAGCGTCCGTGACGAATGGCTTGCCAGACACCTCGGCCAAGAAAAACTGAGAACAATGGCAGCATTAACAAGCCTCATGACCCGCTTTTGCGCGGGTGAGGACAGCTGGCTAGCCAGATGCAGCACCAGCGACCCCAGTACATCCGAAGCTAGAGATGGAAACGGGAAATCACGACGCAACAACAATAACAAACACCGGAATAAAGAAGACAGCACGAAGAGCACGACAGTAAACGCCGGATTCAAAAGATCTCGGCCAAGTCAGCAAAAGCCGCCCTCTAAAGGCGCCAGAGACGAACTGTCCAGCCTAAACAAAATTCTGGACCAAGTATGTCAGATCCATAACACCCCTGGGAAACCCGCTAATCATACCCATAGAGAATGTTGGGCTTCAAGCAGTCCGGCAAGCTCAACGCCGTACACAAGGGGGAGGGTACACCAAGCGAAGACGAGGATGAGCCTCTCAAGAAAGACACTGGGGAACAAAAGAAGTTTCCACCAGAAGTCAAAACAATCAACGTGTTAAACGTGATCAAGGGAAGCAAAGCGCCACTCCCAGAGAGACATGCCCAAGGGCCTATCATAGTGAAGTCCTACCATTGGTCGTCTCAAACGATCACTTTCGACCATCGTGATTACTCAGCAAGTATTCGGCGTGCAGGATGGGCTGCCCTGGTATTAGACCCAATAATTAACGGATACCACTTTACACGAGTCCTGATGGACGGTGGCAACAGTTTAAACCTGATATACCAGGATACAATCCGCGAAATGGGGATAGACCCAACGAAAATCCGCCATAGCAACACTACCTTTAAAGGAGTAACGCTAGGCCCAGGGGCTCACTACACGGGCTCCCTGCTACTAAAAGTTATATTCGGCTTCCCCAATAACTTCCGTAGCGAACATTTAACCTTCCACATTGCTCCGTTCTAAAGTGGTCATCAAGCACTACTTGGACATGAAGCTTTTGCTCGCTTTAATGCAATACCGCATTACGCTTCCCTCACGCTCAAGATGCCCGGTCCATGTGGCATCATTACAGTGAATGGAAATATTAAGCGATCTTTGCGCGCCGAAAAGAATGTGATTGCCTTAGCAGCCACACACTAAAAACGGCCTCACCAACTAAAGCATTCGATAGGTCGTCAAGACCACGGACACAGTTAGACGAGTCCGGTGCAGCTATATGTAATTCATACCGAATTGAGGGCCACACCCCTATTACAAATACAAGGGGCTCAACGCGCGCAGACAAGTGGCAATTTTTTTACTCATTTTTAATTATACATGGTTTCTTTAAAAAACCACCTTTTTGCACGACAACTTTTTCACCTAAGTTCATCTCTTTTACAGATGACCATCGTGCTACACCCATCCAGGATACGGCACAACGGAGACACAGGCACAGACATGCAGCAGGACCCGCTCCAAGGATTCTTTTTAGATTAAGACCCTGCCTAAACCTTTTTTTACTGTCTCTTGTTGATACACATCCCTCGAATTCTCAGCACAATTAAGAAGGATGCTGATGTCTTGGCATGTGGCCACGTCAGAATAATGCACGTACCTGGACACAAGGGGCTTCTTACAAAGGGCACTATTTAGGCCCGGTTTATACCATAAAGACCGAATACCTTAGGGAGTGTTCGGCGCCGCGAGTTTGGCCTCATATGCATCAGCTCCGAATCATTGTCTTTGGTCAAATGTTGGGTTTGCCCGGCTCCTGTGTTTTGGTGCCTTACGTTCCGCTTTATCGGCTAAGGCAGCACCAGGAGAACTACTGCGATTGTGCCCTGGTTCATCCGGACGAGCACCTCAGTAGAGAAAGTCGAAAACTGACTATCATGATATAGCGTGAGACTGGTCAACCACTCGATGACCTATCGGAATGTTAGAATTCCTCCGCCTTAACGAAGGGCCGTTTTTCGGCCAGGCATGTACACACCCTGAGATCGGGAGAGTGCGGAGCCACCAGGGGCTATCTAGTAGCCCCACTATCAAACTCCTATGGCTAAGTGAAAGTGTTAAAGCTTATAGTCCGGTTGCCTCGTTCGCTGCGCTATCACCTAGTTAATAGGACCAAGATGTTGGGTTAAGTGTGAACATGAGTTTTTTTTGCGAGCACCTCCGCATTATATGCGTGAGGGTTGAAGCCGATGACTGCAATCTTTCAGTTTATATACATATATACATAAACGGCCAGACAGGAGGCATCATATTACTTTCCGGCAAAAGTATAAATACAGCCTTACTATATTTTATAAAAACATTGTGTTTACAATGGCAATACATGTCACTCAAACATAATATTCTTCAAGCACTGGGACTCTATCAAACGAGCACCCTCAAGAACCTCTTCAAAATAGTGCTCGGCAGCTACTCGGCCTATGGTCGAACCTTGCGCCGCAACAGTGGTAGCATCCATCTCCGCCCAGTATGCCTTGACACGGGCAAAGGCCATCCGCGAGCCTTCTATGCACGCCAACCACTTCATCGCGTTGATGCGCGACACCGCACCAAGGAACTGCTGCACTAAGCTGAAATAGCTGTTCGACTTTGGCTTCTTCGGCCAGAAATGATCTACAACGGACCTCATGGCGAGTCCGGACAACCTATTAAGTTCGGCCCATTCGGCTAGCTGATCAGTCAACGGAAGCGGACGCTCTGGAACGTTAAATTGCGACCGGAACAGCTTGTCTACTTCATGATCTGACTGATCTCGGAAGTATTCGACCGCATCGACGGCGCTTGCCGCCAAGTCCATATATGCATTTGCCAAACTCCACAACCGATCCAGAGGGGCATACCACGGATCTCTGAACTTCCTCTGCAGCAGAAAGGGCTTCCCAGCCGCAATATCCCGGGCTTCCCGCAGCTCTTCCTTCTTCGCCCTCATAGCAGAGTGAGTGTCTTTGGTCGCCATCGTGGCCTTCTCAAGGTCCGCTGCCTTCACTCGGTTCTCTTCTTCAAGGAACCAGCAACGGTCGGCAGTGCCTTTTAATTCTATAGTCATCTTGGCCATCTTTTCTTTGCTTTCGCAATGGGCGGCCTTCTCGGCTCTTAACTCTTCGGCCGCCTTCAAAGCAGCCGCATTACTAACCCTCACTTGTTCCTTAGCTCGAGCGAGTTCCGCCCGAAGGGTCTCCACGGTGGCAGCTCCGTCTGCAGTCACAACATATTAAAGATACTGGCATCATGCTACTCTTATTATGTGACATTCACCAGAAAACATTACTTACCCTGTGATTCGTCAAGCTGCTTGTTAACAAGATCAATGTTGGCGTCTGCCGCATCCAGTTGCCGCTTTAATTCGGCAAACTCACTAGTCCGGCTAGCCACCGGAGCTTCCACCACCTGCACATAAAGGCAGTCTAGTTATTGCCTGGGACTACGATCCTCTGTTCGCCGCCGTTCTCGGCGACAACCAGAGTCTCCGGGGCTACTATCTACACAGGGCACACCTAACATGTGCGGTACTATCAAATATCATTTCACGTACCTCAAAGCCTATCAGTAGACTCATAAAGGCTTCATGTAATCCGCTTTCGGCGGACGAAATGCTTTCCATCACCGTACCCATTAGCGTACGGTGTTCTTCTGAGATGGCCACTCGCTCCAACAGCTCCCTCAAAATGTCCGACCGCATACCAGACGGTGCCAGACTCTTTTGTTTGCTCTCTTCGAGAGCCGGACATTGGGGACTTCGGGTGACTATGGGATTATCTTCTGGCCTCACCGGATCCGGAGAGGCCCTTTGTGACGACACTTCAGGGTCGCCCGCTTCTTGAGCGGAGGAGTCCGGGGGAGGCGTTTCGCTCTCCATCATCTCCGGAAGAAGATCCCCCGAATACGAGCTCAACTGAGAAGGGCTAAGACCCGAACTGCATGATATATGCGGAGGTTATTCTCCTGAGAGGAAAGGTAGTATACCTTCACTATTAAAGTATTTTTTGAATCACTTACGACTCGTTGGAGGGCTGATCCTCCCGCGGACTGTGCGGCAAGAGCACCCCTCGAGGTAGGACCCTCTATTGGAGACTTCTTCTCTCGTTCGGAGGCCTCGGCTTCCAGATCCTCAGAAGCAGTCCTCTTCCTCCCCCGGTTATCCTCCTTTATGGAGGCGCTCATTCCCTCGGGTGGAACTGGCAGCGATGGGGGCCCGCTTTCGCCCATATTATTCCCCCCTGTATCTTCCTTCGAGGGCTCTGGGCAAGGTGCGAGCTCGAGCATCTTTTCCAGCACCGAATTTTCCAAACCCTCAGGGAGGGGGGCCGAACACCGAATCATCTTCGCTTTTGTTAGCCAGTCCTGGTCGAAGAGCGATTTCTCAGAGATGATGTCATGATGAATAAAAGACAGTCTGTTCGGCTAGAGGATTACTTACTTGTTCGGCGGCACGGTTACTGCTCAGGCCCACATCCTCAGTAGTATCCGGACACTCTATTTGAGGTCCGAAGAATGACTTGTAAATTTCCTCATGCGTCAGGCCGGGGAAACTTTGAATAGCACGCGGTCCTTCTGGGTTAAACTCCCATAAGTGAAGGGGCTGGCGTTTGCAGGGCTGGACTCAACGAACCAGCATAACTTGCACTACCACAACCAAATTAAAATCTCCCTCGAAGAGATCTTGAATGCGGCTTTGCGGTATAGGCACGTCCTTGGCTGGACCCCAGCTCAGTCCTCTGCTAATCCATGACATTAGTTGTTGTGGGGGGCCCGAGCGGAAAGCGGGGGCAGCCGCCCACTTGGCTCTTCTAGGAGTCGTGATGTAAAATCACTCCCGTTGCCATAATCCGAACACCTCTGGAAAGGAACCTTTCGGCCACAGAGCTCCTGCCATCTTGCTTATTAACGCGCCTCCGCACACTGCATGTTGCCCCTCGATCATCTTCGGCTTCACTTCAAAGGTCTTGAGCCACATGCCGAAGTGAGGGGTAATGCGGAGGAAGGCCTCACACACGACAATGAATGTCGAGATATGGAGAAAGGAGTCCGGAGCTAGATCGTGGAAATCTAGCCCGTAATAGAACATCAAACCCCTGACGAAGGGATCCAGAGTGAGGCCTAGGCCTCAGAGGAAGTGGGAGACGAACACGACATTCTCATTGGGTTCCGGAGTGGGGACGACCTGCCCTCGAGCAGGCAGCCGATGCGAAACCTCGGCGGTCAGGTATCTGACCTCCCTCAACTTCTTGATATCCTCTTCCGTGACGGAGGAGGGCATCCATCGGCCTTGAAGGCTGGATCCGGACTTGATTGAAGATCCGGAGCACCTGACCTAGGCTTTGGGTGTTAGAACTCGAGGCGGGGGAGGGGTTCGATTGAGCATGAGAGGGAAAAAACGAAAACCTTGTCCCTTTATAAAGAGGGTGAATATCAAGCGTCCTCACCGTGGCCGTTTGGACTTACCTATAATCTAGGAGTCCTAGACACAGTTGGGTTACCCACGACAGTATTAATCAAAATCTCGTGATTGGGAGAACACGATCTCTACTTTGACAATATGTGTCAAAAACCGCCTCGCGTTATGTGTGGAGCTGGTTGAAGAAAAACGGTTCGAATAAGCACCAGGCCATGGCATAATGTCATGTTGCCAAAACGTGTCAGCAGATTAAGATTTGTGTAAATATTATTCTCTCTACAACAGTATGTGGAACTTATTTTGCAGAGCCGAACACTATCCTTGTGTTCAAAATCTTCTATGAAGTATTCGGAGGAGGAACCCGCATTGCAATGCCGAAGACAATCAGCGCGCCGGACTCGTCATCATTGAAGCCCGGTTCAGGGGCTACTGAGGGAGTCCTGGATTAGGGGGTGTCTGGATAGCCGGACTATAACCTTTGGCCGGACTCTCGGACTATGAAGATACAAGATTGAAGACTTCGTCCCGTGTCCGGATGGGACTTTCCTTGGCGTGGAAGGCAAGCTTGGCAATACGGATATGTAGATCTCCTCCCATTGTAACCGACTCTATGTAACCCTAGCCCTCTCCGTGTCTATATAAACCGGAGGGTTTTAGTCCATAGTATGAACAACAATCATACCATAGGCTAGCTTCTAGGGTTTAGCCTTTCTGATCTCGTGGTAGATCTACTCTTGTACTACCCATATCATCAATATTAATCAAGCAGGACGTAGGGTTTTGCCTCCATCAAGAGGGCCCGAACCTGGGTAAAACATTGTGTCCCCTGCCACCTGTTACCATCCGGCCTAGACGCACAGTTCGGGACCCCCTACCCGAGGTCCGCCGGTTTTGACACCGACAGTCGCCATCAGGCCCGGAATAATGACGACGATGAACCGCCTTCCGTTTTACAACAAACTCCTCGAAAGTGGCAGAATGAGGTTTCTTTCATCTTCATCTGTTGCTTTCATTAATGAATCTATTCCCTTGCCTCACTGACTTTATTTTACCTTCTGCAGGAGGTTTCTCGCTCTTCTGGCGACTCATCTCAGACTCAGTTTCCGGCTTTCAAAACTGCTCCTGGGTAAGGAAAAAACAGTTTTCCTCTGTATCTTTAAAACTGCATCATTGTACTAACTGTCTCATAAAATATTTCTTAGTGGTCAAGCCAAGTCCAAGAAGGCCAAGGTGATTAAACCAGCGGAAGACCCGTCAGTTCTTGCACCTGAACCGGCCATGCCAACTTCTCCCCCTCGAACTGAAGCACGAGAAGACCCAGCTGTTGATACTCAATTGGATCCTCCTGAGCCGGCAGCTGATGATACCATTGTTAATCCCTCTACCGCCAGACCATCCAGTTCAGCTAACCCACCAACATCTTCTGATCATGGTGGTCTGATCACTGGCAGCAGATTTGTTGCGCCGGGTAATGCAACTGTGCTAGCCAGGCACTCTGCCAAACAGGAGGCCTTAGAAAGGCAGAAAGTACAGTTTGATATCTCTCGCTATACTCATATGAATGCTAGTGACATACTGTCCGGCTATCTCAGTCATGTGCATTCCAGCCATGAGTCGGAAATTGAGATGGTCAAGCAATTGCAGCTAAAATATGAGGTATCTTTTCCGGCTTATTTATACTCTGTCAGCCCCCAAGTCTTTAGATGATGATCCTGAATGATCTGTAGACTTTATGGTATAGGTTGAAACTTTGCCTCTGAAAGTCCAATAGAGTAGCATAAACTTGACCTGTAGTCCCCAAGGGCCGACTCAATTTATCATAAATGAACCGATACTTAACTTTATAACTGTCTTTTACTAGTCCCAATAAGTACTGCAATCCGACTCAATCTTGAAAAACTTTCTGAATATCATGCATTAGCCCCCAAGTGCCAAGTGTTGTTACTTTGTAAAACACTTGGGACTTGAAACATATAAGAGTCATAAAATTTTTTCTTTGGCAGACATTAGTCCCCAAGTGTCAAGTGGTATTGCGGTGCAAAGTACTTGAGACTTGAACCTTTATAACTTTTAGTTTAAGCCTTGACATATCTGTGTATGTTTTGCAGAACGCCCTATCTGAATTGGGCTCCCAATTAACTGAAGCAAAGACCCGGCTGGCGGATTAAGAGGCAGAAATCAAAACTGCTGACTCTAAACTCCAATTGAGTCTTTTTGAGACAGAAAAATTAAAGACCAGCTTGACTGCAAACAAGAAATCTTGGGCTGAAGAAAGGACGCTGCTGGTTCAATGTGTTGAAACGGCTGAGGCGTCTCTTGAAGAGGTTACCTCAGAGCTCACCGGCTTAAAGAACCATGTCTCTTAAATGGTCTCCACCATCTTCGGTAAGTCATTTGCATTAATCACTTATACCTTATTGTGACTAGGAATATAAACCACCTACTGAACCTTTGTTGAAAATAACTCGTAGGTCCACGAAGCCAAGATCTGAGCCAAGATAGTGTGACCAAACTGAAGGCGATTTATACCTTAGTGGAGCAGTTGTATACTGGTGCTCAATGAGCACTTGCTGCTATCTCCCCTGCCAACCAAGGACCCAACCGGCTGAGTGACATTTTGAAGAAATTATCGATCTTACCCGCTAGGTTTCAAGAGGTTAAACGATCCTGTGCCAGAGCCGGAGCCCTGACTGCCCTGAGCTGCTCCAAAGCCTGGGTGCCAGATCTAGACCCGGCGGATGTAGCTAAGGGGTACCCTACCGTGAAGGAAGACGAGACTCTATTTGAGCAAGATGACTTCATTGCCTGCGTGAGGGGAGTTTGACCTCAAGCCATCGTCCTTGGAGATGAGACCAACATCGATAAATATCAGCCGGGTTTTGATATGGAGAATAAGAAGATGGCGACTCCCTCTTATAAAGTGACGGATCTTATCCCGCCGGTTCACCCACATACATTTGCCCCAGAGATTGACCCGACCGGCTTAATTGATGATGAGGCTGAATTCATTGCTCTGAACGGCTTTATTGGTCCAATCCCGGCTTTCAACCAGTGGAGGGAGGTGAACCGGCCAGGGGGAGTCATAACCATCTGAACAACCCAGCTTTTAGCTTAGGACCTGTCTTAAGAGAGAGAAACAGTAACCTTTTGGGCTCTTAATGCCTTGTAATACATTAGTTTAAAAAACTGCATATTTTGCCTATGCCATCCTGCATAAGATGCCATGTGTGACTCTTTGCTCCTGATGTCAATATATGCGTCACATCTATGGTTACATCTGTAATATTTCAACTTTGTTCCTGTAGAAAAGGAAAAAAACTGGCTTGGCGGTTTAGCACCGGACGGGTCAGAACACCTGGTACAGGACCAATGATTTTATCATAGTAGAAAAAAAAGAAGCAGACGTGAAATAAACAAGGTTGAAACAACCTTTGATTAATGAAAAAACATAGAAAAATCTGTTCATGAATAACACAGTCATACCTGTGTTCTTTGCATCTGGACTACCAGTCTATATGACCCAGGTGATGAGGTTGATGACCCAGTTTTTTTTTGAGAAGTCAATGCTTCTATATGCATGATGACTATCATGCCTTGGCGGTTTATTGTCAAATAGTCAAGCTGGTGAAAAAACCATGCTGATCGTTTAGATTTGAGACAACAAGGACCAGTAAAACAAAATAGCAGATTTCAAACAACATAAATTAACTTTTTAACTAAAATTTGGGGGTTTCTGATTCGAATACGATCAGTAAACTGGACCAAAGGGGTTAAGCTAAGATTCGAATACGATCATATAGCCCCCAGTGGCTTTGGCGTTGCGCCGATCAAGTGGGTACCGACATCTATGTTCTCTTTGGTTCCAATACGACCTATGTTTGAATAGGAAGCCCCCAAATGACCTTGAGAGGTTTTTAGCGACCCTGATTCGAATACGATCCAAGTCGGACCCAAAAGGGGTTAAGCTATGATTCGGATACGATCAAGAAGCCCCCTAGTGAGTTTGGCTTTGAGCCGATCATGAGGGTTACGACAGATATGTTCTCTTTGGTTCGAATACGACCTATGTTTGAATAGGAAGCCCCCAAGTGATCATGAGACTTACAGCTAGATTCGAATACGATCATAAGTCGGATCAAAAAGGTTAAGCTAGATTCAGATATGGTCAGCTCCTTAATAGTCATGAAAATAGTAAAGATATATGATCTTTGAAGAGGAAAAAGGCAGAGGTCCTGCTTTATTACTTATCATAATATATACAACGTCAAAGTATGTACATGACGAGAGCCGATAGCTCAGGTGTAGTATGGCCGAAGCTGAGCAATGTTCCACGACTGGCGGGTCTCCTCCTCTGACTTACGTGAGTCTTTGTGCTCTCGAACGTCAATGAGGTAATATGACCCGTTGTTTAAATTCTTACTGACCACAAAAGGTCCTTCCCAAGGCGGGGATAGTTTGTGTACATCCGACAGATCCTGAATGAGCCGGAGCACCAGGTCACCTTCTTGAAAGGTCTTGGACTTAACCCAGCGGCTGTGATAACGGCGCAGGTCCTCTTGATAAATTGTTGATCAAGCCGCCGCCAAGTCTCTCTCCTCATCTAACAAGTCAAGTGCATCCTGTCGGGCTTGTTCATTATTAGCTTCAACTTAAGCCGCCACGCGAGGCGAGTCATGATGGATGTCACTGGGCAGCACCGCTTCCTCTCCATAAACCATGAAGAAAGGTGTATAACCTGTAGACCTGTTAGGAGTGGTGTTGATACTCCACAGCACCGAGGGTAATTCCTCTACCCAATTACCCGGCGTCCGTTGTAAGGGAACCATAAGCCGGGGCATGAGACCTTTTAAGATTTCCTGATTTGTTCTCTCAGCCTGACCATTAGATTGAGGGTGAGCTATGGAAGAAACATCAAGCCGGATATGCTCATGTTGACAAAACTCCTCCATAGCACCTTGGGAAAAATTTGTGCCATTGTCAGTGATAATGCTGTGTGGAAAACCAAAGCGAAAAATCACCTTTTTCATGAACTAAACCGCCGTGGCTGCATCACACTTACTCACTGGCTCTGCCTCAACCCATTTTGTGAATTTGTCAACTGCCACTAAAAGATGTGTCTTTTTATCCTTAGACATTTTGAAAGGTCCAACCATGTCAAGCCCCAAACTGAAAACGGCCAAGTGATTGGAATCATCCACAACTCTTGAGCCGGCACATGCGCTCATCGTGCAAATTTTTGACATCCATCACACCTACTGACCAGATCCTCTGCATCAGCGTGAGCCGTTAACCAGTAAAAACCATGATGAAAAGCTTTGGCCACAAGAGACTTTGACCCGGCGTGATGACCACAATCCCCTTCATGGATCTCATGAAGTATTTCTTGACCTTCTTCAGGAGAAACACAACGCTGAAACGCTCCAGTGATGCTGCGATGATACAACTCTCTGTCAGAAATCGTCATTGACTTGGACCGCCGGGTTATCTGTCAGGCCAGGGTCTCGTCCTCTGGCAACTCGCCCCAGGTCATGTAAGCCAGGAACAGTACTGTCCAATCTGGAATAACATGAGTAGCCGCCACTAACTGTGCCTCCGGGTCAGGAATGGCTAAAGCTTCCTCTGTAGGCAACTTAACAGACGAGTTATGTAAAACATCCAAAAAGGTGTTAGGGGGTACTGGCTTACGCTGAGATCCTAACCGGCTTAAGGCATCGGCCACTTCGTTCTTTCTGCGGTCAATGTGTTCCACTTCATAACCCTTAAAATGCCCTGCAACAGCGTCAACCTTGCGGCGATAAGCCGCCATGAGAGGATCCTTGGAATCCCACTTGCCTGACACCTGTTGAGCCACCAAATCTGAATCGCCAAGGCACTGGACCCGGCTCAGACTCATCTCTTTAGCCATTCGAAGACCATGGAGCAAGGCTTCATATTCTGATGCGTTGTTAGTACAAGGAAACATCAATGGCAACACATAACAAAACTTGTCCCCTCGAGGAGAAGTTAAAACAACTCCAGCCCCCGAGCCTTCCAACTGTCTGGACCCATCAAAATGAATCATCCAATATGTGTTGTCTGGTTTCTCCTCTGGCATCTGCAACTCTATCCAGTCGTTAATGAAGTCAACTAGCGCTTGAGATTTGATCGCAGTACGTGGCATATACTTCAAACCATGAGACCCAAGTTCAATAGCCCACTTGGCGACTCTTCCTGTGGCTTCTCTATTTTGAATGATGTCTCCTAGAGGAGCAGAGATAACCACAGTGATTGCGTGACCCTGAAAGTAATGTTTGAGCTTTCGACTTGCCATGAACACCCCATAAATGAGCTTCTGCCAATGTGGATATCTTTGTTTAGATTGAATCAGCACCTCACTGATGTAGTAAACCGTCCGTTGGACCGGATGTTCTTTGCCAGCCTCCTTGCGCTCCACAACAATGGCCACACCGACAACACATGAGTTAGCAGCTACATATAATAACAACGGCTCTTTCTCAACCGGAGCAGCAAGAACCGGCGGCTCAGGGAGCTGTTTCTTCAGATCCTCAAAAGCAGAGTTAGCAGCATCACTCTAGACAAAGTCATCCGCCTTTTTCATCATTTGATACAAAGGCATCGCCTTCTCCCCTAACCGGCTTATGAACCGGCTTAAGGCAGTGACGGGACCCGGCAGCCGCTGAACGTCATTGATGCACACCAATTTGGCCAGAGATGTGATTGCCTTAATTTTCTCCGGGTTAGCCTCAATACCTCTGTTAGACACAAAAAAAACTCAAGAGTTTGCCAGCTGGGACTCCAAAAACACACTTGGCCGGGTGAAGCATCATCTTGTAGACCCGGAGGTTATCAAAGGTTTCCTTCAGATCTTTTACCAAGGTTTCCTTCTCTCTGGACTTCACCACTATATCATCCACATAAGCATGAACATTACGCCCAATCTGACTATGAAGGCAATTCTGCACACACCGTTGATAAGTTCCCTGGGCACTCTTAAGCCTAAAAGGCATAGAACATAGCAGAAGGCTTCAAACGGAGTGATGAAAGTTGTATTCTCCTGGTCCTTGACTGCCATCTTGATCTGATGATAACCTGAATAGGCATCCAGAAAACTCAAACGCTCACAACCCGCCGTAGCATCACTGATCTGATCAATACGAGGGAGAGCAAAAAGGTCAGCCGGACAAGCTTTATTCAAATCGGTGTAATCCACACACATACGCCAGGTGCCGTTTTTCTTGAGTACAAGCACCGGGTTAGCCAACCACTCTGGGTGAAAAACTTCCACAATGAACCCAGCCGCCAAGAGCCGGGCCACCTCTTCTCTGATGGCCTTGCACCTTTCCTCGTTAAACTGCCGAAGGAACTTCCTGACCGGCTTAAACTTCGGATCAATGTTAAGAGTGTGCTCAGCGAGTTCTCTCCGGACACTCGGCATGTCAAAAGGTTTCCATGCAAAGATGTCCCGGTTCTCATGGATGAACTCGATGAGCGCGCTTTCCTATTTTGGATCCAAGTTGGTACTGATGATGAACTGTTTGGATGAGTCGCCAGGCACAAAATCAACCATCTTGGTGTCATCAGCTGACTTGAATTTCAACACCGGTTCATGCTCCGTAGTTGGCTTCTTCAAAGACGTCATGTTTGTCGGGTCAATATTATCTTTATAAAATTTTAACTCCTCTATCGCACAAACAGACTCAGCATAAGCGGCATCTCCTTCTTCACATTCCAGGGCTATTTTCCGGCTTCCATATACTGTGATGGTGCCTTTATAACCCGGCATCTTGAGCTGTAGATACACATAACACAGCCGATCCATGAACTTGGCATAAGCCGGCTGTCCAAACAGAGCATGATATGGGCTTTTGATCTTAACCACCTCAAAAGTTAACTTCTCAGCCCTGGAATCATATTCATCCCCAAAGGCTACTTCCAGTTCAATCTTACCAACTGGGTATGCCGACTTACCAGGCACAACACCATGAAAAATAGTGTTGGATTGTTTAAGACTCTTATCAGTCAACCCCATCCGACGAAACGTCTCATAATAGAGGATGTTGATGCTACTTCCTCCATCCATGAGCACCTTAGTGAATTTATATCCACCAACCTGAGGTGCCACCACCAAGGCCAAGTGACCCGGATTATCAATCTGGGGAGGGTGATCTTCCCTGCTCCACACATTACGTTGTTCTGACCACCTCAAATAACGTGGAATCGCCGGCTCCATGGCATTGACAACCCTCTTATGAAGCTTCTGGTCCCTCTTGCATAAACTAGTCGTAAATACATGGTACTGCCCACTATTCAACTGTTTTGGGTTGCTCTGATACCCGGATTGTTGCTGATGTTGCTGCTGATTACTTTGGCCGGGTTGCTGATTATAACCACCCTGGTTATCCGGATGGCCTGACCATGAAAGTCGCCTCCGCCTGAACCGGCGCCCGGGCCATGAAAGTCGCCTCCGCCTGAACCGCCGCCAGGTCCGTGGCTACCATCAAACATGTTGGAATTTTTAAATGCCTTCATGATCGTATAGTCCTTCCACAGATGGGTAGCTGGCTTCTCCCGGGTGTCGTGTCTTGGACAAGGTTCATTCAGTAGTTGCTCGAGGGTGGGACCTGAACCACCTGACCGAGGAGGTGGCCTACCCTTGCACCGTTGGTTGTTGCCCTGCGTATTGGTGTTAGCCACAAACTCGTCAGCCTTACATTTATTACCTCCTTGATTCGCCGGGTTATGTTGGTGACCCTTGCCGTTGCCGTTCTTCTTTCCCTTCCCTGTCTTCTCTTCATCCGATGCGGGATCCTTGATACTAGAATCAGCATATTTGACCAGAGCCGCCGTCAACTAGCCCATGTCATGACAATCATGCTTGAGCCGCCTAGCTTCTGCTTCAGAGGTTCAAAACGGCAATTTTTCTCCAACATTAAGACCGCATAGCCGGCATCCATCTTATCAGATGAATGTATTATCTCCTTGACTCGGCGCACCCAATGGGTCATGGACTCACCTTCCTCTTGCTTGCAATTAGTCAGGTCCACGATTGACATAGGTTGTTTACATGTGTCCTTGAAGTTCTGAATGAAACGGCCTTTTAACTCCGCCCATGAGCCGATGGAATTGGGTCGCAACCCTTTCAACCAAGTACGAGCTGTTCCATCCAACATCATAGTGAAATATTTAGCCATTGTTGCATCGCTGACCTCCAAAAACTCCATCACCATCTCATAACTTTCAATACATGCCCCAGGCTGCAAGTCGGCCGTGTAATTAGGCACCTTGTGAGGCCCCTTAAAGTCTTTACGCAAGCGCTCATTACGTATATCCGACACCAGGCAAGGGACACCTCCTGTTCTCGTGGCTACTCCTGCCTCAACAGAGGTTGCCGGATAAACCGGAAAAGCCTGATGAGCCACCTGCTCAGTTGCCAGTTGAAACGCCCGCTCCACCTCTTGACGGATTCTCTCCTGATCCGCCAAGTTAAGGGCTCCACCCTGCGCCGGCTCATGCCTGCGCGGTTGGTTACGGCGTTGAGCGTTTCTCGACATAGCAGCTGAGTTCATATGTCTGCTATAGCTCAGGCTCTGGCTTGGGCGAGAGGTTGAATGAATTCTATCGGGGGTTGGGTGCGACATATGCCAAAGGATGGCTTATAATGGTGGGGGCAAGTAGAACGTCGCCGGTGCCTGGAAACGGGATGAGGCGAATGTCGGTGTTCTGGGAACGGGGGTCCCTAGACTTGCCTGCCTGCGGCCTGCGGTGTGGCTCAAAGGGGGGCCCAGCGCGGCCCGTCTTCACCAACACAAACCCAAGACCCTTGCGAGGGGCCAAGCCTCGCGGGGTGAATGACGCGAAGGTTCCTCAGGCACGGCCTCGTCAGGATGGCTCACGAGGAGGCGGAGAGATCAAGGCAGGGTACCTCACAAGGTGCCCGTGACACAAGCCATGACGACTCAGGGCGCCAGGCGGGTGCCAGCCCGCGCATCGTCCTCCTTTCCTCTTTGGTGCAAAGGGGGCAAGCGCAGCCGTGGAGTACGGAGGCATCAGGCAAAGGTTGCCATTTCGGTGCAACGAGACCAACACCAGGAGGACTACGAGATGGAGGTCACCGTGGAGCCCAAGACGGAATCATCACCAGAGCTTTGCATAGGCGAAGACTACTTTTGTCAGGATAGCTGATACTTGCTGTCCCCCTTCAAATTAGCCCGCCATTGTTGGCTCCCTTCCCTCTCAATATTTGGGAAGAGGACCAGGGCCTCTATAAATAGGACCAGCCACCCACATAGCAAGGGGTCGGTCGGTCGGTCGGTTGGTAGGACGCAGAGAGAGAGAGAGAGAGAGAGAGGTGACTGAACTCCTCCGAGCAGTTCATCGCCCTAGCCAAGAACAGACCCTCGCGAGGCTGTTCTTCCTTGTAGTGTTCATCATCATCAGCCCAAGAGGCAATCCACCACACCACACACTCGAGTAGGGTATTACACCACAACGGTGGCCCGAACCAGTATAAACCCTGTGTCTCTTGCGTTGTTCTTTCCGTAGTTTAGATCCTAGCATGGCGGGGGGTGCAGGTAGGTAGGAGGCGAAATCTCCATGCACACCCCAGTGTTCAAACCTCAAGGGTCTGCCGGAACCCGAAATCCGACATTTGGCGCGCCATGTAGGGGTGCGCCGGGATTCGTCTTCCACCACCCCGTTCTCCTCCGACCATCACGCCCATGTCTGACGCTCGTCGGGCCCGCACCGAGCGTCGGGCTGCGCTTGCTTCCCGCGTCGCCCAGACGGCCCCTGTCGGCGGGCTTCCTCGCCGTTCCCCGTCACCTGCCGTCAACACTGCCACCGGCCCGGCGGGGGACGGGCAGCAAGCATCGTCCCGGCATCTGTCCGTGCGGCAAGGCGGCCGCACCGCAATTCCCACGCTCACCCTAGCTGGTTCTTCGCCCCGCGCGCTCCACGCGCCCATGGAGCCCCGCAACCTCTCCCCCATCTATCGCACTGTGTCAACACCCCCGGTCGTCGCGGCCCTCTTGGGTGGCTCGCAGGCGCCGCCCAAAGTCACCACGTCAAGCCGTTCATCCGCCGGGTCAGCGCCGCTTCCACGCGGCAGGGGGCTCCCCTGGATCGGGCGGCTCCCGAGACCGGCCTGACCTTCAGCTCGGAGGACCACCCCTCCAACTCGGCCTGCTCGGGTGCGCTCCCCATGCTGTGCACCCCCACCATCTGCCAGGTGGCCGTCACCAGAACCCTCATTGATGGCGGCGCGGGCCTCAGCATGCTCTTGGTCGAGGCCTTCAATCTCCTCTGCATACCCTAGGAATAGCTGCGACCCAGCCGGCCCTTCTCAGGCGTTGGGGGCGGATCGTCCAGCTCCTTGGGACAGATCCGGCTCCCAGTAACCTTCGGCACCTACGACAACTTCCGCACGGAGCTGGTCGACTTCGACATCGCCCCCATCGGCCTCCCCTACAATGCCATCCTTGGCTACCCAGCGCTGGCCCAGTTCATGGCAGCGACGCACCCGGCGTACAACCTCATGAAGATGCTCGGGAGCAGCGGTGTCCTCACCGTGCACGGGGACACTGGGGATGCTCTGCGGGTGGTCAAGCTCGTCTTCAAGACAGCGGCGTCGGCACAGCCCGCCGACTTGGAGGCCCCCGAGCCCAAGGGAACTGCGCCCGCCAAGAAGAAGCAGTTGTTCACCCAAGACAAGGCAGAAACCAAGCAGATACCGGTCGATGAGGACGGGTCCACCAACGCCACTTTCACCATAGGCGCCCACCTCAAACCCGAGCAGGAAGAGGCCCTGGTCGGGTTCCTGCGTGCAAACAAGAAGGTATTCGCTTGGGAGCCAGACCAGTTGGCAGGGATCCCCAGGAGTGTAATCGAGCATCACCTCAACGTGTGCCCCAACGTGCGCCCTGTGAAGCAGAAGGCCAGGCGGCAGTCCACAGAAAAGCAGGCCTTCATCGTCCAAGAGACCCACAAATTAGAGGCCACTGGGGTCATTCGCGAGGTCTGATACCCAGCTTGGTTGGCCAACCCTGTCGTTGTGCAAAAGAAGGGAGGGAAGGAGCGCATGTGTGTCGACTTCACCAACCTCAACAAAGCGTGCCCGCAAGATCCGTTCCCGCTCCCCCGCATCGACCAGATCGTTGATTCCACTGTGGAATGTGACCTGTTATGCTTTCTGGATGCCTTCTCTGGGTATCACCAGATCAAGATGGCGGTAGAAGACGTCGAGAAGACAGCCTTCCTAACCCCGTGTGGGGTATACTGCTACACATGCATGCCATTCGGGCTACGTAACGCGGGGGCGACCTTTCAGTGGCTGATGCACATCACCCTGGGCCCGCAGCTCGGGAAGAATGTCAAAGCTTACGTCGACGACATCGTGGTAAAATCTCGGGAGGCCAGGACCTTGATGCAAGACCTGGAGGAAACCTTTGCGAGCCTCAATGCATTGAACCTACGGCTCAACCCAGAGAAGTGTGTGCTCGGAGTCCCCTCGGGCAAGCTCTTGGGTTTCCTCGTGTCCCACCGAGGCATCGAGGCTAACCCGGAGAAGGTCAAGGCAGTGGAAGACATGAGCCCGCCAAAGACCCTCAGAGAAATGCAGAAGCTCACGGGGCGCGTGACCGCGCTAGGGCGCTTCATCTCCAAGTTGGGGGAGCGAGCGCTACCTTTCTTCCAGCTAAAGAAGAAAAAGGGGCCCTTCAAGTGGACTGAAGAGGCCGACAAGGCGTTCCAGGATCTCAAGAGATACCTGACCAGTCCACTGGTCATGGTGGCTCCGCGCCCTCAAGAGCCCATGGTGCTTTACCTCGCTGCCAATCCCTACTCCGCTAGCGCAGCCTTGGTGGCAGTCAGAGAGGAGCGTCGAATCAAAACCGCAGCAGCGGCCCGGGACGAGGCGGAACAGGAACGGGGAAGGCCCACAGAAACCGCTACAGCGGCTGAGGAGGATCAGCCACTGCAGAGGGGCGCACCGGAAGCGGAAGAGGCCCCACTCCCAGATGGCCAGTCTCAGGAGTCCTCATTGCCTCAAGAGGCTCCAAGGTCTTCGAAGGGAGCCACCAGCACTGACGCACTCCACCTCGTTGAGCACCCAGTATACTTCGTCAGCACGGTGTTGCGGGATGCAAGGGAACGGTACCCCATGCCTCAGAAACTCCTCCTCGCGCTACTGGTGGCCTCGCACAAGCTGCGGCACTATTTTCAGGGTCACCCCATCAAGGTCGTCTCATCATACCCCCTGGAGAGAGTGCTCAGGAGCCCCAATTCAGCTGGGAGGGTCGCCGAGTGGAACATAGAGCTGCAAGCGTTTCAGCTCGAATTTAGCACAACCGGAGTCATCAAGGGAGCAGCATTGGCGGATTTTGTGGCAGAATGGACGGAGGCGCCAGGCCTCAAGGCCGACAAGGATCGGTCCCTATCCCCGGGAAGCGAGGCGCCAGAAGGCTGGGTCATGTACCTCGATGGGGCGTTCTCCAGGCACGGCACCGGGGCTGGGGCGGTGCTTATATCGCCCACTCAGGACAAGCTCTATTACGCCGTGCAGCTCTGTTTCCAGCAAGGTGAAAAGGTCTCCAACAACATAGCGGAGTATGAAGGTCTAATAGCGGGCTTGAAGGCCGCAGCTGCCCTGGGGGTGAAACGCCTCACCATCAAGGGCGATTTGCAGCTCCTTGTCAACTTCTCCAACAAGGTGTACGAGCCGAAGGATGAGCACATGGAAGCCTACCTTGCGGAGGTCCGCAGGATTGAGAAGCAGTTCTGGGGGTTGGAGTTGCAGCATGTGCCCCGTGGCACCAATCAGGAAGCCGATGACATCGCCAAACGCGCGTCCAGGCGGTTACCTCAGGAGCCTGGCGTCTTCGAGGAGCGGCTCTTCAAGCCTTCATCCCTGCCGTCATTATCAAACACGGCTCAGCCCCAGGAGGAGCTCCCCCAGCCACCTGCCTCAGGAGCTCTGGCCTGTGGCCCGGCCTCGGGAGCACGCCTGCTCCTGATGATGGAACCTCAGGAGTGATGTTGGATCGTGGAGCTCCGGAGCTACTTAACGCAAGGGACCCTGCCGGAGAAGGAGGAGGAAGCAGAGCGAGTGGCACGCCAGGCCACGGCATACTGCATCAAAGATGGAGAGCTCTACCGGAAGAGAATAAATGATGTATCCCCGCGCTGCATCTCTAGGGAGCAAGGGAAGGAACTACTGGAGGATATACACGATGGAGACTGCGGACATCATTCATCATCACGGACCCTCGTCGGCAAGGCGTTCCGCAGTGGGTTCTATTGGCCCACCGCGCTCAATGACGCCGTGGAACTAGCGAAAGCTTGTGAAGCCTGCCAGTTCCACGCCAAGCAGATCCATCAGCCAGCAGGAGGCTTGCAGACTATCCCCCTTTCGTGGCCATTCGCAGTCTGGGGGCTGGATATCTTGGGCCCGTTTCCTCGGGCGCCAGGGGGCTACTGCTACCTTTACGTTGCCGTGGACAAGCTCACCAAGTGGGCTGAAGTAGAGGCTGTCCGCACCATTCCCACGGGTTCCGCGGTCAAGTTCATCAAGGGCATCATGAGCCGGTTCGGGGTGCCGAATCGCATCATCACGGACAACGGTTCGCAGTTCACCAGTAACCTGTTCAAAACATACTGTGCTAACCTTGGAACGTAGATATGCTACGCTTCAGTGGCGCACCCCCGAAGCAACAGCCAGGCCGAGCGGGCAAACGCGGAGGTCCTGAGGGGCCTCAAGACTAGGACGTTCAAGAAGAAGCTGGAGGCCTGCGGCAGAGGTTGGTACGGCGAGCTTCAGTCCGTGCTGTGGTCCATCCGCACCACCGCGACCAAGCCGACTGGAGAGACCCCGTTCTTCCTGGTCTACAGAGCGGAAGCGGTCCTCCCTCACGAGGTGAGACGTCGCTCCGCGCAGGTCCTGGCGTTCGACGAGGCGCAGCAGGACGCCATGCGGGGGATGGACCTCGTGCTGGGGGAGGAACGTCGCCGAGAAGCCGCGCTGCGAGCGGCGAGGTACCAACAAGCGCTGCGGCGATATCACTGCCGCAACATCCGCCCCAAGACTCTTGAGGTAGGAGACCTCGTGCTCAGGCGGGTTCTCTCCAGGGAGGGACTGCACAAGCTCTCTCCCATGTGGGAGGGCCCGTTCAAGGTTGTTCATGTTTCCAGGCCCGGCTCCACGCGCTTGGAGACTCAGGAGGGAGTGCCGGTCCAGAATGCATGGAACATCCAGCACCTCCGGAGGTTCTACCCCTAAAAAGGCCCAGAGCATGTGAAGCAAGGCGAGTGCCTGTGAAGCTATCGCGTTTTGGAAAAGGCCCAGAGCCTGTGAAGCAAGGCGAGTGCCTGTGAAGCTATCGCGTTTTGGAAAAGGCCCAGAGCCTATGAAGCAAGGCGAGTGCCTGTGAAGCTATCGCGTTTCAGAAAATGCCCGGAGCCTGTGAAGAAGGCCAACGCCTATGAAGCTCGCCGCCCGTGACACTCTCACGTAATAATGAGTTGGGGTTGTACACGCCCCGGAGTCTCAGGAGTGCCGGCCTCAGGCCCTGGGGCTCCCTCCCACGCCCAGTGGCAGCACTTAGCTCTGCGCTGGTGAGAAGATGTCGAAGACTAGATTAGGTGCCGGACACGGCTTTTCATTTGCTTTCCGCAGTTGGCTTGTTCCTTCTCATTCGAAGTTTTATTGAAGTTGTTGCCGTCTTTGGCTTGCGGTTCTTCAACCTTTCATTCTCCTGCCTCGATTTCTCTGGTGCAAAGCCTCGCGAGGGGGGGGAGCCGGGCACCCTCGCGAGAGTCCCTATCCTAGTCATTCAAAGGGTTCGCGACCTGGGCCCCTTGCAGGAGCACCCCTCCAATCCATGCCCCTCGGGCACCGCGACACAAACGCAAGGCTTGTGTCGGTCGCCCCCACGGCTGGGGCCGGGAACCATCCACGCGTGGGCACGTAGCCGGAAGGTACGACAAAGAAAGCAAAACGATGATTAAGAGCAATAACCCATACACGCCCCCGCGGGGCTCCACACTACTGTCCTTTTTACGCAGAAAAAGGAAAAGGAAGAACAAATCTGGTGCAGCTCGCCTCGCACCGGCCCACAGGGAAGCCCAAGCTGCCTCCGGAGCTCAGGCGGACTCCCTCTCGCGCTTCACCAGGGCGCGATGGTGGGCGGACACGCTACCACCTCCCAAGCAGATGCGACGGCGTGGAGGCTGACCACGGCCACCGCTAGAAGAGTCGCCGCCTGAAGAAGAACTGGAGAAGCTTGAGGAACCCTGAGCGCCGCCGGCCGCGCGAGCGCTACCCTCTCCATCATTGCAGGAGCCGGGTTCCCAGCCGCGGTCATCACCCTCGGGGCAGCACCCTGCGCGGCGACCATCTTCCCCAAACACCCTCACATAGAGGGTGGCATCACCGTCGAACTTGAAGTGTAGGGTGCACCGACGGCCCAGGCCGCGCGCGCGGGCAAACGACTGCCAACCGCGGGCCAGGGCCAAGCTCCCGGCTGCGGAGACCTCCAGTGAAAGCCATGAGGCCCGGCTGTAGCAGCCGTCGGCCTGAAGCTAGAGGCCGCCCGGGGTGCCGGCCGGGAGCTCGCCGAGGAGGAAGCGAGGAAGAGGAAGCCGGATGCTAGTCGGCTCCGCCGACCACACGACGAACTCCGGCAGCGCGGAAGCGCGGCATGGGGGGACGCGCAGCTGGAGCGCACCCCCTGGTCGCAGTAATCCGCCCGCCACCATGCTGGAAAACGTCTCCGCGACCGCGGGGAGCTGCCGTGGTGGCCACAGGATGTTTGCGGGGGCGCCCTCGGCCGCACTTGGGCGGAGGAGAGGCACGCCCAGCCTGGCAAGCCTTCCCCTTCTCCGCGGCCGAGAACCTCCTCGACGGGGCCATGAAGAAGAAGGAGAAGCGAGGGGAGATAAACTGGAAGGGCGCGCGTCGATCAGTACTTATAGCTGGCAAGGGCCAACCGACGGCCCCCATGATCGCAGGTAATCATGACCCGTTTTTGCATGCAGGGACTTGTACCATCCGTGCAGTTGCCGATGCGTCGTGGGGAAGTGGAGATGCCCACGTCCAATCAACCGCCACGCGGCACCCAAGGCCGCAGGCTGTTAGGGCCCGCTGCACTTCGCTCTTGCCCTTTCACCTCCTTGCACACCCAAGTCCGGGCGCGCCTTGGGCCCGGGGGCTACTGTCGGCGTTCTGGGAACGGGGGTCCCCAGACTTGCCTGCCTGCGGCCTGCGGCATGGCTCAAAGGGGGGTCCAGCACGACCCGTCTTCACCAACACAAACCCAAGACCCTCGCGAGGGGCCAAGCCTCGCGGGGCGAACGACGCAAAGCTTCCTCAGGCACGACCTCGTCAGGCTGGCTCACGAGGAGGCGGAGAGATCAAGGCAGGGTACCTCACGAGATGCCTGTGATGCAAGCCATGACGACTCAGGGCGCCAGGCGGGTGCCAGCCCGCACAGCGTCCTCCTTTCCTCTTTGGTGCAAAGGGGGAAAGCGCAGCCGCGGAGTACTGAGGCATCAGGCAAAGGTTGCCATTTCGGTGCAACTAGACCAAGACCAGGAGGACTACGAGACGGAGGTCACCGTGGAGCCCAAGACGGCGTCATCACCAGAGCTTTGCACAGGCGAAGACTACTTTTGTCAGGATAGCTGATACTTGCTGTCCCCCTTCAAATTAGCCCGCCATTGTTGGCTCCCTTCCCGCTCAATATTTGGGAAGAGGACCAGGGCCTCTATAAATAGGACCAGCCACCCACATAGCAAGGGGTCGGCCGGTCGGTTGGTTGGTAGGACGCAGAGAGAGAGAGAAAGGTGACTGAACTCCTCCGAGCAGTTCATCGCCCTAGCCAAGAACAGACCCTCGCGAGGCTGTTCTTCCTTGTAGTGTTCATCATCATCAACCCAAGAGGCAATCCACCACACCACACACTGGAGTAGGGTATTACACCACAACGGTGGCCTGAACCAGTATAAACCCTGTGTCTCTTGCGTTGTTCTTTCCGTAGTTTAGATCCTAGCATGGCGGGGGGGTGCAGGTAGGTAGGAGGCGAAATCTCCGCCTGCACCCCAGTGTTCGAACCTCAAGGGTCTGCCGGAACCCGAAATCCGACAGCGAAGACATGCATGCCGGTGAATCTTACCCAGCTTCAGGGCTCTCCGGGGAGATAATACCCCTACTGCTGCTCTACGGGGTCTCCGCATGATCACTATGGCAAAGTGTTTACACGGTTGCTCCTTGAGCTGTTTCCTGGAGGTAGGAGAAGGCAAGGCTAGCTCTCTCCTTCCTATATGATCTGGTCTAGTGCTAATGGATTCCAACCCTTTGCATGGGTGCCCTGGGGGGTTTATATAGGCCTACCCCCCAGGGGTACAATGGTAATCCGGCTAGACGCGGGCCCAGCCGTCAGTCTCTCTGGCCGCCGTCCGCCGACTCCTAGGGCCCGCCGACTGGTGGGCCCCGCCGACTGGCTCGGTATGGAGCCGATAGGCCGCGTCCGCTGCGGGCGGGTCTTTCCGGTCGTAGATTACTGTAGTCGTGCTTCTAATGACGTGAGCTCGGTCATGGGGTCGTGGCAACAGCTCCGCCGGCTGGTGGGTGATCACTGTTGCCACTCCCTGTCGTGTCTGGTTAATGGCGCGTGGGGCCTGTGGGAGGGGCCGGCCGACTCCTGGGCCCGACTCCCAACTGGGCCGACTGGTAGCGCTCTCGCCGTCTTCCGTACGCCCGCCGACTGGTGGGACCCGTTGTCCCTGGGTCATACCGGCAGGCCATCGTGGGCACAGGACTCCGCCCATTGGGTCTGATGTCAGGGCCGGCATGGCAACAGTGTCGCGCCGGGCGGAGATCTCCGCGGGTACGGTGTACTGTGGCCACGCCTGCCCTTGGAAAAGGGTGGGAGTGGACCTTACTGTGGCTACTCCCCGTCCCTCTTTATGAGGGCATGGGGGTTGTTGGCGTCGCGGGCCGACTCTCCAAGGTCGGCTTCTCTGGAAGTCGCCAGTCAGGAGTCGGCTCATCCTGAAGTCGTCCCTGGGACTCGGCCGCGAGTGGGGAGCTGGCCGCCTCGCCGCCGACTCTCAGAAGGCGGCTCTTCGTCCTGGGGCCTCGAGGGGTGCAGTCTGCCTCAATGTCTTGAAAGGTTCTGGACCTGGGTTATCCTACCCAAGGCCCATTACTCCGACAGTAGTCCCCGAAGCTGGTGAGGCTCCGAGGGCGACATGTCATGGAGCCTCAACAGTTTCTTCTCTCCGGCGGTCGGATCTGGGCTTCGCTAGCCGTCTTCTGTCAAGCCGACTAGTTGGAGTCCGACCTGCTCAGGGCCGTCTTGCCCCTAAAAAAGTTTGAACGCTGCAGCGGAGTTCAGGTGGCGTGCCTGATAAGCTTCCGGGTTGCCATCCGTGGTTGACCTGTCGTGAGGCGCCACGTGGCGGAGCTAGTCTGATCGCCCTCGCATGCGACAGGACAGGCCTACAGGTGGGACCCGCCACTACCGCGCCTCGGCATGCGAACAGATCTGTTGCGGCCGCGCGGACGGTTGGGGTTCCCGTGCGGTTATTGCGCGTGGTAACTTCGTGTGGTAAATCATGGGGGTTGTGGGGTCCCGGGCACAGTTAATCCCACGTCCGCCCCCTCGACTTCTCAGCCCACGGGCCTACAAGTAGGCGGGGGGAGGGGGGCGGCGAAGCACGCGCGCCCATTCTCCCCACTTCCTTTCGCTCCTTCTTGCTTCTTCTTCTTCTTGCCGCTGCTGCTCCGAACCACGCCGTGCCCGTAGCAATGAGCTCCTCCGCCGCCGCCGCGCCTCCTGCTGTGCGCTCCGGAGTGTGGGATGGCTCCGAGGTTGACGACAATGACATCGAGATCCTCCGCCAGACACAGCGGCTGCCTGGCAGGGACTTAGTGCGGGTCCGCCTTGCACCGGAGGGAGAGATATCGCCGGCACCGGAGGAGGGTGAGCGGGTCATATTCCGCTCGCACCTCATGCGCGGCCTGGGACTGCCGGCGAGCGGCTTCTTCTGCTCCTTCTTGGAGTTCCACGGGCTCCAGCCGCACCACCTTACTCCGAATACGGTGGTACTGCTGGCTGCCTTCGCCACCCCGTGCGAAGGCTTCCTCGGCGTTCTCCCCACCATCGGGCTCTGGGGTGAGTTCTTCCAATCCAAGCTTGGCACGCACGTCACCGGTGTGCCGGCCCAGTGCGGTGCATTCATCATGATGCGGAGATCAGTGGCCGACAATCCGTTTCCCACCATCGCACTGATTAAGTCAGTGAAGATGTGGCAGCGGTCATATTTTCATGTGAAGAACGTCGCCCCAGAAGGCGACTGGGTCAACCTACCGGCTTACGAAGCCGGCGCACCGGCTGGAAGGCTCCCCAGCTGGTCACATCGAGCCAGGACCCTGTCTCCCGCTGGTGCCGCTGCCGTCGCGCGACTCCGACTGCTGATGCAGTCAGAGGGCCTGACCGGGGCCGACTTGCTGGCCGCCTTCGTGGCGTGCCGAGTCCTCCCACTCCAAGGCCGACCTCACCTGATCTGCCAGATGAGCGGTCATCGGGACCCGAGTCGGATGTGCTCCAAGGACATGCCTCACGCGGAGGTGGCGAACACGGTGAACTACATTGCGAACTACGGTCTCTCAGTGGACTGGCGGTTCGGCAAGGAGCCGTATTCACGCGCCAACCCCCCGCCTATTGTAAGTCGTCTTGCTTCTTCTTCTGTTTCTTTTGCTGCCGAGTTCGACTTGTCAAGTCTGACCGTTTTTGTCTTGAATCAGAATCCTCTCGTCCCTCCCTCATCCAGCACCGCGGGGCCGGCTCGTCAGTTTGTCCCCGATCAGGCGGAGAGCGACGTCGACGATCCCGACTTGGGGATGGCAGCCATGGAAGGCGACGCCGAGGGAGGAGGAGGAGAGGCAGGCGGCTCCAGGCCTTCAGCCACTTTCGCCGACTGGCCTGACAACGATGCCGAGGGAGAAGTCGCCCCGCGTTGCCAGCCAAAAGTTGGCCAGCCAAGCGCAGTTCCTCCGCCGGCTTGGACGCACAAGGCGGTGCGAAGAAGCGCCGGGCCGGGCCAAGTACGCTTGGTGGCCGGTCGAAGAAGTTCAAGGGAGCGGCCGCCGCGACCAAGCGGGAAGAGGCGGCCGCGAAAGCCAACCGCTTCCGCAAGGAGGTGAAGAAGCCACCGCTGGTCTCTGCGTAAGCGCCTCCGTCCCTTATCTTTATTTTCTCTTTGTTAATCTTGTCTGAGTTTTTCATATGCTTTCCTTGCCTCAGGGCTCCCCTTACTCTTGAGAGGGTTGCCGCCGCCTTCATCATGGGGTCGGTGGAGACGTCTGCCACCACTCGGCGGATTGACCCCGCCGCCGACCTTTGGGAGGCGACGGAGCGGAACGCGCGGGAGAAGCGCGAGGAGGACGAGGCCGCCCGCCGGGAGAAAGCGGAGGCCGAGAAGGCGGAGGCCTCCGCCCTGAAGAAGCTGGAGGCGGCCGAGGCCGCCGTTGCGGCAAAGCAGCTGGCTAAGGAAGTCGCACCCCAGCGGTCGGCGGTGTTCGTCACCCCTTTGAACTCCGCGCCGCCACCATTGGAGTTCACGGCGCAATCAGGGGAAGCCGGCGGCGAGTTCCCGATCGTGGAGAGAGGCGGCGGCGACGCCCCCGTGCCGGACGTGGTCGCGCCGCCACAGCCGCCCCTGCCGCCGTCTAGAAGCGCGCAAGGCAAACAGCTGGCGGATCCGCCCTTGCCGCCGACTGAAGATGAGGTCGTGGTGAGGCTACTCCTTCAAGTCGGTTCGCCAACGCGCCGCCGTCTTGGGAAGGCGACTTCAGCGCCACACCCCTTGGAGACCGGCACCGCCAGCTCGACGATTCCAGACGCCGAGGCGACGAGTGCCGCGCCCATTGGGTGGGTGCAAGGAGGCGGCACGGGCCCGCTAAACCAGTCACTTCTGGATGTCCAGATGAAGCTGCGAGCCAAGAGCGATGCCATCCAGAACTGCACCAAGGCGCACCTGGCGTTGCGGGCAGCCATCCGGGTATGCTTTCTCCTTTGTCCCTGTTTTCTTGTTTCTCTCTGTGGGGGCGCGCCAGCGCACCCACTGGGTGTAGTCCCCGAGTTCTGGGCCGGCTGCAGAGCAGGCGGCCCAGAACTCCAGGTAAGTTCTGGGTACTAACCTTTGTTCTGAAATACTTGTTGCGGGACTATCACAACCTCCGTGTCACCGCCTTCAACCATAACATTGAAGAGCTAGGCAAGCGGACTGCCGACTTGTCAGAGAGCCGGAGTGAGTCCTTTTTCTTCTTTGCGGGGGCGCGCTGGCGCACCCGCGGGCTGTAGTCCCCGAGATTCGGGCCGACTGCTGAGCAGTCGGGGCGGATCTCCCCAGCGACCTTCTTCGTTGATGACTTAACGCCTTCTTTCTTCTTTCTCTTCAGAGGCCAACGCCGCTCTTCAACAGCAGCTGAGCAAAGCCAACTCCGTGTTGCGCGCCAAGGGGGAGGAGTGCAGCAAGCTCGCCGCAAAGCGCGATCTGCTGGCCACACAATTGGAAGAGCAGAGGGAGTTGCTTACGAAGAAGCAGAAGGAGGCGGAAGAGGCGGAAGCCGCCCTCCTGGCCGAGTTCGTGAGCGAGCGCTCGTCCTGGACCGACAAGGAGGCAATGCTGGTCTCCGGCTTCCACGAGATCGAGGACCTCGTCGACAGTGAGCTTCTTTGCTTTCCTTCTTCGAGCCGCCAACTATATGTTGAGCCGACTCCTGGTGTTTTTTTTGACTTGTTCTTCAATCCTTCCGTCTTGGCAGACTTCTTTCCCGGCCACTCGCAGGCCGCCATTCAAGCTATCGAGGCCGACCGCGAGGACCGGAGGGCGGGTGGCACGGATATCGCCGCTGATTCCCCTCGGACTCTTGATGAGCATATTCTGAGCATTGGGGCTCGCCTGCAGCCGACCCACCAGATGTTGCACCGACTTCAACGTGTCGGCGCCCAAGCGATCGCCGCCCTGTGGCCAGACGTGCAGGCTCCACGCACCCCCAGTCGGACTGCCAACTGGTTGGAGGTCGCGACTGGCCATCTTGAGGCCTGGAAGGGTTCCTCGGCCCGGGCCGTAGCGCACCGAGCCTTGGAATTCGTCAAGGCGGTGTATCCGGGGCTGGACCTAGACCGGCTGGCCACACTCCGGTCAGAGGCCCAGCCGGAGCTGGCAGCCACAGAAGATGCCCTTGTCAAGCGTGCAGCGGCGATCGCTGAGTACACCGACACCAGCATCTTTGTCCCCGAGCGGGCTGAAGACGGCGAGGAGGTGCCGCCGGAGTAGTTTGGGCTGAACCCCGACTACGGCGAGGACTCGGCAGAGGTGATCGACTCCAGCGTCGAGGAGGAAGACGAGGCGGAGGACGGGAGCGAGACGGAGGCACCGGAAGACGGAGCGGACGGCCAGCCTCAGCTCGACCGCGCCTCCAGCAACGAGCCGTGCCTACCCGAGCCGACTGCTGCCAGCGGTGATCAAGCCGAGACCGCCTAGAAGGCCGCCCCAACATCCAACACCGCCATCTCCTCCGATCCTCCAAACCCGTCTGCCGCCCTCTAGGCTGCCACCTTGTCTTTGTTTTATCTGTTCTAATAGTTTTTGAAGAACTTGTTAATTCGCACAATTCCACCCACTGGGTGTATTTTGAAATTCTGCTCGAAGATTCGGCCAAGGGCCTTTGTTATGTAAATGTTCATCCGACTTCTATCTTTCTTGCTCATTGTTCTTTTGGCTTTTTCCTTTGCCGTCTTCCCTCAGTTGCCGTCTTTGTCAGTCAGACAGCCGCTCCGCGGACTGCTGCTGGATCAAATTCTTGGTCACTTTGGGAAGGCAAGTACTTAGCCGTTTTAGGGTTGTTTTAACATGTCGGATAGAAGGCGGCAAGCCGAGTATTCAAGAGTCGGTTTGCGAAAAAAGGCTAGAAGCCGGCCTTAAGCTATGTTTGTGCTTTGAGTCCTTAGCCATTTTTTCATGTGGACGCCCATTCTTCCTTACTCCTTCCCACCAGACAGTCGCTCTGCGAGTTGCGGCTTCTGGCAGGAGACGGTTTAGACGCCACACACTACTTGTCCGGCTGCAGGAAGCATTTCATAGTGCAGGTCGGCAAGTCCCCGGGCTGACTAGTCGAACCCGGTGCCAAACGGCATAACAAAGAGTAATATACTCGACGGCATATTTCTTATCATATAGATAAAAGAGGGCAGTCCCCGAGCTCTTCTCGGGGGGCCCGAAGTCTTAGTACTTTTAATACAAAAGGTAGCATGATACATACTACGTTTAACTGTAAAATTTTCGGAGGAGATTTGCATTCCATGGCCGCTCTGTCTCTTTTCCGGAGTCGTCCCTCTTGCGTGCTCGGGGCTTCTGAGCGTCGATCAGGTAGTAGGAGTCATTGCCCAGCACTTTGCTGATGATGAAGGGGCCTTCCCAAGGCGCCGACAGCTTGTGCTGGCCGGCTATTCGCTGGATTAATCGGAGCACGAGGTCGCCCTCCTGGAAAGATCTCGGCCTGACCTTCCTGTTGTAGTATCTACGCAGGCTCTACTGGTAGATGCTGGACTAGCTGAGTGCCAATAGTCGGCCCTCTTCCAGCAGGTCGACGCCGTCTTGTCGTGCTTCTTCTGCTTCTTCCTCGGTGTACATGGTGACTCGCGGGGAATCGAACTCTATGTCCATTGGGATGACGGCTTCAGCACCGTAGACGAGGAAGAAAGGCGTGAAGCCGATTGACTTGTTTGGAGTTGTGCGCAGACTCCAGAGGATGGCTGGCAACTTGTCGAGCCAGCAGCCAGCCGAGCGCTCCAGAGGCTCGATCAGTCGGGGCTTGATGCTGGACATGATGAGGCCGTTTGCTCGCTGCACCTGGCCGTTTGACTGTGGATGGGCGACGGATGCTAGGTCCACTCGGATGCCTAGTGTCGCACAGAAATGGGCCAAGGCGCCTTTGGCAAAATTCGTGCCGTTGTCGGTGATGATGCTGTGTGGTATGCCGTACCGAATTGTGATGTCTGAGATGAAAGTCACGGCAGTCTGACCGTTCAGTTTCTTGATTGGCTTCGCTTCTATCCACTTGGTGAACTTGTCCACTGCGACAAGTAAGTGAGTTAAGCCACCTCATGCCGTCTTGAATGGTCCCACCATGTCAAGACCCCAAACTGTGAAAGGCCAGGCAATGGGGATGGTCTTGAGTGCAGAAGCCGGCTAATGCGGCTTGGAGCGGAACTTCTAGCACCCTTTGCATTTTAGGACCAATTCCTTGGCCTCTTCTAAGGACGTTGGCCAAAAGAAACCGTGTCGAAAATCTTTGGCGACGAGTGCTCTTGAAGCCACATGGTGGCTGAACTCGCCTTGATGGATGTCTTGGAGAATTGCTTGGCCTTGCTCTGGCTCTACACAGCGCTGGTGGACACCAGTGACGCTGCATCTGACCAGCTCTCTGTTGACTATGGTGTAGGCTGCCGCTCGGCATTGTACTTGCCGAGCTAAGGTCTCATTAGTCGGGAGCTCTTTGCTCACCAGAAATTTGAGGATGGGCTGGGCCCATGAGGGTGCTGCTATTTCTTCGACTACTAGAACTGCGACTTGGACGAGGACGGCTGGGCTGGGAGGCGGCGGGTTGGAGTCAACAACCGCTTGCTGGGTTAATGAAGTCCCCGGGCCGACTGGCGCGGCTCTTGGGCCGAGCTCTGGAGTCTTCGGGCCGGCCGCCACAGTCCCCGGGCCGAGTTCTGTAGTCCCTAGGCTGGCCTCGACTGTGGCGGCTTTGGAGCCATCTGCCAAAATCCCCGAATCGTCTGCCGGAGCTCTGGAGTCGGATCTGACTTCTTCGGGAGGAGCCGGCACGAAGATGGAGTTTGATTTTGGTGAAGGCTTGACAGACGGCTTGAGGAGGCGTTGAAGGGCGACGCCAGATGGTATTGCTTGGCGGGTAGAGACGATTCGTGCCAAGGCGTCTACTTGGTCGTTGTCGTTTCTTGGCACATGGAGGAACTCGCACCCCTCAAAATACCCACTGAGTTGATGCACGAGGAAACGGTCACTCGCCATGTTTGCATCTTTGGTGTCCCAGTCGCCAGACGACTGCTGGACCACTAAGTCCGAGTCGCCATAACACAGGATCCGGCGAATGCCGAGTTCATTGGCAAGCCGGAGCCCGTGAATGAGCGCCTCGTACTCGGCGACGTTGTTGGAGGCGGCAAAATGCATTTGCAGTGCGTATTTGAGCTTGTCGCCTTTAGGAGAAGTGAGGACAACGCCGGCTCCCAAGCCGGTGCGCATCTTGGAGCCGTCGAAATGCATCCGCCAATGGGTGGAGTCGGGCGCTGGAGGTAGGTACTGGGTCTCGGCCCAGTCGACGAGAAAGCCGGCCAGTGCTTGTGACTTGATGGCGGTGCGGGGCTGGTAGTGGATGGTGTAGGGAGCCAGTTCTATGGCCCACTTGGCCACTCGGCCAGAAGCATCTCGGCTTCCGATGATCTCGGCAAGTGGGGCCGTGCAGACCATAGTGATTGGATGCTCTTGAAAGTAAGGCTTCAATTTTTTGGCGGCAAAGTGCACGCCATAGCACATCTTCTGGTAGTGGGGGTAGTTCTGCTTGGAGGCCGATAGTACTTCGCTCAGGTAATATACCGGTCTCTAGACAGGTAGTGCCTTGCCTTCCTCCTTGCGCTCCACTACAATGACCATGCTGACTACCCGGCTGGTGGCGGCGATGTACAGGAGCATAGGTTCCTTAGGAGTCGGAGCCGCCAGAACGGGTGGAGTAGTCAGCATCTTCTTCAACTCGAGAAAAGCTTCGTCCGCCTTGTGGTTCCACTCAAAAAAGTGGTCTTCTTCATGAGCTGGTATAAGGGGAGAGCTTTCTCGCCCAGCCGACTGATGAATCGGCTGATGGACGCCAAGCAGCCGGTGAACTTTTGCACGTCCAGCAGTCGGCTGGGTACCTCCATCCTCTCAATGGCCTTGATCTTTACAGGGTTGCATTCTATGTGCGTTCAGAGACCAGGAAGCCAAGGAGTTGGCCGGCCGGTACTCCGAAGACGCACTTCTCGGGGTTGAGCTTGATCTGGAATCGGCGCAGGTTCTCAAAGGTCTCCTTGAGGTCTTCCAGCAGTGTTCCACGCTTTTCCGTCTTCACCACCACATTGTCCATGTAGAAGTGGGCGTTTCTCCCGAGTTGCTTGAGGAGGCACTTCTGCATGCAACGCTGAAAGGTGGCGCCGGCATTCCTCAAGCCGAACGTCACGGTGAGGTAGCAGAAGGCTCCAAATGGCGTGATGAAGGCGGTCTTCAGTCTGTCAACCGGGTTCAGCTTAATCTGGTGATATCCTGAATATGCATCCAAAAATCTCAACAGCTCGCATCCGGCGGTGGAGTCTATCACCTGATCAATTCTTGGTAGAGCAAACGGGTCCTTGGGGCAGGCCTTGTTGAGGCTCGTGTAGTCAATACACATTCGCCACTGCTTGTTCTTCTTCAGTACCAGGACGGGGTTGGCTAGCCACTCTGGAAAGAATACTTCCATAATGAAGCCGGCTGCTAGGAGTCGAGCTATATCTTCTCCGACAACTCTTATCTTTTCTTCTGACAGGCGGCGCAAGGGCTGCCTGACCGGCTTTGCATTAGATCGGACATGTAACTTGTGCTCGGCGAATTCCGTCAGTACACTTGGCATGTCTTTGGGGGACCATGTGAAGATGTCCCGATTCTCACGGAGGAAATCGACGAGCTCGCCTTCCTATTTGCTGTCGAGGTTTGCGCCTACAACAGCGTACTTCTCGGGGTGCTCCGGATCCAAGGGTATCTTCTTTGTCTCCTTGGCCGGCTTGAACGAACCCTCAGCTTCCGACTCCTTTGGGTTGGGCGACACCTCTAGCTGCTTGTCGGCCATCGCCACAACTTGGTCAAAGAGCCGCTTCTCGGCCGCGAACACCAGGGACTCGGCCAGCCGACTACTCTCAGCCGCACAGGCAGACGACTTCCAGTAGTCGCCGGCTACGGTCAGAATCCCCCTGGAACTGGGCATCTTCATTTTGAGGTAGGCGTAGTGGGGGACCGCGATGAACTTGGCCAGGGCGGGTCGGCCAAGTAGTGCATGGTATGGGCTCTCGAGGTCCACCACCTCAAACCAAACTGACTCTCGGGAGAAGTGATCTTTGTCTCCAAAGAGGACGTCCATCAGGATCTTGCCGATAGGTGAGCAGGAAAGCCCAGGAACAATGCCGTGGAACACAGTCCGGCTGTTCTGAAGCTATCTTTGCTTGATTCCTAATTTCTCCATGGTGTCCTTGTACAGGATGTTGATGCTGCTACCTCCGTCTATCAGAACTCGCGAGAAACGAGCAGCTCGTCTATCCGTGGCAAAGGTGGCATACAAGACCAAGGCATAAGAGCCCGGACTTGGCATCACCTCTGGGTGATCAGCCCTGCTCCAGCTGATAGGCTTCTCAGACCAGTGCATGAACCCTGGCGTCTCTGATGCTACTGCATTCACCTCTTGTCGCTGCAGCCGCCTGCTGCATCGATCATCAACCATGCTGGTAAATATCACATAGGCTCCGTGCTCTTCGGGGTACTTGTCGGCATTCTGGGAACGGGTTCCCCAGACTTGCCTGCCTGCGACCTGCGGCGTGGCTCAAAGGGGGCCCAGAGCGGCCCATCTTCACCAACACAAACCCAAGACCCTCGCGAGGGGCCAAACCTCGCGCGGCGGACGACGCGGAGCTTCCTCAGGCATGGCCTCGTCTGGCTGGCTCACGAGCATGGCTTCCACACGGCAGGGGGCTCCCCTGGACTGGGCGGCGCCCAAGACCGGCCTGACCTTCAGCTCGGAGGACCACCCCTCCAACTCGGCCTGCTCGGGTGCGCTCCCCATGCTGTGCACCCCCACCATCTGCCAGGTGGTCGTCACCAGAACCCTCATTGATGGCGGCACGGGCCTCAGCATGCGCTCGGTCGAGGCCTTCAACCTCCTCTGCATACCCCTGGAACGGCTGCAACCCAGCCGGCTCTTCTCAGGCGTTGGGGGCGAGTCGTCCAGCTCCTTGGGACAGATCCAGCTCCCAGTAACCTTCGGCACCTACGACAACTTCCGCACGGAGCTAGTCGACTTTGACATCGCCCCCATCGGCCTCCCCTACAACGCCATCCTCGGCTACCCAGCGCTAGCCCAGTTCATGGCCGTGACGCACCCGGCGTACAACCTCATGAAGATGCCCGGGAGCAGCGGTGTCCTCACTATGCACGGGGACACCGGGGACGCGCTGCGGGTGCTCAAGCTCGCCTTCAAGACGGCGGGTTGGCACAGCCCGCCGACTTGGAGACCCTCGGGCCCAAGGGGGCTGCACCCGCCAAGAAGAAACAGTTGTTCACCTAAGACAAGGCAGAAACCAAGCAGATACCCGTCGATGAGGACGGGTCCACCAACGCCACTTTCACCATAGGCGCCCACCTCAAACCCGAGCAGGAGAAGGCCCTGGTTGGGTTCCTGCGCGCAAACAAGAAGGTATTCGCTTGGGAGCCTGACCAGTTGGCAGGGATCCCTAGGAGTGTAATCGAGCATCACCTCAATGTGTGCCCCAACGTGCGCCCTGTGAAGCAGAAGGCCAGGCGGCAGTCCACAGAAAAGCAGGCCTTCATCATCCAAGAGACCCGCAAATTAGAAGCCGCTGGGGTCATTCGCGAGGTCCGATACCCGGATTGGTTGGCCAACCCTGTCGTTGTGCCAAAGAAGGGAAGGAAGGAGCGCATGTGTGTTGACTTCACCAACCTCAACAAAGCATGCCCGCAAGATCCCTTCCCGCTCCCCCGCATCGACCAGATCGTCGATTCCACTGCGGAATGCGACCTATTATGCTTCTTGGATGCCTTCTCTGGGTATCACCAGATCAAGATGGCGGTAGAAGACGTCGATAAGACAGACTTCCTAACCCCGTGTGGAGTGTACTGCTACACATGCATGCCATTCGGGCTGCGTAACGCAGGGGCGACCTTCCAGCGGCTGATGCACATCACCTTGGGCCCGCAGCTCGGGAAGAATGTTGAAGCTTATGTCGATGACATTGTGGTAAAGTCTCGGGAGGCCAGGACCTTGATACAAGACTTGGAGGAAACCTTCGCGAGCCTCAACACAGTGAACCTATGGCTCAACCCAGAGAAGTGTGTGTTTGGAGTCCCCTCGGGCAAGCTCTTGGGTGTCCTCGTGTCCCACCGAGGCATCGAGGCTAACCCGGAGAAGGTCAAGGCGGTGGAAGACATGAGCCCGCCAAAGACCCTCAGAGAAATGCAAAAGCTCACGGGGCGCGTGACCGCGCTAGGGCGCTTCATCTCCAAGTTGGGGGAACGAGCACTGCCCTTCTTCCAGCTAATGAAGAAAAAGGGGCCCTTCGAGTGGACTGAAGAGGCCGACAAGGCGTTCCAGGATCTCAAGAGATACCTGACCAGTCCACCGATCATGGTGGCTCCGCGCCCTCATGAGCCCCTAGTGCTTTACCTCGCCGCCACTCCCTACTCCGCCAGCGCAGCCTTGGTGGCAGTCAGAGAGGAGCGCCGAATCAAAACCGCGGCAGCGGTCCGGGACAAGGCAGAACAGGGACAAGGAAGGCCCACAGAAACTGTCACTGCGGCTGAGGAGGATCAGCCACCGCAGAGGGGCGCACCGGAGGCGGAAGAGGGCCCTCTTCCAGATGGGCAGTCTCAGGAGGCCTCATTGCCTCAAGAGGCGCCATGGTCTCCGAAGGGAGCCACCAGCACTAACGCACTCCACCTCGTTGAGCACCCAGTGAACTTCGTCAGCACGGTGTTGTGGATGCAAGGGCACGGTACCCCATGCCTCAGAAACTCCTCCTCGCGCTACTGGTGGCCTCGCGCAAGCTATGGCACTATTTTTAGGGTCACCCCATCAAGGTCGTCTCATCATACCCCCTGGAGAGAGTGCTCAGGAGCCCTAATTCAGCTCGAAGGGTCGCTGAGTGGAATATAGAACTGCAAGCGTTTCATCTCGAATTCAGCACGACCAGAGTCATCAAGGGAGCAGCGTTGGCGGATTTTGTGGCACAATGGACGGAGGCGCCTGGCCTCAAGGCCGACGAGGATCGGTCCCTGTCCCCGAGAAGCGAGGCGCCAGAAGGCTGGGTCATGTACTTCGATGGGGCATTCTCCAGGCATGGCGCTGGGGCTGGGGCGGTGCTTATATCACCCACTCACGACAAGCTCTATTACGCCATGCAGCTCTATTTCCAGCAAGGTGAAAAGGTCTCCAACAACATAGCAGAGTATGAAGGTTTAATAGCGGGCTTGAAGGCCGCGACTGCCCTGGGGGTGAAACGCCTCACCATCAAGGGCGATTCGCAGCTCCTTGTCAATTTCTCCAACAAGGTGTACGAGCCGAAGGATGAGCACATGGAAGCCTACCTAGCGGAGGTCCGCAGGATGGAGAAGCGGTTCTGGGGGTTGGAGTTGCAGCATGTGCCCCGTGGCACCAATCAGGAGGCCGACGACATCACCAAACAGGCGTCCAGGCGGTTACCTCAGGAGCCTGGCGTTTTCGAGGAGTGGCTCTTCAAGCCATCAGCCCTGCCGTCATTATCGAACATGGCTCAGCCCCGGTAGGAGCTCCCCCAGCCACCTGCCTCAGGGGCTCCGGCCTGTGGCCCGGCCTCAGGAGCACGCCTTCTCCTGACGATGGAACCTCAGGAGGGATATTGGATCGCGGAGCTCCGGAGTTACCTAACGCAAGGGACCCTGCCGGAGAAGGAGGAGGAAGCGGAGCGAGTGGCACGCCAGGCCACGACATACTGCATCAAGGATGGAGAGCTCTACCGGAAGCGGCCAAATGATGTATTCATGCGCTGCATCTCCAGGGAGCAAGGGAAGGAACTGCTGGAAGATATACACGGTGGAGACTGTGGACATCATTCGTCATCACGGACCCTCATCGGCAAGGCATTCTGCAGTGGGTTTTATTGGCCCACCGCGCTCAATGACACTGTCGAACTAGTGAAAGCTTGTGAGGCCTGCCAGTTCCACGCCAAGAAGATCCATCAGCCAGCAGGTGGCTTGCATACTATACCCCTTTCGTGGCCATTCCCAGTTTGGGGGCTGGACATCTTGGGCCCGTTTCCTCGGGCGCCCGGGGCTACCGCTACCTCTACATCGCCGGGGACAAGTTCACCAAGTGGGCTGAAGTAGAGGTTGTTCGCACCATTCCCGCGGGTTTCGCGGTCAAGTTCATCAAGGGCATCGTGAGCCGGTTCGGGGTGCCGAATCGCATCATCACGGACAACGGTTCGTAGTTCACCAGTAACCTCTTCAAAACATACTGTACTAACCTTGGAACGCAGATATGCTACGCTTTGGTGGCGCACCCCCGAAGCAACGGCCAGGCCGAGCGAGCCAACGCGGAGGTCCTGAGGGGCCTCAAGACCAGGACATTCAAGAAGAAGCTGGAGGCCTGCGGCAGAGGTTGGTACGACGAGCTTCAGTCCGTATTGTGGTCCATCCGCACAACCGTGACCAAGCCGACTGGAGAGACCCCGTTCTTCCTGGTCTACGGAGTCGAAGCGGTCCTCCCTCACGAGGTCAGACGTCGCTCCGCGCGGGTCCCGGCGTTTGACGAGGCGCAGCAGGACACCATGCGGGGGATGGACCTCGTGCTGGGGGAGGAACGTCGCCGAGAAGCTGCGCTACGAGCGGCGAGGTACCAACAAGCACTGCGGTGATATCACTGCCGCAACATCTTCCCCATAACTCTCGAGGTAGGAGACCTCGTGCTCAGGCGGGTTCTCTCCAGGGAGGGGCTGCACAAGCTCTCTCCCATGTGGGAGGGCCCGTTCAAAGTTGTTCATGTTTCAAGGCCCGGCTCCGTGCGCTTGGAGACTCAGGAGGGGGTGCCAGTCCAGAATGCATGGAACATCCAGCACCTCCGGAGGTTCTACCCCTAAAAAGGCCCGGAGCCTGTGAAGAAGGCGAACGCCTGTGAAGCTATCGCGTTTTGGAAAAGGCCCAGAGCCTGTGAAGAAGGTGAACGCCTGTGAAGCTATCGCGTTTTGGAAAAGGCCCGGAGCCTGTGAAGAAGGCGAACAGTTGTGAAGCTATCGCGTTTTGGAAAAGGCCCAAAGCCTGGGAAGAAGGCGAATGCCTGTGAAGCTATCGCGTTTTGGAAAAGGCCCGGAGCCTGTGAAGAAGGCGAACGCCTGTGAAGCTATCGTGTTTTGAAAAGGCCCAGAGCCTGTGAAGAAGGCGAAGGCCTGTGAAGCTATCGCGTTTTGGAAAAGGCCCGGAGCCTGTGAAGAAGGCCAACGCCTGTGAAGCTCGCCGCCCGTGACACTCTCACGTAATAATGAGTTGGGGCTGTACACGCCCCGGAGTCTCAGGAGCGCCGGCCTCAGGCCCTGGGGCTCCCTCCCACGCCCAGTGGCAGCACTTAGCTCCGCACTGGTGAGAAGACGTCGAAGACTAGATTAGGTGTCGGACGCGGCTTTTCATTTGCTTTCCGCAGTTGGCTTGTTCCTTCTCATTCGAAGTTTTATTGAAGTTGTTGCCGTCTTTGGCTTGTGGTTCTTCGACTTCTCGCTCTCCTGCCTCGATTTCTCTTATGCAAGGCCTCACGAGGGGGGCAGCTGAGCGCCCTCGCGAGTGTTCCTATCCTAGTCATTCAAAGAGTTCACGACCTGGGCCCATTACAGGAGCACCCCTCCAGTTCGTGCCCCAAGTGCACCGCGACACAAACAAAGGGCATGGGTCGGTCGCCCCCCACGGCCGGGGCCGGGAACTATCCACGCCCGGGCACGTAGCCGGAAGGTACGATAACGAAAGCAAAACGATGGTTAATAGCAATAACCCAAACACGCCCCCGCGGGGCTCCACACTACTGTCTTTGTTATGCAGGAAAAAGGAAAAGAAAGAACAAATCTGGTGCAGCTCGCCCCACACCAGCCCGCAGGGAAGGCCCGAGCTGCCTCCGGAGCTCAGGCGGACTCCCTCTCGCGCTTCACCAGGGCGCGACGGTGGGCGGACACGTTGCCACCTCCCAAGCAGATACGACGGCGTGGAGGCTGACCGCGGCCACCGCTAGAAGAGTCGCTGCCTGAAGAAGAACCGGAGAAGCTTGAGGAACCCTGAGCGCCGCCAGCCGTGCGAGCGCTGCCCTCTCCATCATCGCCGGAGCTGGGTTCCCAGCCGCGGTTGTCACCCTCGGGGCAACACCCTACGCGGCGACCATCTCCCCCAAACACCCTCACATAGAAGGTGGCATCGCCGTCGACTTGAAGTGTAGGGTGCACCGACGCCTCAGGCCACGCGCGCAGGCAAACGTCTGCCAGCCGCGGGCCAGGGACAGGCTCCCGGCCGCGGAGACCTCCAGTGAGACCCATGAGGCCCGGCTGCAGCAGCCGTCGGCCTGGAGCCAGAGGCCGCCCGGGGCGCCGGCCGAGAGCTCGCCAAGGAGGAAGCGAGGAAGTGGAAGCCGGGTGCTAGTCGGCTCCGCCGACCACACAACGAACTCCGGCAGCACTTCAGCAGCGCGAAAGTGCGGCCTAGGGGGACGCGCAGCCAGAGCGCGCCCCCCGGCCGCAGCAATCCGCCCGTCGTTGTGCTGAAGATCGCCTCCACAGCAACGGGGAGCCACCGTGGTGGCCACAGGATGTTTGTGAGGGCGCCCTCGGCCGCGCTTGGGCGGGGGAGAGGCGGGCTCATCCTGGCGAGCCTTCCCCTTCTCTGCGGCCGAGAACCTCCTCGACGGGGCCATGAAGAAAAAGGAGAAGCAAGGGGGGATGAACTGGAAGGGCGCACGCCGGTCCATACTTATAGCTGGCGATGGCCAACCAACGACCCCCACGATCGCAGGTAATTATGACCCGCTTTGCATGCAGCGACTTATCCAATCCGTGCAATTGCCGAGGCGCCATGGGGAAGTGGAGACGCCCACGTCCCATCAACCGCCATGCGGCGCCCAAGGCCGCAGGCTGTTAGGGCCTGCGGCGCTTCACTCTTGCCCTTCCGCCCCCCTGCATGGCCAAGTCCGGGCGCGCCTTGGGCCCAGGGGCTACTGTCGGCATTCTGAACGGGGGTCCCCAGACTTGCCTGCCTGCGGCCTGCGGCGTGGCTCAAAGGGGGGCCCAGCGCGGCCCATCTTCACCAACACAAACCCAAGACCCTCGCGAGGGGCCAAGCCTCACGGGGCGGACGACGCGGAGCTTCCTCAGGCACGGCCTCGTCAGGCTGGCTCATGAGGAGGCGGAGAGATCAAGGCGGGGTACCTCACGAGGTGCCCGTGACGCAAGCCATGACGACCGAGGGCGCCAGGTGGGTGCCAGCCCGCGTAGTGTCCTCCTTTCCTCTTTGGTGCAAAGGGGGCAAGCACAGCCGCGGAGTACCAAGGCATCAGGCAAAGGTTGCCATTTCGGTGCAACGAGACCAAGACCATGAGGACTACAAGACGGAGGTCATCGTGGATCCCGAGACGGCGTCATCACCAGAGCTTTGTGCAGGCGAAGACTACTTTTGTCAGGGTAGCTAGTACTAGCTGTCCCCGTTCAAATTAGCCCGCCATTGTTGGCTCCCTTCCCGCTCGATATTTGGGAAGAGGACCAGGGCCTCTATAAATAGGACCAGCCACCCATAGAGCAAGGGAGGTTGGAAGGAAGGAGAGGGATCGAAGGATAAAGAAGATCAGGTAGAGAGAGAGAGAGAAGGGTGACTGAGCTCCTCCCAGCAGTTCATCGCCCCAGCCAAGAACAGACCCTCACGAGGCTGTTCTTCCTTGTATTGTTCATCATCATCAGCCCAAGAGGCAATCCACCACACCACACACTGGCGTAGGGTATTACAGCACGACGGTAGCCCGAACCAGTATAAACCCTGTGTCTCTTGTGTTGTTCTTTCCATAATTTAGATCCTAGCACGGCGGAGGGGTGCAGGTAGGTAGGAGGCGAAATCTCCGCGCGCACCCCAGTGTTTGAACCTCAAGGGTCTGCCAGAACCTGAAATCCGATAGTACTCGTCTTGTACTGCGCCGACTGGCCTGACAGCCGGCTGCTGGGGCGGAAGCGGAGGCGGCTACCCAGCAGGCGGGGGAGGTAGGAGGCCGTCTCCTTTGGCGATCCTGGTGAGCTAGTGGCACTTCCGGGTGGTGTGATTCGACGGCTTCGCGCCGCTATGGAACTTGCAAGGACCATCCAGAGTCTGCTCGTATGAGAAAGTCGGCAACCAGTTGGGCTTGCCACCTTTCTGTCGCTTGGGTGGAGGCTGCCCATCCGGCTGCTGGTCTTCAACTGTCGCGACCTACCGGCTACTGGAAGCCGGCTGCGGGGCCTTGCGCTTGTGGTCGTTCTGCTGTTGCCGCCGACTGGCGTCTCCTGCCGGAGTTCTTGGAGCCTGAGGGGCCACTTTGCCAGTTGCGCTAACTTGAATCTCCGCCTTCATGGAGGAGTCGGCCATGGCATACTTGTCTGCCATGATCAGCAGCTCGTCGAGGGTTTCTGGCTCGTCGCAGAGGAGCTTGTGCTTGAGGAGGGTGCCTTCTCTGCACCCGGCGGTGAAGTACTCGATAGCCTGCACCTCGTGCACGCACTCGCAGGAGTTCCGAAGCTCGGCCCAATGCGTGAGGTAGTCGCGGGTCGACTCGTTGGGGCCTTGCATGCACAAGGAAAGCTGACGAGGCTTGGGAGGACGTTTGTACGTGCTGAAGTTGCAGACGAATGCTTCGGTGAAGTCAACCCAGCTGTTGATGTTGCGGGGCTTCAGGCTGTTCAGCCATGTCCGGGCCGTGCCCTGGAGCATGAGCGGAACGTATTTTACGGTGACGCGCTTGTTGCCGTTCGCTATGTTGACAGTTGTGGAGTAGTCAACCGGCCAGTCCTCCGGCTTCACAGAGCCGGTGTACTTGGGCGTGTCTCTTGGGAGCGTGAACCCTTTGGGAAAGGGCTCGTCTCGAATGCGAGGCCCGAAACAAGGCGGACCCAACTCGTCTTCTTCTTCCAGCGCGAGGGATCGGTGAAGTCGATCGATCCGGTGGCGGGTGTCGTTCTCCCGACTCCCTCTCAGTGGCCAAGGCGGTCGCCGAGAGTCGGATGATCAACAGGCGGCAGGGAGACTCGCCTTTCCTTGCAAGGAGGAGGAGGCGGACAGTCGTCCCGTCGCTCTACTGCTCTCGAGCGGCCGTCTTGGTCATGCTCTATGGTAATGTGAGTCCGACTGTGGCTGACAGTCAGATCCTTGTCTTTCCTTCCTCGGGCGCCGCCAGTCGGCGTCCGAGACGTCGCGCCTTGATCTCGGCGAAGGTCGTCGTTTTGCTGATGTGGCGCCTCCGTGCGGCAACCGGCCTCGTTTTGCGCGGCAGCCGAGTCGAGGAGCCGCTGGACTCGCTCCATCATCAGGCGGCGCTCTTCGCCCTCGAAGTTGTCCAGCTCGTCCGCCGCCGCCTGGGCGGCTCGAATGTTCTCCGCAGGCGTAGCGTACACAGGGCGACTTGCCCCGAACAGGTTGGCGATGGCTACGCCGCGCTGCTGGACCGCGCCGAGGCGGCTGGGCCTAGCTGGGGCTGGCGAGCCACCCACAGCGCGATCCATCTGACGCTGGTAGGCTTCTAACAAGCGTCTCATGCTAGCCAGCTTCTTCGCGCCTTCGACGAGCTGAAGGCGGCGTGCCTCCAACGACTCCATGTCAGCATCTTTCGGAATGGGCGCAGTCAGGTCTTGTAGTGTCGCGCCAAGTGGGTCTTGCGCTCCTCCGCCGGGAGGCTCGTCATGACCGATGACGAGCACCACGGTGACGGTGCTTCTGTCGCTCTGCGCGCGAGGGAGAGGTTCGTCGTAGACCACCACGTTGGTGGGGAACGCGTCGAGCGACGCGGTGTCGGAGTCGACCAGCATCGGGTCGGTGGAACCTACAGACTCCAAGTCCATGGCAGGCTCACCGGCGACGTGGAGTTGGTCGAGGAGGCCTGCGAGGAGGCTCTCGGGGCCGCCCGTGCCTGCATTGGATGCAGGATCATCGGAGAGGCGAACCTCGCCGACAAGATCAGTGCGGCAGCTGGCTGCGCAGGCGATCTCAATGTCGCACAGCGCGTCAGCGCAAACTCCGTCTGGCATGCCTGGCTGGCTGCGCTCGCCAGGGAGGACAAGGGTTCCCGTCCAGAGCAGGTCTCTGGACGACTGTGCAACAGGCCCCACGGTGGGCGCCAAATGTCGGGGGTTGGGTGCGACATATGCCAAAGGATGGCTTATCATGGTGGGGGCGAGTAGAACGTCGCTGGTGCCTGGAAACGGGATGAGGCGAAGACATGCATGCCGGCGAATCTTACCCAGCTTCAGGGCTCTCCGGGGAGATAATACCCCTACTGCTGCTCTACGGGGTCTCCGCATGATCACTATGGCAAAGTGTTTACATGGTTGCTCCTTGAGCTGTTTCCTGGAGGTAGGAGAAGGCAAGGCTAGCTCTCTCCTTCCTATATGATCTGGTCTAGTGCTAATGGATTCCAACCCTTTGCATGGGTGCCCTGGGGGTTTATATAGGCCTACCCCCCAGGGCTACAATGGTAATCCGGCTGAACGCGGGCCCAACCGTCAGTCTCTCTGGCCGCCGTCTTATCTGCCGACTCTTGGGGCCCGCCGACTGGTGGGCCCCGCCGACTGGCTCGGTACGGAGCCGACAGGCCGCGTCCGCCGCGGGTGGGTCTTGCCGGTCGTAGATTACTGTAACCGTGCTTCTAATGACGCGAGCTCGGTCATGGGGTCGTGGCAATAGCTCCGCCGGCTGGCGGGCGATCACTGTTGCCACTCCCAGTCGCATCTGGTTAATGGCGCATGGGGCCTGTGGGAGGGGTCGGCCGACTCCCAACTGGGCCGACTGGTAGCGCTCTCGCCGTCTTTCGTACGCCCGCCGACTGGTGGGATGCGTCGTCCCTGGGTCGTACCGGCAGGTCATCATGGGCACAGGACTCCGCCCATTGGGGCTGACGTCAGGGCCGGCATGGCAACAGTGTCGCGCCGGGCGGAGATCTCCGCGGGTACGGCGTACTGTGGCCACGCCTGCCCTTGGAAAAGGGTGGGAGTGGACCTTACTGGGGCCACTCCCCGTCCCGTCCCTCTTTATGAGGGCATGGGGGTTGTTGGTGTCGCGGGCCGACTCCCCAAGGCCGGCTTCTCTGGAAGTCGCCAGTCAGGAGTCGGCTCATCCTGAAGTCGTCCCTGGGACTCGGCCATGAGTGGGCAGCCGGCCGCCTAGCCGCCGACTCTCAGAAGGCGGTTCTTCGTCCTGGGGCCTCGAGGGGCGCAGTTTGCCTCAATGTCTTGAAAGGTTCTGGGCCTGGGTTAGCCTACCCGTGGCCCATTACTCCGACAGATTCTGTCTCGAATGTAAGAGTACGCATCCTGCTGCGCCAGAGCCGTCTGAAGAAGTTCCCTCACCCTTCGTGTTTCAATTGCTATCGGAGAGTCGCCTTCCATCGGGAGAGCCATCAAACAAGCCGACGCAGCAATGAGATTCTCCAAAGGGTTAGAAAAGTGACCCGGTGGTACTGGTGTGTAATGAGGTGGAGCGGTATTCATACGAGGTGGCTCCATGGCCCGCGGTTGAGCCGGCGCCCCAGCCCCGGGTGTCGTGATCCGGTTTGCCTCCGGCGGGTTATTTGGACCAGCCCCGGGTGTATGAAAAAGGTTCCTAGGATCATACGTCAGAGGCATACGTGACTGAGTTTTCTGGTGCCTTCTCCTCATGACCTCGTTTGACGTGTTCAAATCCACCGAGAGTTGGAAATTCTCCGCTTGAAGCTGCTGAGCACGAGCATCCAAAGCCGCCCGCTCTGCGGCCATCCTGACATCTTCTGCTGCTAAATTTTCCTTGGCCTGTGCCATCTCTTCGCGTAGCCGGGCCACCTCCGCGTCATGCTGAGCCTTATCTGCCGGCTCCACTACAGCAGTCAATAGAGCCGTCAACTTATCCATGAGGTCCATTAGTACCTGAGCTGGGAGCGCGCGGGGTCTCCTGACCCGGCTGCTGCCGACCTGGTGGTTATTGCTGCTACAGCCATAGAGTTCTACCCGGGTTGAGTGCCAGCCATGAAGACACCGGTTCGATTCGGCGGCTCAGAGAGGTCCAGAATACTGCTGCCATCGGAACAGGCCCCAAGCACGCCATCTTGTAGCTGATACAAAGAATCTGTCTCACCTGAGGACGACTCACTGCCGGAACAGATGGCCGTCTCACCGCCATCCACTGATCCTTCAGAAAACTCACCTCCATGGATGCAACCCACGAAGGCATGCCTTACGGCAGGTTGGGCCCGGGCGGATCTCGCGCGCTGAGCTGTCTCGATGAGGTTGGTGCAGACGTCCGGCTCAGGGCCCGACTCGTCGATCCGGCTGATGAAGACATGGATTCCGCCAAAGGGGACCCGGTACCCATACTCAATTGAGCCGGCCTCAGGGCCCCAGCCTTCGTCGTCGATGTAGAGCTTGCCGCGACGACTCTTGGTCATCCGGCCCACAGCGTATCCCTTGAGCCCTTCGAAGTTGCCCTTCAAGAACTCAAATCCACCGTTCACTGGCCCCACGGTGGGCGCCAACTGTTGTGGAATTGTCACGGCAGATGTCCTAGCAAAAGGACTTAGTCGTAGGGCCATCGCAACTAGGGAGCTTAAAGGGGTTAATCGGGACAAAGGACATGAGAGGTTTATACTAGTTCGGCCCCTTACGATGAAGGTAAAAGCCTATGTCTAGCTGTGTTGGAATTGCTGGGGTTTCGATGACCAAGGAGCTAATCTGCTAGCTTGGCTATCGATCTCTTGTTTCTTGTCCTAAGCCGTCGTCGGGTCGTCCCCTTATATACATGGGTTGACGCCTGGCGGCCTACAGAGTCCCAGCCGGCTCATAAAACGTGTCTGGCTCGATGACTTCTTTTATATGCCTTTCTTTACAAGTCTTTCTTTACATACGACGGCTTACAATATTGGGCCTTAAGCTGCCTCTGGGCTTAGGCCTTCTACAAGTCTTAATAAACTATCACCTTGAATATTACTGGGCTTCTTTTGTAACCCGCCACTTGGGTTGACCCGACCCCTCCTGGGCGGGTCTTACCTGGTAGCTATATTCCCAACAATAAAGTTCATGAAAACTTACATCCAATTAGCTATATATATCAGGATCTTTCCAACACATTGTGCTTGCCAAAGGATAAAATGTAAAAAGGAAAGGTGAAGATCACTGTGACTCTTTGCATGAAGAATAAGACAAGAATAAAATATACGCCCTTCACAGAGGGAAGCAGAGGTTGTCATGTGCTTTTATGGTTGGATGCACGAAGTCTTAATGCAAAAGAACGTCACTTTATATTGCCACTTGTGATATGGACCTTTATTATGCAGTCCGTCGCTTTTATTTCTTGCACGTCACAAGATCATATAAAGCTTATTTTCTCCGCACTAATAAATCATGCATATTTAGAGAGCAATTTTTATTGCTTACAACAATGACAACTTACTTGAAGGATGTTACTCAATCCGTAGGTAGATGTGGTGGACTCTCATGGCAAAACTGGGTTTAAGGATATTTGGAAGCACAAGTAGTATCTCTACTTGGTGCAAAGAATTTGGCTAGCATGAGAGGGAAAGGCAAGATCAACATGTTGGATGATCCATGACAATATAATTTATCTTAGATGTAAGAAAACATAACCCATTATGTTGTATTCCTTGTCCAACATCAACTCTTTAGCATGTCATATTTTAATGAGTGCTCACAATCATAAAAGATGTCCAAGATAGTATATTTATATGTGAAAACCTCTCTTTCTTTATTACTTCTTATTAATTACAACGATGCCCAAAACTATGTTTTTCATCATACTCTTTAAATGTGAAGTCATTACTCTCCATAAGATCCATATGATCCCTTTATTTCTTTTTATTCTTTCTCTTTTAGTTTATTCCCTCAAGATCATAGCAAAATAATCAAGCCCTTGACTCAACACTAATCTTTATTATATATATCTCACAGACTCGATTACATAGAAGGATCATAAAGAAAGACTCAAAACTAGATCATACTAAAACATTATTCTACTAGATCAAGATATTACCAAAAGGATCGCACTAAGAAAAGAGGTAAATATAAAAGTGATGGTGATACGATACCGGAGCACTCCCCCAAGCTTGGCGGTTGCCAAGGGGAGTGCCCATACCCAATACTCAGTTCTTCTTTGTTGGTGATGAAGGTGTTGGTGATGATGGATAGTCGCACATCGAGCGTAGGAGATCCTCCAATTTGTGGATAATGCCCTTGAGTGCGATGATATGCTCCTTCAACAAAATATTTTCACTTGTGAGATACTTGTTTGGAATGCGAGCTAACTCAATCATCTTGAAAGCTTCAATCTTCGTTGGGGTAAAGAGATTGTGATGAGGTTGAAGGATGTCTTCTTCTACTACTGCCGGAACTTGATCCCCCATGGCCTTCTTGATCCCATCATCCTTGTTGATCTCTCCGGGATCTTCTCTCTTCAGCTCTATCTTAATTAGCCAAGAATCATTGCCCTCATTATTGGAGGAGGAGGGAGATGACATGATGCCTGGCCTTGACAACCCTGGCAGAAAATAGCTCGAAACAAAAACATGAGATATTTGCGTGGTACGGTGATCAAAACCTTAGGGAGATTATATAATGATTTTTTATCGACCAAAAGAAGTATCGTGCAAGAAAACGAAGTCTGGAGAGCACACGAGGTGCCCACAAGGCAGGGGGGCGCGCCGGAGGGTAGGGCGCGCCCTCCACCCTCGTGGACGCCTCGTGTCCTTCCGGGACTACTTCTGATTTTCCTATTTTCTTAAATATTCGAAAATGAAGAAAAATTGCTATTAGAACTGTTTTGGAGTTGGTTTACTTACCATACCACATACCTATTCCTTTTCAGAGTCTGAAACATTCTGGAAAGTGTCCCTTATGTATTCCTCCGGGGTTACGGTTTTAATAACATTAGTTTCAACATTTATATGATTACCTGAGATATAATGTTTGATTCTTTGACCGTTCACTACCCTCAGATTTGTGCCTTCGAAGTTGTTTATTTTTATGGCACTGGAACTATAGACCTCCTCGATGACGTAAGGACCTTCCCATTTAGAGAGGAGTTTTCCAGCAAAAAATCTTAAACGAGATTTGTATAATAATACATAATCACCTACATTAAACTCACATTTTTGTATCCTTTTGTCATGCCATCTTTTAACTTTTTCTTTAAACAGTTTGGCATTTTCATAGGCATGGGTTCTCCATTCATCAAGTGAGCTAATGTCCAAAATCCTCTTCTCACCGGCAAGTTTGAAATCATAATTGAGCTCTTTAATGGCCTAATGTGCATTATGTTCCAGTTCGAAATGACATGCTTTTCCATAAACCATTTTATACGAAGACATACCCATAGGATTTTTATATGCAATTCTATAAGCCCATAATGCATCATCAAGTTTCTTGGACCAATTCTTTCTAGATCTATTAACAGTCTTTTGCAAAATTAATTTAAGCTCTCTATTGCTCAGTTTTACTCGACCGCAAGACTGTGGGTGATAAGGAGATGCAATTCTATGATTAACGTCATACTTATCAAGCATTTTACGAAAGGCACCATGAATAAAATGTGAACCACCATCAGTCATTAAGTATCTAGGGACTCCAAACCTCAGAATAATAACTTCTTTAAGCATCCTAATAGAGGTGTTATGATCAGCACTACTAGTTGGAATAGCTTCTACCCACTTAGTAACGTAATCAATGATGACCCACAAGTATAGGGGATCTATCGTAGTCCTTTCGATAAGTAAGAGTGTCAAACCCAACAAGTAGTAGAAGGAAATGATAAGCGGTTTTCAACAAGGTATTCTCTGCAAGTACTGAAATAAATGGTAACAGATAGTTTTGTGATAATATAGGTTGTAACGAGCAACAAGTAGAAAAAGTAAATAAAGTGCAGCAAGGTGGCCCAATTCTTTTGTAGCAAAGGACAAGCCGGAACAATCTCTTATAGTAGGAAAAGCGGTCCCGAGGACACATGGGAATATCGTCAAGCTAGTTTTCATCACGTTCATATGATTTGCGTTCGATACTTTTATAATTTGATATGTGGGTGGACCGGTGCTTGGGTGCTGTTCTTACTTGAACAAGCATCCCACTTATGATTAACCTCTATTGCAAGCATCCGCAACTACAACAAAAGTATTAGGGTAAACCTAACCATAGCATGAAACATATGGATCCAAATCAGCCCCTTATGAAGCAACGCATAAACTAGGTTTTAAGCTTCTGTCACTCTAGCAACCCATCATCTACTTATTACTTCCCAATGCCTTCCTCGAGGCCCAAATAATGGTGAAGTGTTATGTAGTCGATGTTCACATAACACCACTAGAGGCTAGACAACATACATCTTACCAAAATATCAAACGAATACCAAATTCACATGACTACTCATAGCAAGACTTCTCCCTTGTCCTCAGGAACGAACATAATTACTCACAAAGCATATTCATGTTCATAATCAGAGGGGTAATAATATGCATATAGGATCTGAACATATGATCTTCCACCAAATAAACCAACTAGCATCAACTACAAGGAGTAATCAACACTACTAGCAACCTACTAGCACCAATCCCGGACTTTGAGACAAGAATTGGATACAAGAGATGAACTAGGGTTTGGAGATGAGATGGTGCTGGTGAAGATGTTGATGGAGATTGCCCTCTCCCGATGAGAGGAGTGTTGGTGATGACGATGGTGATGATTTCCCCCTCCGGGAGGGAAGTATCCCCGGCATAACAGCTCTGCCGGAGCTCTAGATTGGACCCGCCAAGGTTCCGCCTCGTGGCGGCGGAGTCTCGTCCTGAAAAGTTCCGTCCTATTTTTTTCTCATCGAAAGACCTCATATAGGAGAAGATGAGCATCGGAGAGCCACCAGGGGGCCCACGAGGTAGGGGGCACGCCCTAGGGGCGCGCCCCCCACCCTCGTGAGAAGGGTGTGGGCCCCCTGGCCTTCATCTTTGGCGAGGATTTTTCTTTATTTCTTTTAAGATGTCCCGTGAAGTTTCAGGACTTTTGGAGTTGCGTAGAATAGGCCTCTAATATTTGCTCCTTTTCCAGCCCAGAATTCCAGCTGTCGGCATTCTCCCTCTTTATGTAAACATTTTAAAATTAGAGAGAATAGCCATAAGTATTGCGATATAAAGTGAAATAGCAGTCCATAATGCGATAAATATTGATATAAAAGCATGATGCAAAATGGACGTATCAATCAACAGCACCTAAAATATGTGTATACACATTAGAGGAAGGAAACGGTCCCATATAATCAAAGCCCCAAACATCGAATGGTTCAATAACAAGTGAATAATTCATAGGCATTTCTTGACATCTACTAATATTACCAATTCTTTGACATTCATCACAAGACAAGACAAACTTACGGGCATCTTTGAAGAGAGCAGGCCAATAAAAACTGGATTAGAATACCTTGTGTGCAGTTCTATCTCCAACATGGTGTCCTCCATAAGCCTCGGAGTGACACTTGCGTAGGATTTGTTCCTGTTCATGCTCAGGTACACAACGTCTAATGACACCATCTACTCCTTCTTTATAAAGGTGTGGGTAATCCCAAAAGTAATGTATTAAATAATAGAAGAACTTTTTCTTTTGCTGGTATGTGAAACTAGGTGGTATAAATTTAGCAACAATATAATTAGCAGAATCAGCTTACCATGGAGCAGTACGAGAAGCATTTATCACAGCTAACTGTTCATCAAGAAAGCTATCATCAATAGGTAGTGGGTCATCAAGAACATTTTCTAACCTAGACAAGTTGTCTGCAACGGGGTTCTTAGCTCCCTTTCTATCAATAATATGCAGATCAAATTCTTGTAGTAGGAGAACCCATTTAATAAGTCTAGGTTTAGCATCTTTCTTTTCCGTAAGGTATTTAATAGCAACATGATCAGTGTGAACAGTTAGTTTAGAATCAACAATATAAGGTCTGAACTTATCACAAGCAAATACAACTGCTAAAAACTCTTTTTCAGTAGTAGCATAATTTCTTTGGGCACTGTCTAGAGTCTTACTAGCATATTGGATAACATTTAATTTCTTATCAACTCTTTGTCCTAAAACAGCCCCTACAACATAATCACTAGCATCACACATAATTTCAAAGGGTAAATTCCAATCAGGAGGCTGAACAATAGGTGCAGAAATCAAGGCTTTCTTAAGTATTTCAAATGCTTCTACACAATCATCATCAAAGACAAAAGGAACATATTTTTGTAAGAGATTAGTAAGAGGGCTAGAAATTTTTTAGAAGTCTTTAATGAACCTCCTATAAAAAATTGGCATGACCAAAGAAACTTCTTATACCTTTAATGTCCTTAGGACAAGTCATATTTTCAATAGCATCAACTTTAGCTTTATCAACTTCAATACCTTTTTCAGAAATTTTATATCCCAAGACAATACCTTTATTAACCATAAAGTGGCACTTCTCCCAATTCAAGACAAGATTAGTTTCTTCACATCTCTGCAAAACTCGATCAAGGTTGCTTAAGCAGTCATCAAAAGAAGTTCCATACACGGAGAAATCATCCATGAAAACCTCAACAATCTTTTCACAAAAATCAGAGAATATAGTAGTAATACATCTTTGAAAGGTAGCAGGCGCATTACATAAACCAAAAGGCATACGTCTATAAGCAAAGGTACCGAAAGGGCAAGTAAAAGTGGTCTTTTCCTGATCCTCTTTCGACACAGGTATTTGAGAGAAACCAGAATAACCGTCTAGAAAGCAAAAATGTGTATGTTTGGATAATGTTTCTAGCATTTGATCAATAAAAGATAGAGGGTAATGATCCTTTCTAGTAGCCTTATTTAATTTGCGGAAATCAATTACCATTCTATAACATGTAACAATTCTTTGTGGGATCAATTCGTCTTTATCATTAGGAACAACAATAATACCTCCCTTCTTAGGGACACAATGGGCATGACTTACCCACTGACTATCAGCAACGGGATAAATTTTACCTGCCTCCAGAAGCTTTAGTATTTCATTCCTTACCACTTCTTTCATCTTAGAATTTAACCGTCGTTGGTGATCAACATCCGGTTTAGCGTCTTTCTCCAATTTTATTTTATGCTGGCATAGAGTTGGACTAACGCCCTTAAGATCATCAAGAGTATATCCAATAGCAGCACGGTTCTTCTTCAGAGTTTTTAATAATTTCTCTTCTTCCCGCTCTCAAAAGTTAGCACTAATAATAATATGGTATATCTTCTTTTCATCAAGATAAGCATATTTAAGAGTATCAGGTAATTGTTTAAGCTCAAACACAGGATCACCCTTGGGTGGAGGAGGATTCCCTGGAATTTCAATAGTCAAGTTGTGTTTCCAAATAGGTCCCTGTTTAAAGAATACTTCATCTATTTCCCTTCTTTCATTCATAAACATGTCATTTTCATGGTCTAGCAAATATTGTTCTAAAGGATCATTAGGAGGCATGGCAATAGAAGCAAGACCAATAATTTCATCTTTACTAGGCAATTCTTTATCATGGGGTTGTCTATGAAATTTAGCAAAATTAAAATCATGAGACATATCCCCTAAACCAACAGAAACAATATCCTTATTGCAGTCTATTTTAGCATTAACAGTATTCAAGAAGGGTCTACCAAATATAATGGGACAAAAGTCATCTCGTGGAGAACCGAGAACAAGAAAATCAGCAGGGTATTTAACTTTCCCACACAAGACTTCAACATCTCTAACAATCTCAACTGGTGAAATAGTATCTCTTTTAGCAAGCTTAATTGTAACGTCAATTTCTTCTATCTCAGCAGGTGCAATATCATGCATAATTTCTTTGTATAAGGAATGAGGTATTGCACTTGCACTAGCACCCATATCACATAAGCCATGATAACAATGATCTCCTATTTTAACAGAAATAACAGGCATGCCTAGAACAGGTCTATGTTTATTTTTAGCATCAGGTCTAGCAATTCTAGCAGCTTCATTGCGGAAGTAAATAACATGCCCATCAATATTTTTGGACAAGAGATCTTTAACCATAGCAATACTAGGTTCAACTTTAATTTTCTCAGGGGGTTTAGGTGTCTTAATATTACTTTTGTTAACCACAGTTGAAGCTTTAGCATGATCCTTTATTCTAATAGGGAAAGGTGGCTTCTCAATATAAGCAACAGGAACAACAGGATCATCATAAGTGATAGTCTTTTCTTCAACTTTAATAGGTGCAACTACTTTTACTTCAATGGGAGGATTATATTTAAACCACTTCTCCTTAGGGAGATCAACATGAGTAGCAAAGGATTCACAGAAAGAAGCTGCTATCTCAGAGTCAAGTACATATTTAGTGCTAAATTCACGGAAAACATCGGTATCCATAAAATATTTAACACAATCAAACTTAGGTGTTATACCTGACTCCTTACCTTCGTCGAGGTCCCAATCTTCATAATTGCATTTAATTCTTTCCAATAAATCCCATTTGAATTCAATAGTCTTCATCATAAAAGATCCAATACAAGAAGTATCGAGCATGGAGCGATTACTGAGAGAAAGCCGAGCATAAATTTTTTGAATAATCATTTCTCTTGAGAGCTCATGATTGGGGCATGAATATAACATTGACTCAAGCCTCCCCCAAGCTTGAGCGATGCTTTCTCCTTTGCGAGGCCAAAAATTATATATATAATTACGATCACGATGAACAAGATGCATAGGATAAAACTTCTGATGAAATTCCAATTCCAATCTCTTGTAGTCCCATGATCCCATATCATCACATAGCCTATATCATGTCAATTCCTCTCCCTTCAGAGATAAATGGAAGACCTTATTCTTGATAACATCCTTGGGCATACCTGCAAGCTTAAATAATCCACAAACTTCATCCACATAGATTAAGTGTAAATCGAGATGCAATGTTCCATCTCCTACAAAAGGATTAGCTAGCAGTTTCTCTATCATACCTGAAGGAATTTCAAAGTAAACATTTTCAGTAGGTTCATTAGGATGAGGAGCAACTCTTTGCTCTACTGGTCGGGGTGAAGATACCCCGGACAAGCCCCTCAAAGGATTATGTTCCATAGTAACAAGTGACAGTAAATTTCAACACACTATATAAATTTTTCCTTACCAAATTCCACCTACCAAAGGCGCTTCACTCCCCGGCAACAGTGCCCGAAAAGAGTCTTGATGACCCACAAGTGTAAGGGATCTATCATAGCCTTTTCGATAAGTAAGAGTGTCGAACCCAACGAGGAACAGAAGGAAATGATGAGCAGTTTTCAGTAAGGTATTCTCTACAAGCACAGAAATTATCGGTAATAGATAGTTTTGTGATAAGGTAATTTGTAACGAGTAGCAAGTAATAAAAGTAAATAAGGTGCAGCAAGATGGACCAATCCTTTTTGTAGCAAAGGAAAAGCCCGGACAAACTCTTATATGAAGGAAAGCACTCCCGAGGACACATGAGAATTATCGTCAAGCTAGTTTTCATCACGCTCATATGATTTGCGTTCGGTACTTTGATAATTTGATATGTGTGTGGACCGGTGCTCAGGTACTGTCCTTACTTGGACAAGCATCCCGCTTATGATTAACCCCCATTGCAAGCATCCACAACTACAACAGAAGTATTAAGGTAAACCTAACGATAGCATGAAACATGTGGATCCAAATCAGCCCCTTGCGAAGCAGCGCATAAACTAGGGTTTAAGCTTCTGTCACTCAAGCAACCCATCATCTACTTATTACTTCCCAATGCCTCCCTCTAGTCCCAAACAATGGTGAATTGTCATGTAGTCAACATTCACATGACACCACTAGAGGGATGGCAACATACATCTCATCAAAATATCGAACGAATACCAAATTCACATGACTACTTATAGCAAGACTTCTCCCATGTCATTAGGAACAAACGTAACTAATCACAAAGCATATTCATGTTCATAATCAGAGGGGTATTAATATGCATAATGGATCTGAACATATGATCTTCCACCAAGTAAACCAACTAGCATCAACTACAACGAGTAATTAACACTACTAGCAACCCACAGGTACCAATCTGAGGTTTGGATACAAAGATTGGATACAATAAATGAACTAGGGTTTGAGATGAGATGGTGTTGGTGAAGTTCTTGATGGATATTGACCCCCTCCCGGTGAGAGGATCGTTGGTGATGATGATGGTGATGATTTCCCCCTCCCGGAGGGAAGTTTCCCCGGCAGAACAGCTCTGCCGGAGCCCTAGATTGGTTCCGCCAAGGTTCCGCCTCGTGGCGGTGGAGTTTCTTCCCGAAAGCTTGCTTATGATTTTTTCCAGGGTAAAAGACTTCATATAGCAGAAGATGGGCATCGGAGGGTCACCAGGGGGCCCACGAGGCAGGGGCGCGCCCAGGGGGTAGGGCGCGCCCCCCACCCTCGTGGACGGTGGGTGGCCCCCCTCTGGTACTTCTTTCGCCCAATATTTTTTATATATTCTGAAATGTGCTCCTGTGAAGTTTCAGGACTTTTGGAGATGTGTAGAATAGGTCTCTAATATTTGCTCCTTTTCCAGCCCAGAATTCCAGCTTCCGGCATTCTCCCTCTTCATGTAAACCTTGTAAAATAGGAGAGAATAGGCATAAGTATTGTGACATAATGTGTAATAACAGCCCATAATGCAATAAATATCGATATAAAAGCATGATGCAAAATGGATGTATCAATATGCATGTCCTCAGCCACAGGATGATCATCATTGTGGTCTGGAATCTTGGGTTTCAGTTTCCTCAATACAAGGGATTCATCATCCTCTTCTTCAGCTTCAGGCACTGGGGCCTTGTTCTTCTCTTCAGCTGGGATATTTCTGGTGCTTCTCTTGGTCTTAGACTTCTCTTGAGTTGTTGCTTTGGGAGCACTTTTGGGCTTTGATGTGGCAGCCCCTGACTTGATAGCATCTCCCATAAGCTTTTGTGACTTGGGAGCTGGTGCAACATCCTCTTCCTCTTGCTCTTCTCCTGCTGGATCTTTAAACATGGAGGATCTCTCAAGGACTCTAGCAGTGGTCTTCTTGACCCTCTCCTTCCTCTCCTTGCCATCTACAACCTCTTTGGGTTCAAGAGTGAACTCCATAGTTTCTTGAGTGGAGGCTCTGGCCTTAGACATAGGGATCCTTTTTACTGGTGCCTTCTTGTTCAAGGCTGGATTTGTTGCAGCAGTTGTGCCATACTCCTTATTAAAGACTTTCTTCTTTGAGCTGACTTCTTCTTCTACAACCACATAATCCTCATCCTCAGAATCTGAGGTTCTCTTCTTCCTTGACCTGGTGGCTGCCTTGGGCAAGTTACTAGGTGTGCTCCTGCTGCCCTCATCATAGCTGCTTGAGGGATCAGAACCCTCACTCAATTGCACTTGTTCTTCAGATCTGTTCTGACTGTCACTTTGGTCGGACATCTTGGCAAACACACTGAAAGCAAACCCTGTGAATAGATATAGATGAGGTAGAGTGGATGAGCATCACAAAGGGCAGAGTTTTTGCAAAACAAATGACTCAAAAACTTAGTTTTAGTTCTCCACAGAAAGCATTTCGGAACTACCGATTTGTTAGACTCGGTGATACCGAAGCAATTTTGGAACCTAAACTAGTGAACTCGGTCAGACCGAGTCACAGTTCGGTGGCACCGAGACTGCTAGGGTTTCACAGAGACTCGACCTTGGTTACACCGATTTGCAATTTTTGGTCAGATGGAAAACGCAAGTGCAATGGCCTAAGACAAATCGGTGAGACCGATTTGTACAATTTGGTCGGTCCGAGATGAGTTCGACGGAGACCTAACCCTAAATTTTCAAATCAAATGTAACCTAATGGATATTTTCTCTGGATAGAGTGTTCTCATACATGGTAAAGATCATGGGAAAGCAATGTGCTATGACTCGGAGTATGGAAATAGCACAAAGAGTCGAACCCATACCCTAGTTCGGTAGGAGTTCTCTACGGCGGCAACATGGGAGCAGATTTCCGTTGACGGTGATGGAAACCAGCAGCGGGAGGTTGCTGGCGACGAGGAGACGATCCGGAGACCCGAGGAGGTAGAGCAGGACACTCGTGGGCTGAGAGGTTTTGAAGAAATTTCCAAAATCTCACCCGTGGGTTTATATATCCCGACCCTGTCGGTGTGACCGAGTGGAACAACTCGGTGGCACTGAGATGGAGAATCGCAAGCGGTTACTGCAACTCGGTGTGACCAAAAAGTTCAAATCGGTTGCATCGAGTATGAAAACCTAGATCAACTTAGTGAACTCGGTGTGACCGAAATGGATGAATCGGTCATACCGAGATGGACAAAGAGGTTTTGGAGGTTTAAGTCTATGACGAATCAAGGACTCCGAGTGCTCCTCAGACAGAGTGGTTCGAATCTGACTCGATCAAACTTTGTGATGTAGCATGAATAGAGTTTCAGATGAGAAAAACATAGATATCTAGAGGAGGTTCTTAGGCATTCTTGTCCATCCACTTGGCAAAGGGAAAAACGCGAAACAATCAAAACAACAAGTGGATGTCCTTGAATGAGTAGAATATGCAATCAACATGCTCACACAATAAAATGGCAAATTGAAATATGTGACAAAGCATGCACAAACACTCTAGAATCTATCAAGAAATTGGCGATGACTAGGTCATCTATATATGAGTATATTGACTGAGGAGTCAAATGAAAACATTTTATCGTAGGTCATACTAATCGTTTAAGCACAAGTAGGGTTACCACTTTTACATAATGCATTGTTGTGTTCACACCATTAGAGTTGCTTTAGCTCAATTGGTTAGAGTAAAGCTCCCCCTAGATGTGGTATCCCCCCTAAGAGGGATGAACTAACCTTGGGTTATGTCGATGATGACTTCATGTAGGTGTTGAAGATGTAGATGCTCAAAGTTGATGTAGATCATTCGGAGCAATCCATTGGAGTGAGTTGCACTTTCAATACCTACACAGGTTAGTCCCACAAGGAACAAACAAGGATATCCATATACATAGAGTGATGTTCACACAAGATGATGTCCATGAAAGCATTAGGTTACCTTGTCCCTTTTCTTACCAACAAGAGGGTTTGTGACTCCTAGAACTAGCGCAAGATGTGGAAGTTGTTTGCACATGTCCTTGCCAAAAGATATGAGTGAAGTATGTTGGCGGAGTCACTCTCAAGAACTCTCTAGTTCTTCTTCTTCGGGATCCAGGTCATCTTGATGGGAATCCTTGGAGTTGTAGTCGTATTTGATGTAGTAGAACTTGATGTAGTCTTGGGAACCCACTTGACCAAGGCCTTGGGAGCTTCTTCAAATGCATCAATCTCCTCTTGAAGCTTTTCCTTGCCTTTTAGCTTGTGGTCTTGTGGTGGAAGATCATCTTGAGCTTGTGTCCCTTGAAAAGAAGTAGGATCATACTTCTCTTGTTGAGGAACAAACTTCGTCTTGGGGTATTGATCTTCTTCCCACTCAACTCCGTTGGCATTTAAATTCCGTTCAAAACCAACACCTTGATTCTTCCGGTGTCTTCCTTGCTTGTGTACAATTTCCTCAAATTGCTTACTTCCGGCAAGGCTCTTGTAAACACGTTTCTCTATAATTCCCTTCAATAAGCTATTTTCTTGCTCAAGTGTAACTTGGCTAAGAGAATCATTAGTGGAATCAAGAGAACTACTAGAAGCAACAACATTGGATTTAGCATGATTATTGTTACTACTAGATGAAGAATCTTTCTTACTTTTGTTGCTAGATTTAACCTGTGGCATGTAAGTAGACAAGAGTAAACGCTTGGCAATGTAAGAAAAACTTTTCTTGCAAAGATCATCATTGATTGCCTTTAAGAACCCATGCTCTTGCTCAAGGTTGAGCTTTTCAAAGCATAACTTTTCATGAGTCTTTAGAAGCTCTCGATGATTTTCCAAGGTAGTTTCATGAGCTAACTTAAGAGTGTTTAGTTCTTTAGTTAGACGCTCAATCTCCTTGTTATCATCATCATTCGTTTTATCTTGATTAGCATGATTAATAGCAAGTTCATCATAGTTTCATCACTAGAATTGTCAACAAGTAAATCATCATCACCTAGCAAATCATCTTCATCACTATTGAAATCAACATACTCGAGGTGTGATACCTTCGGGCCTTTAGCCATGAAGCATCTTCCAATTCCTTCATTTGGTGACTCAAATATGTCGTAGGATTTGGTTGACACAAGTTCTAGACCGGCAACACCTTCATCTTGAGTATATTCAGAGTCGGAGTGATTGTCGGAGTCTGAGCCGGATACCCATTCACCAACATGAGCTTGATGTCTTTGTTTTGTGTAGCTCCTTGATGATTTGTCCTTCCTCTCTGAATCCTTGCTTCTCCGTGATGTTCTTCATTCATAACGGACATCTCTACTCCTTCTCTCTCTCTTGGTTGTGATTCTTCTCTTCTACTTCTCCTTTTGGGTGAATCTTCTCTTCTTTTGTAGAGAGCCGTACACTCATTTGAGTAGTGTCCGGGTCTTCCACAATTGTAGCAATTACGTTCACGACTTGAAGATCTTTTGTCATTGTAGGACCTTGACTTGGAACTTCTTTCCTTGCTTCTACTCTTATAGAACTTGTTGAAGTTCTTCACCATTAGGCTCAATTCTTCATTGAAGGCTTGTTTCTCACTAGATGATGTAGGAGCATCACATGAGGCTTTGTAAGCACCACTTGACTTGTTGTGAAGCTCTTCCTTATCCTTGAGTGACATCTCATGAGCAACAATTCTTCCAATGACTTCCATTGGCTTGAGATCTTTGTAATTGGGCATCATTTGGATCAATGTGCACACGGTATCATAATTTCCATCCAATGCTCTTAGGATCTTCTTGATGATGAATCTATCGATCATCTCTTCACTTCCTAAGCCGGCAATCTCATTTGTGATGAGAGAAAGCCTAGAGTACATTTCTGCGACTCCTTCACCATCCTTCATTTTGAACTTGTCAAGTTGACTTTGAAGCACATCCAATTTGGATTCCTTGATGGATCGGTACCCTTGTGCATATCAATCAAAGTATCCCAAATTTCCTTTGCATTATCAAGACGGATGATTTTGTTGAATTCTTAGGGTCACAATCCGTTGAAGAGGATATCGCAAGCTTGAGCGTTGTATTGCAGCATCTTCAACTCTTCCGCGGAAGCTTCACAGTTTGGTTCTCTCCCATCAAATAATACACCTTGCAAGCCAATACACACAATAACCCAAATGGTGGGGTTATGTCCAAGAATATGCATTTTTATCTTATGCTTCCAACTAGCAAAATTAGTACCATCAAAGTAAAGACCTATATGGTGGTAATTTCCCTCGCTAGACGCCATACTCTCCTAGGTTGTGAAACCAAGGCTATGATCACCAAAGCTATGGAAATCAAGGCAAATGGAGACCAAAGCTCTGATACCACTTGTAGGATCGAAAGTATGTCTAGACGGGGGGTGATTAGACTACTTGACCAAATAAAAGTCTAGCATTTTCCCAATTTTAAATCTTGGCAGATTTTTACAACTTAGCACAATTCAAGCAATCAACCTACACATGAAAGTCTAAGAGTATAGGAGAGGAATGTAGAACGTTGCACATGAAGGTAAAGGGAGGAGTTTGGAGGGAGCAAACGCAATGTAGACACGGAGATTTTGGGCGTGGTTCCGATAGGTGGTGCTATCGTACATCCACGTTGATGGAGACTTCAACCCATGAAGGGTAACGGTTGCGGGAGTCCACGGAGGGCTCCACCTATGAAGGGTCCACGAAGAAGCAACCTTGTCTATCCCACCATGGCCATCGCCCACGAAGGACTTGCCTCACTAGGGTAGATCTTCACGAAGTAGGCGATCTCCTTGCCCATACAAACTCCTTGGTTCAACTCCACAATCTTGACGGAGGCTCCCAAGTGACACCTAACCAATCTAGGAGACACCACTCTCCAAAAGGTAATATACAGTGTGTTGATGGTGAACTCCTTGCTCTTGTGCTTCAAATGATAGTCTCCCCAACACTCAACTCTCTCTCACTGATTTAGATTTGGTGCAAAGATGATTTGAGTGGAAAGCAACTTGGAGAAGGCTAGAGATCAAGATTCATATGGTTCGAATGGAATATCTTGGTCAACACATGAGTAGGTGGCTCTTTCTCAGAAAATGAATGTTGGAAGTGTAGGCATGTTCTGATGGCTCTCTCCTCGAATGAAGAGTGGGTGGAGGGGTATATTGTAACACCCACAATGCGGCTATATCTCCCACGTGTCGGGGCACGACTTAGAGGCATACTCGCATGGTAGTTTTGTCGCAAGAGGGGTAATCTTCACACAATCCCATGTACTAAATAGAAAGGGATAAAGAGTTGGCTTACAATCGCCACTTCACACAGTACATAAATAATTCATACATCATCCAAATACATTCAAAGGTCCGACTACGGAACCAAAATAAAGGAAGACAACCCCAAATGCTAGATCCCTGATCGTCCCGACTGGGCTCCACTACTTATCATCAGGAAATGAAACGTGGTTACGGCAGAAATCCTCGTCGAACTCCCACTTGAGTTTGATAGTATCACCTGCACTAGCATCACCGGCACCTGCAACTGTTTGGAAGTATCCATGAGTCACGAGGACTCAGCAATCTCACACCCGCGGGATCAAGACTATTTAAGCTTATGGGTAGGAGAAGGTAGTGAGGTGGAGCTGCAGCAAGCATTAAGCTTATATGGTGGCTAACATACGCAAATAAGAGTGAGAAGAGAAGCAACGCACGGTCGAGAAGCTAGAAGTGATCAAGAAGTGATCCTGAAGCTACTTACATTCAAGCATAACACGAGACCGTGTTCTCTTCCCGGACTCTGCCGAAAAGAGGCCATCACGGCTACACACGCGGTTGATTCATTTTAACTAAGTTAAGTGTCAAGTTCTCTACAACCGGATATTAACAAATTCTCATCTGCCACATAACCGCGGGAACAGCTCTCGAAAGTTTATACCCTATAGGGGTGTCCCAACTTAGCCCATCACAAGCTCCCATGGTCAACAAAGGATATTGCTTCTCCGGGGAAGACCCGATCAGACTCGGAATCCCGGTTACAAGACATTTCGACAATGGTAAAACAAGACCAGCAAAGCTGCCCGATGTGCCAAGAAATCCCGACAGGAGTCGCACGTATCTCGTTCTCAGGGCACACCGGATGAACACTACATACGGCAACCGAAGATACCCCAAGTTTCCTAGGGGCGGCACCGCAAGTGGCTCTGTTTTGGACCAACACTCAAAGGAGCACTGGCCCGGGGGTTTAAAATAAAGACGACCCTTGAGTCCGCGGAACCCAAGGGAAAAAGGCTTAGGTGGCAAATGTTAAAACTAAGGTTGGGCCTTGCTGGAGGAGTTTTATTTAAAGCGAACTATCAAGGGGTTCCCATAACACCCAACCGCATAAGGAACGCAAAATCAAGGAACTTTACACCGGTATGATGGAAACTAAGGCAGCAAGAATGGAACAAAACACCAGGCATAAGGACGAGCCTTCCACCCTTTACCAAGTATATAGATGCATTAAAGTAAATAAGATATAATAATGATATCCCAACAATATCGATGTTCCAACATGGAACAAACTTCATCTTCACCTACAACTAGCAATGCTATAAGAGGGGCTGAGCAAAATCGGTAACATAGCCAAACAACAGTTTGCTAGGAAAGGTGGGTTAGAGGCTTGACATGGCAATATGGGAGGCATGATATAGCAAGTGGTAGGTAGCGCGACATAGCGATAGAACGAACAACTAGCAAAGCAATGATAGAAGTGATTTCGAGGGTATGGTCATCTTGCCTGCAAAGTTTTCAGAGTTGTCAAAAGCTTGATCCTCGTTAGCGTACTCAACAGGTTCCTCGGTCACGTACTTGTCTCCCGGCTCTACCTAAAGCAAGAACACAAGCAATGGAACAACAATCAATCATGGTGCAATGCACAAGCAACATGATACAATACATGGCATGATGCAAGATGTGATATGCAATGCATATGAGTGCTCCGGAAGGGAAAGAATGATCAAGGCATCAACTTGGCAAAACAAGTATGCTGCTAGAAAGATGAGATGATTTCGGTTAAAATCGATATAAGGATCACCGAAAACGGATGCAGGTTTGCAAATGGCAAGCAAAACAAGAATGACATAATTCTGCGATTAACAGCACGATGCCATATAGAATGCAACAAGTAACTAAGCTACTGCACTCCAACATAGCAACAAAGCATATGGCAGTGATGTACAAGAGATGCTTGACAAAACATGAACACTGAGCTACGGCTAAATCACACTAGAGTAGGTTCAAACAAGCATGTCAGAAGTGCAAAAGATATCAGCATCATAGACTTAGTGAAAATACTAACATGTCAAAAATAACATCAGGAAGCAATGTTTAGAGCAAGAAAACATCATGCTACAGGAGCATATCATAGCAAACCAAGGCATGGCATGATTCTACTAAAAGCATAGATCAAAAGTTACTTGCTGAACATGAGCCCAAAAGGCACAGAAAATATGGTGGCACCCATGTAAACATAGCAAATTTTATTAACAGTTTCAGACAATAGAAAAACAGAGCATGTCATAAACAGAATTACATTAGCCACTTTGCGAGCTCATGCCACTTACCACAAAGCATTGCATGACGATATAAGCATACCAATAGCAAGATGACATGTTCCTGAAGCTAACCATGGCAAGAGCAAGTTCATAGTATGCATGGATCACTAACAACAACCATGGCAATTTTGATTAACATGTTAATATTCTACCAGGAACATTTTATAGCAAAAGTAGAGCAAGCAAATGACATACTAGACAACTCCATAATTGCAAAAAGGGCATGGATGGATAGAGAAAAACCAAATCTTCAAAAAACCCTTACTGAAGTATCTCAAAATAAGCATGGATCTCACTGTAGCATCAAGTTTACATGGCATCAAAATAACAGCAGGAAAAAGACTTAGCAAACTCCTAAGCCCCTGAAAACAGCAACATCACGAAGCCTAGTTTGCATGCTTGTGCTAGTCACCACATAGATCACAAAGATACAAGACAAGCACCCTTGTAAATATGGCATGTTGTAGTTCAAAACACATGTAGACCTCATGCTCAAAGGATGGTCACATCAAATGTAACAAAAATGACAAATCACCATGATCTGATAAGTACTAGCAGTTAACATTGTATTACACTTTTGCATCAATGATAATGGCATCATAATCAACACAAACATGCATGGAAATGCTTCTATCGTGAAGAGCTCAATGAGATGAACAATTTGACATATCATATGCATGAATCGGATCACCGAGCACGAAGATATGACATGTTGAACAGGGCATGAAAATAAAGCAGAAAAAGACTTAGTAGAA
>NC_041382.1:163027288-163053348 GCF_002162155.2 Triticum dicoccoides
CGACGATCGGCGGAGGAGCCCGGCACCGGTGCGCGGGCAGGCGCGGGCTGAGCGGGCGGCGGCCGACGGACGCATGGGCCGGAAAGGGTCAGCCCCGGGCCTCGGCGGGCCGGCGGCGATGTGGGCGCGGGCGCTGGGTGATGTGGCACCGTGTGATTCATCGAGGGGACGGCGGCGGACGTGTCCGGCGCCGGGCGGACGTGTCCGGCGTGCGGAGGAAGGGGAAGACTAGGGTTTCACCCGAATTTTCGGAGGAGAAGGCCTTTTTATAGGTAGAGGGGGTTTGGAGTGTCCAAATGAGGTGTAGTTTTCGCCCACACGATCGTGATCCGAAGAGGAGGACATGGAGATGGTTTAGATGGGTTATTGGGCTGTTTTGGAGGGGTGTTGGGCTGCAACACACAAGAGGCCTTTGCAGTTTCCCGGTTAACCATTGGAGCATCAAACGGCCTCCAAATGGAATGAAATTTGATAGGCGGTTTTCCGGTGGTGTACCAAGGCCACTTGGCAAATCTCGGCCCATGCCGAGAATGTTTAACCCCCGCTCACGAAAAGAGACAAGAGGGGTGCGCCGATGCATGTGGGAGTGTCGGATTGCGAAACGGACAACATGGAAAATGACCGGATGCATGAGACGAACACGTATGCAAATGCGATGCACATGATGACATGATATGAAATGCGTGACATGAAAAAATGCAAGACGAAGATAAAACCCAACCACGAAGGGAGTCTCATAACTTAAAGCCGAAAATGGCAAGAGTCGGAGTTACAAATATGGCAAGTTACATCCGGGGTGTTACAACACTCCACCACTACGAGAGGATCTCGTCCCGATATCTAGGACTGAAAGAACTCCGGATATTCGGAACGGAGGTGATCCTCGCGTTCCTAGGTGGCTTATCGGTCGGAATGGTGTGGCCTCTTCACTTTCATGAATTTGATTGACTTGTTGCGAGTCTTGCGCTCGGTTTCTTCAAGAATAGCAACGGGATGCTCATGATAAGACATGTCTTCTTGGAGATCAATCTCTTCGAAGTTGATGGTGCGCTCAGGAGTCTTGAAGCACTTGCGAAGCTGTGACACGTAAAACACATCATGCATATTTGCGAAGTTGGACGGAAGCTCAAGTTGATAGGTGAGATCGCCTCTTTTGCCAATGATCTTGAAAGGACCCATGTATCTATGGGCAAGCTTCCCTTTGATACCGAAGTGACGAGTACCTTTCATTGGAGAGACGCGGAGGTAGACATGGTCTCCGATCTCGAAAGCCAAGTCACAGTGCTTGCTATCATAGTAACTCTTCTGACGCGATTGCGCGGCTTTCAGATTTACACGGATGACTTTAGACATTTCTTCAGCCTCTGTGATTAAGTCATTGCCAAGAAGTTGACATTCACCAGTCTCTGACCAATTGAGAGGAGTACGACACTTTCCTTGAATGGGGCCTTGCCTGAACTCGCTTGGAAGTTGTTGTTGTAGGAGAACTCGGCATATGGAAGACAATCTTCCCACTTCATACCGTAGGAAATGACACAAGCCCTGAGCATATCTTCAAGGATTTGATTGACTCGCTCGACTTGGCCACTAGTTTGAGGATGGAAAGCGGTGCTGAAGCGAATGTTGGTGCCCATGGCCTTCTGGAAGGAGTCCCAGAACTTCGAAGTGAAAATGCTTCCACAATCTGAAGATATCAATTGTGGAATGCCGTGCAAAGATACAATCTTGGAGATGTATAGCTCTGCCAACTGAGCTGATGTGATAGATTCTTTGATTGGAAGGAAATGAGCCACTTTAGTAAGCTTGTCGATGAAAACAAAGATGGCATCATTTCCACACTTGGACTTGGGAAATCCAGTCACGAAGTCCATTTCAATATGGTCAAACTTCCATTGTGGAACAACAAGAGGTTGGAGGAGACCAGCTGGTCGTTGGTGTTCTGCTTTCACCCTTTGGCAGACATCACATTCATTCACGAATTGAGTGATCTCTCGCTTCATTCGAGTCCACTAATATGACTGCTTGAGGTCATGGTACATCTTTGTACTTCCAAGATGAATGGATAGAAGGGAAATGTGCGCCTCGTTCATAATGACTTTCCTTAGTTCACCTTTAGGAACCACAACCCGGTCCTCGAAGAATAGAGTGTCTTTGTCATCAATGCGATAGCACTTGTATTTGGGTTGGCTCTTGGCAATCCCATGTTTCACCTTCTTCCCCATGCAATCCAGGAGTTGTGCCTCAAGAATTTGATCTTCCAAAGTAGGAGAGACTTGGAGATTGGCAAGAAAGCCTTGAGGAACAACTTGGAGGTTTAGTTGGCGGAAAGCTTCACAAAGGTCCAGTTGGAAGGGCTTGAGAATTAAGTTGTTGCAGTAAGCCTTCCTGCTCAAAGCATCTGCAATGACATTGGCCTTGCCTGGAGTATATTCAATACTCGGATTTTACTCTTGAATCATTTTGACCCATCGAGTCTGTCTGAGGTTGAGATTGGGTTGAGTGAAGATGTACCTAAGGCTCTTATGATATGTGAAGATGTCCACTTTCCTTCCCAACAAGAGATGTCTCCACGTTAACAATGCATGGACAACTGCCGCCAACTCAAGATCATGAGTATGGTAGTTCCTTTCGTTGGGCTTGAACTGGCGAGAGGTATAGGCCATAACTTTTTTCTCTTGCATTAACATAGCACCGAGACCTTGTAAGGAGGCATCACAGAAAACTTCAAATGGCTTGGATTCATCAGGAGGAGTCAAAACAGGAGCTATGACCAGCTTCTCTTTGAGGGTGTTGAAAGCAATGTCACATTCAGGCGTCCAGACATACTTGACATGCTTCCGGAGGAGGTTGGAAAGAGGCTTTGCAATCTTAGAGAAATTCTCAATGAATCTTCAACAATAGCTTGCAAGCCTAAGAAAACTGCGGGGTGCTTGACATTCTGAGGAGGTTCCCAATTCACAATTGCAGACACCTTCTCGGGATTAACAGCGATGCCCTTGGCAGAGATGATATGACCAAGGTAAAGAACCTCATCAAGCCATAACTCACAGTTGGAAAACTTCGCACAGAATTGATGCTATCTGATTTTTTCAAGCACCCATCTCAAATGCTTGGCATGATCCTCCTTATTCTTGGAAAAGACCAATATATCATCGAGATACACCAGGACGAAATCATTTGTGTAAGGTTTGAAGATGAAGTTCATCATGCGAGAGAACGTTGGAGGAGCATTGACAAGGCCGAAAGACATGACAGTATATTCATAAGAACCATAGCTTGTTCTGAATGATGTCTTGGGAATATCTTGTTCACGAATGTGAATCTGATGATAACCCATACGAAGGTCAAGCTTGGAGAATAATTTACCACCTTTAAGCTGCTCGAATAGCTCATTGATGATGGGAAGTGGATACATGTTCTTTATTTTCTTCTTGTTCAATGGACGGTAGTCGACGCAAAGTCGTTCCGTTCCATCCTTCTTCTTGACAAAAAGAACATCACAACCTCATGGAGATGAACTCGGTCTGATCAGACCCATAAGCTCTTGTTCATCGAGTTGTTTCTTCAAATCCTTCAACTCCTCTAGTCCAAGCTTGTAAGGACGCTTGCAAACAGGTTCCGTGCCAGGCTCAAGATCGATAACAAATTCAACTGGCCGGTGAGGAGGCATTCCTGGAAGCTCTTCTGGAAAGACGTCTTGGTATTCACAAATGACTGGAATCTAAGAGATGGCATTCAACTCGCCCTTCTCATTGAGAGAAAACAGTCGAATGGTTTCGTCATGAGCGGCATAGATGATCACATCCTCAGAAGAGTGTGTCAATTGAATCTGCCTGGCAGCACAATCAAGCTGAGCCTTGTTCTTAGAAAGCCAGTCCATGCCGAGAATTAGATCAATATCCGAGTCACCAAGAACAATTGGAGAAGGCAGAAACTTATAGTTGCCCATCTCGATAGACACATCCGAGATGCAATTATTAGATGTCATTTTCTTACCCGGTGACACAATCTTCAACGGGAAGGAATCTTTTTGGTCACAAACTCATGCTTGGCAACAAAAGGTCTTGAAATGAAAGAAAGCGATGCACCCGTATCAAACAATACTTTTGCAGGAAAGGAGTTTACTGGAAGGTTACGCATGATCATTTCTAAAAAATCCTCTGCCTGAGCTACGTTCATCATGTTCACCTTAGCATGCTTGGGATTATGCTTGACCACTTCATTGCCGGAAGATCTCACAGGAGGAGGAGGCGGAAGGCGCCTTTGGTTGAAGCACTTGTTTGCATAGTTCCCTTTTTGCTGACACCTGTTGCACGTAACCTCTAAGCATGGACGATGATAAGGAGCACTTGACCTTGGAGTTTGAGACTGAGCTTTGTTCTGATAGCCTGGGTTGGGTGGGTGGCAAGATCCATTGCCACCTTTGCTCTTCTACTGGTAGGGCTGGAGAAATGGAGGAGGAGGTAACCAAAACTTCTATTGCTTAGTTGCCACTTGTGATGAAGAAGAAGATTGAACTGTATCCCTGACTCTCTTCTTAGATGCCTCACACTTAAGCTGAGCGGCTTCTTGCTTTAGTGCCATGTTATAGAATTGATCGAACTTGGTCGGCTCAAGAAGCACGAGAGCTAACTGCAGATCCTCTCTGAGGCCACCTCTGAATTGATAGATCATACTCTTTTCATTAGGAACGTCTTGTTTAGCAAAGCGAGCAAGTTTCTGAAACTGGATATTGTATTGATACACATACATGCTGCCTTGCTTGAGATTGCGGAACTCCTCATGCTTGCTTTCAGCAACACTTGGTGGGATGTGATGAGCTTTGAAGTCTTGGCGAAAATCATCCCAGGTAATCACACAACCTCCTCTGGAATCTTTGTATTGTTGAAACCACTCAGCAGCTTGGTCCTTGAGTTGAAACGAAGCAAACTTGACAAAGTCCTCAGGTCAGACATTGCTACATTCAAAATGCTTGCAAATTTCCACAAGCTAGTCATCGGCGTCTGTCGCCTCGGCACATTTGCTGAAAGACTTCGGCTGGTTTGCGAGCAACTAGTTGAGGGTAGCAAACTGAGGCTGATTGTTGCCTTGGCCTTGATTTCCTTGGTCGCCTTGACCTTGGTTGCGCTCTTGCAAGAGTTGCAAAAGCATCTCAGTGTTGGCGTTGGTGGCTGCCATGACCGCTTGCCATGCCTCCGGAGGTGGAGGTGGTGGCAAAGGGTTCGACTGATCTCCATCATTGCGGTCCAGATTCTGACGCGTTGGAGGAGCCATCTTGAAGAGGGTGACATCCGTTAGAATCTTGAAAGACAGATATTCAAGCTGAATCAAAGGATCGAAATTGCAACATATAGTCTTAACATTCGAACAAGGATGAATGAATGAATTCGAAAGTAAATCATCACACATCCATTAAGTTGAGAAGCCACATAGATAAAGGTAGATGAATAAAGAAACAAGGTATGGATATGAACAAATAAGTGGTAAGGATTACCTAATCACAAACCCAATATCTGCGGGAAGAAATACTAGAGCTACTTGAATTCCCACCTATAAAACTCCTGAAACTTTCTGGTTATGCAATCAGGTGTTGGGGATACAGGGGAAGCATAATATCTCACCCAAACTAACAATCCCTACATCCAGTTGTATCCATCCTTCAACACATAACGAAGAAACCTTCGGAAATCATGTACCTCAACCTTCGAAAAACATCCGTTATACAAGTTATGGCAATACTCTCGAACTCCCTCCCCAGTACTGGGTGGCGTCGAGGTTATCTCACCAACAACTGCATAAAAGAGATTTTTGATGTCGGCGAACTCAGGTATTCCAAAACTGCAACGATAAAATTGTGACGACAACACCTTAGAGCTCAACTCCCCGGGACACTGCCACAACCCCTAAATGTCAGGAGGCACCAAGAACAATGTTCTCGTCACAAGACTATCGGAACGATTCCAAGATACCCGCGTGATCCTAAAAAAATTCATGAAATTTGAGGAGAGGAGAGTCAAACTTCTACGTCAGGAGGCCTCACCAGAGCGACGAAGGGACTGAGGAGTAAAAAGAATCCTAGTCTCTGATATATATAATCCTAACACTCAAAACATTTTTTTCTAGACTCAACAACATCAGCAATTCGATCAAGCAGGGGGGGGTCCTAAGTCGGGGATGGCTCTGATTACCAACTTGTAACACCCACAATGGGGCTATATCTCCCACGTGTCGGGGCACGACTTAGAAGCATAGCCGCATGGTAGTTTTGTCGCAAGAGGGGTATTCTTCACACAATCCCATGTACTCAATAGAAAGGGATAAAGAGTTGGCTTCCAATCGCCACTTCACACAATACATAAATAATTCATACATCATCCAAATACACTCAAAGGTCCGACAACGGAACCAAAATAAAGGAAGACAACCCCAAATGCTAGATCTCCGATCGTCCCAACTGGGCTCCACTACTGATCATCAGGAAACGAAACATAGTAACGACCCAAATCCTCGTCGAACTCCCACTTGAGTTTGGTAGCATCACCTGCACTGGCATCATCGGCACCTGCAACTGTTTGGAAGTATCCGTGAGTCATGAGGACTCAGCAATCTCTCACCTGCGAGATCAAGACTATTTAAGCTTATGGGTAGGAGAAGATAGTGAGGTGGAGCTGCAGCAAGCACTAAGCTTATATGGTGGCTAACATACGCAAATAAGAGCAAGAAGAGAAGCAACGCACGGTCGAGAAGCTAGAAGTGATCAAGAAGTGATCCTGTAGCTACTTACGTTCAAGCATAACACGAGACTGTGTTCTCTTCCCGGACTCCGCCGAAAAGAGACCATCACAGCTACACACGCGGTTGATTCATTTTAATTAAGTTAAGAATCAAGTTCTCTACAACCGGATATTAACAAATTCCCATCTGCCACATAACCGCGGGCATGGCTCTCGATAGTTTATACCCTGCAGGGGTGTCCTAACTTAGCCCATCACAAGCTCTCACGATCAACGAAGGATATTGCTGCTCCCGGGAAGACCCGATCAGTCTCAGAATCCCGGTTACAAGACATTTCGACAATGGTAAAACAAGACTAGCGAAGCCGCCTGATTTGCCGAAAATCCTGATAGGAGTCGCATGTATCTCGTTCTCAGGGCACACCGGATGAACACTACGTACGGCAACCGAAGATACCCCAAGTTGCCTAGGGTCGGCACCGCAAGTGGCTCTCTTTTGGACCAACACTCAGAGGAGCACTGGCCCGGGGGTTTAAAATAAAGATGACCCTTGAGTCCGCGGAACCCAAGGGAAAAAGGCTTAGGTGGCAAATGTTAAAACCAAGGTTGGGCCTTGCTGGAGGAGTTTTATTCAAAGTGAACTATCAAGGGGTTCCCATAACACCCAACCGCGTAAGGAACGCAAAATCAAGGAACATAATACCGATATGATGGAAACTAAGGCATGAAGAGTGGAATAAAACACCAGGCATAAGGCCGAGCCTTCCACCCTTTACCAAGTATATAGATGCATTAAAGTAAATAAATTATAATAATGATATCCCAACAATATCCATGTTCCAACATGGAACAAACTTCATCTTCACCTGCAACTAGCAACACTATAAGAGGGGCTGAGCAAAAGCGCTAAAATAGCCAAACAACGGTTTTCTAGGAAAGGTGGGTTAGAGGCTTGACATGGCAATATGGGAGGCATGATATAGAAAGTGGTAGGTAGCGCAACATAGCGATAGAACAAACAACTAGCAAAGCAAAGATAGAAGTGATTTCAAGGGTATGGTCATCTTGCCTGCAAAGTTCTCAGCATTATCGAAAGCTTGATCCTCATTAGCGTACTCAACAGGTTCCTTGGTCACATACTCATCTCCCGGCTCTACCCAAAGCAAGAACACAAGCAATGGAACAACAATCAATCACGATGCAATGCACAAGCAACATGATGCAATACATGGCATGATATGCAAGATGTGATATGCAATGCATATGCATGCTCCGGAAGGGAAAGAATGATCAAGGCATCAACTTGGCAAAATAAGTATGCCTCTAGAAAGATGAGATGATTTCGGTCGAAATTGATATAAGGATCACCGGAAACGGATGCACGGTTTGCAAATGGCATGCAAAACAAGAATGACACAATTCTGCGATTAATAGCATGATGCCATCTAGAATGCAACAAGTAACTAATCTACTGCACTCCAACATAGTAACAAAGCATATGGCAGTGATGTACAAGAGATGCTTGACAAAACATGAACACTGAGCTACGGCTAAATCACACTAGAGCAGGTTCAAACAAGCATGGCAAAAGTGCAAAAGATATCAGCATCACAGACTTGGTGAAAATACTAACATGTCAAAAATAACATCAGGAATAAATGTTTAGAGCAAGCAAACATCATGCTACATGAACATATCATAGCAAACCAAGGCATGGCATGATTCTACTAAAAGCATAGATGAAAAGTCCCTTACTGAACATGAGCCCAAAAGGCATAGAAAATATGATGGCACCCATGTAAACGTAGCAAGTTTTATTAACAGTTTCAGACAGCAGAAAAACAGAGCATGTCATAAACAGAATTATGATAGCAACTTTGCGAGCTCATGCCACTCACCACAAAGAATTGCATGACAATATAAGCATACCAATAGAAAGCTGACATGTTCATGAATCTAACCATGGAAAGAACAAGTTCATAGGATGCATGGATCACTAACAACAACCATGGCAATTTTGATTAACATGCTAACATTCTGCCAGGAACATTTTATAGCAAAAGTAGAGCAAGCAAATGACATGCTAGACAACTCCATAATTGCAAACAGGGCATGGATGGATAGAGCAAAACCACATGTTCAAAAAACCCTTACTGAAGTATCTCAAAATAAGCTTGGATCTCACTGTAGCATCAAGTTTACATGGCATCAAAATAACAGCAGGAAAAAGACTTAGCAAAATCCTAAGTCCCTGAAAACAGCAACATCACGAAGCCTAGTTGGCATGCTTATGCTAGTCATCAAATAGATTAAAAAGATACAATACAAGCACTCTTGTAAAGATGGCATGTTGTAGTTCAAAACACATGTAGACCTCATGCTCAAAGGATGCTCACATCAAATGTAATAAAAATGACAAATCACCCTGATCTGATAAGTACCGGCAGTTAACATTGTATAACACTTTTGCATCAATGATAATGGCATCATAATGAACAGAAACATGCATGGAGATGCTTCTACCATGAAGAGCTCAACGATACTAACAATTTGACATATCATATGCATGAATCGGATCACCAAGCACAGAGATACGGCAAGTTGAATAGGGCATGAAAACAAAGCAGAAAAAGACTTGGTGGAAAAATGAGGGGGGGTTAGACCTTCAGATCTAGGGTTCCAATGGCGCGGGACCCGAGGTGGAGGCGTGAGCTCGCCGGAGCTTCGTTGGACGAGGGAGGAGACGGGGCCGGGCAGAGGAGGAGGTCACCAGAGAGCTCGCCGGTGTGGAGGCGAAGGGGCGAGCGGGGCGGCGTGCTCGGGCCGGGGGGCGTTGTAGGCGGCGGGGCGGCAGAGCCGGGCGGCGGCCGGCAGAGGAGCTCGGTGGCGCCGGCGGAGGAGCTTGGCGTCGTGGATGTGGAGATGCGGCGATGTGGGCGCGGGCGCTGGGTGATGTGGCGCCGTGCGATTCGCTGAGGGGATGGCGGCGGACGTGTCCGGTGCTGGACGAACGTGTCTGGCGCTGGACGGACGTGTCCGGTGCTAGGCGGACGTGTTCGGCGCGCGGTGGAAGGGGAAGATTAGGGTTTCGTTCGCATTTTCGGAGGAGAAGGCCTTTTTATAGGTAGAGGGAGTTTGGAGTGTCCAAATGAGGTGTAGTTTTCGCCCACACAATCGTGATCCGATGACGGAGTACATGGATATGATTTAGATGGGTTATTGGGCTGTTTTGGAGGGGTGTTGGGCTGCAACACACAAGAGGCCTTTGCGGTTACCCGGTTAACCGTTGGAGCATTAAACGGCCTCCAAATGGAACGAAATTTGATAGGCAGTCTACCGGTGGTGTACCAAGACCACTTGGCAAATCTCGGCCCATTCCGAGAATGTTTAACCCCCGCTCATGAAAAGAGACAAGAGGGGTGCACCGGTGCATGTGGGAGTGTTGGATTGCGAAACGGACAACGAGGAAAATGGCCGGATGCATGAGACGAACACGTATGCAAACGCGATGCACATGATGACATGATATGAAATGCATGACATGAAAAAAATGCAAAACGAAGACAAAACCCAACCACGAAGGGAATCTCATAACTTAAAGCCGAAAATGGCAAGAGTCGGAGTTACAAATATGGGAAGTTACATCCGGGGTGTTACATATATATAGCCTCCACACAAAATCTAACCGTTACACAGAAATCACCAAACTCAGTGGGACCGAATCATGAAACTCGGTCAGACCAATTTAGTTCAAAATGTGAACGTTAGGATTTTTGGTTGGACCGACATGTCAACTCGGTGGGACCGATTTCATTAGGGTTAGGGCATAACATAATCTCGGTGAGACCGATTACACAAACTCGGTGGGACCGATTTTGGTAATAAGCTAACCAGAGAGTTGGTCAGGCAAACTCGGTGGGACCGATTCACTCATCTCGGTGAGACCAAAACATTATGAAGGGGAAACAGAGAGTTTGCATTGCGAACTCGGTGGGACCAATCGCTCATCTCGGTTGGACCGAAACATTACGAAGGGAAACAGAGAGTTTGCAATCCCATCTCGGTGAGACCGAGATCCCTATCGGTGAGACTGAAGTTACTAGGGTTTGTGGTAGTGGCTATGTCAAGAAACCTTGGTGGCGCCGGATGGAATGTTTCGGTGGGGCCGAGTTTGACTTTTAGTTTGGGACATATGTGGATATGAGAAAGTGGTTGAGGGTTTTTGGAGCATATCACTAAGAATTTTGAGCAAGCAACCCATTAAGAAACACCTTATCCCTTTTAATAGTACTGGCTTTTCCTATGGACTCAATGTGATCTTGGATCACTAAAAGTAAAATGTAGAGTCTTGAGCTTTAGAGCTTGAGCCAATCTTTTGTCCTTAGCATTGAGGGGTCCACATTTCTAATCTATGCCATGCCAATCATTGAGCTTTCCTGAAATATGTATCTTGAAATAGCAATAGCTCAATGAGCTATATGTTGTTAATAATTACCAAAACCACCCAGGGATAGTTGCACTTTCAGCTCTCCTCTGCATGCGCGCATACCTGGCCACGACCCCAACCGGCTGACCCCTATGACATGTGGGGCCCGTCCGCTAACCATATAATTAGCCCCACTAATTAACCCCTAACCCTCACTAACAGCTGGTCCCGCACCTAATTAACCCCTGGATTTAAAACTAACTCTAATTAAGTGGTTAGTCAATGACACGTGGACCCAGTGCACTATTTAGATAGATAAGGTTAATTTAATCTACCAGCCACTAACATGTGGGTCCTCTTGATCCCTTTGACCAGTCAACGGTCCCAGTTGACTGCTGACTGGGCAGTCAAATGGACCCCACCTGTCAGCCTCTTTGCACACTATTTCGTACACTTCTCTGTGTACCCGTAGCAGTTTAGGTATTTTTTTATTTCCGAACTAATATAATTTTAGAAAGTGTTTAAAAACTTTGAAAAATCATATAAAATAAACCGTAACTCCGATGAAAATAATTTCTATATGAAAGTTGTTTAGAATGACAAGACAAATCTGAATATGCAGTTTGTTTGTTCACCACACGTCCATATCATAGCGAACCTGCAACCGCCCCTCCGGTCCGTCTGTCCGAAAACGCGAAACACCAGGAATACTTTCTCGGATGTTTCCCCCCTTTGCCAGTAGCACCTAGTACCACGTTAGGTCACCTCTAGCATTGCGTATTACCATGTCATACTTTGTGATGCATTTGTTTTCTCTATTATTTATTGTGTTCCCCTTCCGTTACTTCTTTTCGGTAGACCCCAAGACTACTGTGATCCGGTGATCGACTACTTCACCGTCGAGGGTCCGTATCTGTCTGTTGAGCAACTAGGAAAGCCAACCCCCTTGTTCATCCCGATATCGCCTACTCTTTCCCTCTACTTCTACATTAGAGTAGTGTTACTATTTCATCGGTTTGATCATATACTGCTGCATAGCCTGTCATTGTTGCTACAGTTGTTACTCTTACCTGCAATCCTAAATGCTTACTATAGGATGCTAGTATTCCATCAGTGGCCCTACATTCTTGTTCGTCTACCATGTTGTACTACCAGGCCGTGATCACTCGGGAGGTGATCACGGGTATATACTTACATACATATTATATGATACATGTGGTGACTAAAGTCGGGTTGGCTCGTAGAGTACCCGCAAGTGATTCCGATGTGGGGTCTGAAAGGACAGGTGGTTCCATCCCGGTAGTGGTGGGCCTGGGTTCCCGATGGCCCCCGACTGTTACTTTGTGGTAGAGCGACAAGGCAGGTTGAGACCACCTAGGTGAGAGGTGGGCCTGGCCCTGGTCGGCATCCGTGGTTACTTCAAAATAACGCGCCTAACGAGATCTTGGTATTTGATTTGAGTCTGGCCACTGGCCTATACGCACTAACCGACTACGCGGGAACAGTTATGGGCACTCGACATCGTGGTATCAGCCGAAGCCTTCTTGACGTCAGCGACTGAGTGGCGTGCGCCGGATTGGACCGTAAGTATGCGCTTGTATTAAGGGGGCTAGGTCTGCTTCCGGACGCGTACGCAACGTGCAGGTGTGCAATGGGCGATGGGCCCAGACCCCCGCGCGCATAGGATTTAGACCGGCGCGCCGACCTCTCTATTGTGCATAGGTAGGGATGCGATGTGTTGATATTCTGAGGCCTGGTATGACCCAGGAAAGTGTGCCCGGCCAGAGGGATCGAGCGTGTTGGGTAATGTGGTGCACCCCTACAGGAAAGTTTATCTATTCGAATAGTCGTGTCCCTCGGTAAAAGGACGACCCGGAGTTGTATTCCTACCTTATGACAACTAAAACTGGATACTTAATAAAACACACCTCTTACAAGTTCCTGATACAACCCGATGATCGCTTTCCTACAGGGTGACAAGGGGAGAATCGCCGGGTAGGATTATGCTATGCGATGCTACTTGATGTTGCACTTGCTACTCTCTTCGACATGCTTCAAGATGGATGATGCCAGAAGCGTAGTCTTCGATAGGACTAGCTACCCCCCCCTCTTATTCTGGCATTCTACAGTTCAGTCCATAGATACTACTCATTTCATTGATAACAATGCATATGTAACAACCCGGATGTAACCTACCTTATTTGTACTCCAACTCTTGCCGTTTCCGGCTCTAAGTTATGATATTTCCTCGTTTTTGGGTTTTTGCCTTCGTGTGCTTTTGTCTTTGTCATGCATCTCATATCATGTCATCATGTGTATTGCCTTTGCATACGTGTTCGTCTGATGCATCCGAGCATTTTCCCCATTGTCCGTTTTGCATTCCGGCGCTCCTATGTCCTTCGGTGTCCCTTTCTACCTCTTTTCGTGTGTGGGTGTTAAACGTTTTCGGATTGGACCGAGACTTGTCATGTGGCCTTGGTTTACTACCGGTAGACCGACTGTCAAGTTTCCTGCCATTTGGACTTTGTTTGATACTCCAACGGTTAACCGAGGGACCGAAAAGGCCTCGTGTGTCTTGCAGCCCAACACCCATCCAAAGTGGCCCAAAACCCACCTAAACCCCTTCTATCATCTAGATCGTTCGATCACGATCGCGTGGCCGTAAACCGCACCTCATTTGGAGCTCCCTAGCTCCCTCTATCTCTATAAATAGATCCCCACCCGAAAATCCTGGGTCTTCTCCCTCGAAACCCTAGAAAAATCCCCTCTCCGCCGCCGGAGATGTCCGCCGCGCCGGACACCCCAGCCGCCGCCCGCAGCCACTGAGGGGCTGCCACGTGGCAGGCCGCCTCCTCCCACCGCCGAGGCCCGCTCGGCCCGAGGCCGGCCCTCCCCGCCGCCGATCCGGGCCGCTGCCTCCTCACGCCCGCACCGCCCATCGCCTCCAGCTCCGGCGAGGAGCCCCGTGCCGGCCACCGCGCGCCATCGCCAGACTTCGCCGCGCCCTGCTCTGCCTCGCCGCCCTCGCTGCCCAAGAACTCCGGCGAACGCCCCGGCTTCCACTCTGGTCGGCGAGCCCCTCCAAGTCCGGCCCCGGCGACCTCCCCTCCAATGATTCCGACGAGCAACTCTGGTGATCTCCTCGGGCTGCGTGCGTGCTACAGTGCCGGTCGATCTGAGATCCAGATCCACTTCTCGGTTGACCCCAAACCCTAATTCCCAACATGTTTTTTGCAATCTTTGACCTGCCATAACTCTGTCACCATAGCTCCGATTCGCGCGTGTAGCATATCAAAATGTTCATCTCGACGAGTACATCATTTCATCTCATTGCATCATTTTCATTTGAGCTCATCTTGATGCCCGAAATGGTGTTGGAAGAGGGCTATGTGAGGATAGTTTCAGATTTGTTTCAGCAAATGCACTTTTGTCATTTTTGCCATGATTAATGTGTGCATGCTATGATCCTGAGCTCTACATGTATTTTCATGTATGCCATGCTATCTTTACAGGGATGTATGCCATGTATTTTTGTGATCTTTGTGGTGACTAGCACAAGCATGCAAATTAGCCTACTCAATGATGCTGATTTCAGGGACTTAGAATTTCACTAAGCCCTTGCCCTGTCATTATTTTTATGCCATATGTTCATGTTGTTTCCTAGTGATCCGTGCCTCTTTTGAGCATGATTAGTAAGGATGTTTTGTAGATAATGTTGTGCTCTATCCATCCATGTCTTTGTTTGCAACTATGGGGCACCCTAGATTGAGTCAATCGAGCTCTACTTTTACTATAAAAATGTTCCTGGCAGATTGTTAACATGTTTTGCAATTTTGCCAAGCTTGTTGCATTTGATCTGTGCATGCTATGTTGTTGTTCTTGCCATGTCTAGCTTCTATGCCATGTCTATTTGCTGGGTGTATGCTTAGCTTGTCATGAAATGCCTCGTAGTGAGTGCATCGAGCTCGTAAACATGCCTACTCGTTAATCTATTTTGCATGCTCCAGTTTTTCACTAAGTCTGAATCTGTTTATATTTTTGATATGTTCACATGCTTGCAATTGTATTTTCTGATCCCTTTTGGCTCATGGTCACTAAGGGACTTTTGTTATATGATTTGAGTAGCTTCATGATATGCCTTGCTTTTCCATGATATGTTCCTTTAGCATGTAGTTATCGTGCTCTAAACATTGCTTCCTGATGATAAATTCCTGACATGCTGTCAATTTCACTAAGTCTGAAACCTGTTATCTTTTGCACTTTTGCCATGCTTGTTTGAACCTGTTAATGAGTGAATTAGCCATAGCTCAGTGTTCATCTTTTGTCAAGCATCATGAGTGGGTCCCTGCCATGTATTTTGTTGTCATGTTTGAGTGTTGTAGCATGTTGTTATTGTTGCATTTAGATAGCTACTTATTGTTAATCGCAGACCGGTGCCATATTTGTTTTACTTGCCATTTCCAAACTGTGCATCCGATTCCGGTGATCTTTATATCTATTTCGACCGAAATCAACTCACCTTTCTAGTGGCACTCTTGGATTTCCAAGTTGAGGCCAGGTTCAATCATCCCTTTGCAAATCATGCATATGCATCCCATATCGCATCTCGCATATCATACCATGTTTGCATCATGTTGCTTGAGCATTGCACATGGTTGATTGTGTTCCTTTTGCTTGTTGTTCTTGTTTGGGTAGATCCAGGAGACGAGTATGTGAACAAGGAGCCCGTTGAGTTCACTTACGAGGATCAAGGCAACTCTGAGAACTTTGCGGGCAAGATGACCATACCCTCGAAATCACTTCTATCTTTGCTTGCTAGATGCTCGCTCTTTTGCTATGCCTATGCTATGATACCTACCACTTGCTTATCATGCCTCCCAAATTGCCATGTCAAACCTCTAACCCACCTTGTCCTAGCAAACCGTTGTTTGGATATGTTACCGCTTTGCTCAGCCCCTCTTATAGCATTGCTAGCTGCAGGTGAAGATTGGTGATCGTTCCTTGTTGGGACATGTTTATTGTTGGGATATCACCATATTATCTTGTTTATCTTAATGCACCTATATACTTGGTAAAGGGTGGAAGGCTCGGCCTTATGCCTGGTGTTTTGTTCCACTCTTGCCGCCCTAGTTTCCGTCATATCGGTGTTATGTTCCCGGATTTTGCGTTCCTTACACGGTTGGGTTCTAGTGGGAACCCCTTGAAAGTTCGCCTTGAATAAAACTCCTCCAGCAATGCCCAACCTTGGTTTTACCATTCGCCACCTAGCCTCTTTTTCCGTTGGGTTTCCGGAGCCCGAGGGTCATCTTTATTTAAACACACACACCCCCCCCGGGGCCAGTGCTCCTCTGAGTGTTGGTCCAAACTAGAGCCCTGTGCAGCGCCCCCTCGGGGAAACTCGAGGTTTGGTTTTAGTTGATTGGAGTGCTCATCTGAGTGTGCCCTAAGAACGAGATATGTGCAGCTCCTATTGGGATTTGTCGGCACATTCGGGCGGTGTTGCTCGACTTGTTTTACCATTGTCGAGGGTGTCTTGTAACCGGGATGCCGAGTCTGATCGGAATGTCTTGGGAGAAGGAATATCCTTCGTTGACCATGAGAGCTTGTGATGGGCTAAGTTGGGACTCCCCAGCAGGGATTTGAACTTTCGAAAGCCGTGCCCGCGGTTATGGGAAGATGGGAATTTGTTAATGTCCGGTTGTAGATAACCTGAAACTTAACTTAATTAAAATGCATCAACCGCGTGTGTAACCATGATGGTCTCTTCTCGGCGGAGTCCGGGAAGTGAACACGGTGTTGGAGTAATGCTTGACGTAGGTTGTCTAGGATCACTTCTTGATCATAGTTTGTCGCTCGTGCCTTTGCCTTCTCTTCTCGCTCTCTTTTGCGCATATGTTAGCCACCAAATATGCTAGTCGCTTGCTGCATCTCCACATCATACCTTTACCCTTCCTATAAGCTTAAATAGTCTTGATCGCAAGGGTGTAGGATTGCTGAGTCCCCGTGACTCATAGATTACTTCCAAAACCAGATGCAAGGACCGATGATGCCGCTCCAGATGATATGACCGAGCTCAAGTGGGAGTTCAATGAAGATTCTCGTCGTTACTACGTGTCTTTCCCAGATGATCAGTAGTGGTGCCCAGTTGGGGTGATCGGGGACTTTGTCGCTTTTGGGGGTTGATCTTTATTTTGGTTCCGTAGTCGGACCTTGAGTGTATTGGATGAATGTAATCACTTATTTATGTATTTGTGTGACGTGGCGAGTGTAAGCCAGCTATGTACCTTTCCCCTTTATTTATTTACATGGGTTGTTGTGAAGATTACCTCACTTGCGACATTGCTTTCAATGCGGTTATGCCTCTAAGTCGTGCTTCGACACGTGGGAGATATAGCCGCATCGAGGCGTTACAAGTTGGTAATCAGAGCCTTCCCCGACCTTCGGAGCCCCCTGCTTGATCGAATCGTTGGCTATGTTGAGTCTAGAAAATGTTTTGAGTCATTTAGGATTATATATATCGGAGAGTTAGGAATTCTTTTTACTCCTCAGTCCCTTCGTCGCTCTGGTGAGGCATCCCGACGTAGAGTTTTGACTCTTCTCTTATCATATTTCACTAAAAAAAATTTAGGATCATGCGGGTATCTTGGAATCGTTCTGATGGTTTTGTGACGAGAACATTGTTCTTGGTGCCTCCTGACATTTAGGGGTTGTGGCAGTGTCCCGGGGAGTTGAGCTCTGAGGTGTTTTCGTCACAATTTTATTGTTGAGATTCTGGAATACCTGAGTTTCGCCGACATTGAAAACCTCTTTTATGCAGTTGTTGGTGAGATAACCTCGACGCCACCCAGTACTGGGGCGGGAGTTCGGGAGTATTGCCATAACTCGTATAACGGATGCTTTTCGAAGGTTGAGGTAAATGATTTCCGAAGGTTTCTTCATTATGTGTTGAAGGATGGATACAGCTGGATGTAGGATTTGCTAGCTTTGGGTGAGATATTATGCTTCCCCTGTATCCCCAACACCTGATTGCATAACCAGAAAGGTTCGGGAGTTTCATAGGTGGTAATTCATGTAGCTCTAGTTCTTCTTCTGCGGATATTTGGTTTGGGATTGGGTAATCCTCACCAAGTATTTGTTCTTGTCCGTACTTTGTTGTTTTATTCTTCTACCTCTATCTAAGTGGCTTCTCAATTTATGGAAATGTGGCCATTTCAATTGGAATTCATTCGTTCATGTTATTCGGATGTGAAGACTATATGTTGCAATTTCAATCCGTTTGATTCAGCTTGAATATTTGTCTGTCAATATGCTAACGGATGTCAACCTCTTCAGGATGGCTCCTGCTAAGGGTCAGAATCAGAATCAGGATCCGCCACCACCACCTCCACCTTCGGAGGCATGGCAAGCTGTGATGGCCGCTACCAATGCAAATACGCAGCTGATCATGCAAATTCTGCAAGAGTGCAACCAAGGCCATGGCAACAATCAGAATCAGTTTGCAACACTCAACCAGTTCCTTGCTAACCAGCCAAAGACCTTCAGCAACTGTGTCGAGGCCTCAGACGCTGATGATTGGCTCGTGGATATATGCAAGCATTTTGAGTGCAGTAACATCAGGCCTGAGGACTTTGTCAAGTTTGCCTCCTTCCAACTCAAAGACCAAGCTGCAGAATGGTTTCAGCAGTACAAAGATTCCAGAGGAGGCCGTGTAATTTCCTGGGATGAATTCCGTCAAAACTTCAAAGCTCATCACATTCCTCAGAGTGTTGTTGAAAGCAAGCGTGAGGAATTCCGCAACCTGAATCAAGGTAGCTTGTCTGTTTACCAGTATAACATTCTGTTCCAGAAGCTCGCTCGTTTCGCCAAGCAAGACGTCCCTGATGAGAAGAGTATGATTTACCAGTTTAGGGGTGGCCTCATAGAATACCTTCAACTTGCTCTCGTGATTTTCGAGCCTCGGAAGTACGATGAGTTTTACAACATGGCACTGAAACAAAAGACTGCTCAACTCAAGTGTGATGCTTCCAAGAAGCGAGTCAGAGATGCAACTCCTTCTTCCTCAACTCAAGTGGCTTCTAAGCAGCAAAAGTATTGGCTGCCTCCTCCTCCGTTCCATCAGCCTTATCAGCAGAAGAGCAAAGGTGGCAGTGGATCTTCCCACTCGCCCAACCCTGGCTTTCAGAACAAGACTTGGTCTCAAGCTCCAAGATCAAGTGCTCCATATCACCGTCCGCTCTCGAAGGTCACGTGCAACAAGTGTTAGCAGAAGGGTCACTATGCCAACAAATGCTTCAATCAGAGGCGTCTTCCTCCTCCTCCTCCTGTGAGATCTGCTAGCAATGCAGTGGTCAAGCATAACCCCAAGCACGCCAAGGTCAACTTGATGAATGCAGATCAGGCAGAGGACTCGTCAGATGTCATCATGGGTAACCTTCCTGTTAATGATGTTCCTGCAAAAGTTCTTTTTGACACTGGTGCACCGCATTGCTTCATTTCTAAACCTTTTGCATCAAAGTATGAGTGTGATTATCAGTATTTGCAAAGATCTTTACAAATCGTGTCCCCGAGCAAGCAAATGACAGCTAATATCTGCGTCCCGGATGTTACTATCACGTTGGGCGACTACAAATTTCTAGCTTCTCCTATTGTTCTGGGCGACTCGGATATTGATCTTATTCTTGGAATGGATTGGCTTTCTAAGCACAAGGCTCGTCTTAATTGTGCTGCCAGGCAGATTCAATTGACTCATTCGTCTGAGGATGTTATTGTCTTTTCCGCAAGGGATGATACCATCCGACTGTTTTCTCTCAATGAGAAGGGCGAGCTGGATGCCATCTCTCAAATTCCGGTAGTTTGCGAATATCAAGACATCTTTTCGGAAGAGCTTCCAGGAATGCCTTCGCACCGGCCAGTTGAATTCGTCATCGATCTTGAGCCTGGCACGGAACCTGTTTGCAAACGTCCTTACAAGCTTGGACCTGAAGAGTTGAAGGAGTTGAAGAAGCAACTCGATATTCAAGAGAGAATAGGTCTCATCCGACCTAGTTCTTCTCCGTGGGGTTGTGGAGTTCTTTTTGTGAAGAAGAAGGATGGAACGGACTGACTCTGTGTCGACTATCGTCCATGAACAAGAAGACTATAAAGAACAAGTACCCACTTCCCAACATCAACGAGCTGTTTGAACAACTCAAAGGTGCTCAAGTATTCTCCAAGCTTGATCTCCGTATGGTCTATCATCAGATTCGCATTCGTGAAGAGGATATCCCCAAGACAGCATTCAGAACAAGCTATGGCTCATATGAATACACTGTCATGTCTTTCGGCCTCATCAACGCTCCGCCAACACTCTCTCGCATGATGAATTTCATCTTCAGCGCTTACACAAATTACTTCGTCTTGGTCTACCTCGATGACATTTTGGTCTTTTCCAAGAACAAGGAAGATCATGCCAAGCACTTGCGTTTGGTGCTGGATGAGCTGAGAGAACATCAGTTCTATGCCAAGTTTTCAAAGTGCGAGTTTTGGCTCGATGAGGTTCTCTACCTTGGGCATATCATTTCCGCCAAGGGCATAGCGGTTAATCCTAAGAAGGTGTCGGCAATTGTGAATTGGGAACCACCTCAGAACGTGAAGCAACTCCGCAGCTTCCTGGGTCTCGCAAGCTATTGTCTAAGGTTCGTCGAGAACTTCTCTAAGATCGCGAAGCCTCTTTCCAACCTTCTCCAGAAGCACGTCAAGTACGTCTGGTCTCCTGAATGTGACATCGCTTTCAACACCCTGAAAGAGAAGTTAGTCACTGCTCCAGTTCTGACACCTCCTGATGAATCCAAACCGTTTGAGGTCTTCTGTGATGCTTCCCTTCAAGGTCTTGGTGCAGTGTTGATGCAAGAGAAGAAAATTGTGGCTTATACCTCTCGCCAGTTGAAGCCCAATGAAAAGAACTACCCCACTCATGACCTCTAGTTGGCGGAAGTTGTGCATGCTCTTTTAACTTGGAGACATCTCTTATTGGGACGAAAAGTGGACATCTTCACTGACCACAAGAGTCTCAAGTACATCTTCACTCAGCCTAATCTCAACCTCAGGCAGACTCGTTGGGTCGAAATGATTCAAGAGTATAATCCGAGTATCGAATATACTCCAGGCAAGGCCAATGTAATTGTTGACGCATTGAGCAGGAAGGCTTACTGCAATAGTTTGATTCTCAAGCCTTACCAACCCGAGCTTTGTGAAGCTTTCCGCAAACTCAATCTACAAGTTGTTCCTCAAGGTTTCCTCGCTAACCTCCAAGTCTCTCCTACTTTGGAAGATCAGATTCGCGAGGCTCAACTTCTTGATGCTATGGTGAAGAAGGTGAAGGTTGTGATTGCCAAGAGTCAACCCAAGTACAAGTGCTATCGTCTTGACGACAAGGATACTCTATTCTTCGAGGATCACATTGTTGTGCCTAAAGGTGATCTTCGTAAAGTCATTATGAACGAGGCTCACAATTCACTCCTCTCTATCCACCCTGGAAGTACAAAGATGTACCATGACCTCAAGTAGTCGTATTGGTGGACTCGAATGAAGCGCGAGATTGCTCAGTTTGTGAATGAATGTGATGTCTGCAGAAGAGTGAAGGCAGAACACCAACGACCAGCTGGTCTCCTCCAACCTCTTGCCATTCCAGAATGGAAGTTTGACCACATTGAGATGGACTTCGTGACTGGATTTCCAAAGTCCAAGCGTGGTAATGATGCTATCTTCGTTGTCATCGACAAGCTCACTAAAGTGGCTCATTTCCTTCCTATCAAAGAATCTATCATAGGAGCTCAATTGGCAGAGCTATATACCTCCCGGATTGTCTCCTTGCACGGCATTCCGCAGTTGATATCTTCAGATCGTGGCAACATCTTCACCTCGAAGTTTTGGGATTCTTTTTAGAAGGCCATGGGCACCAACATCCGTTTCAGCACAGCTTTTCATCCCCAAACTAGTGGCCAAGTCGAGCGTGTCAATCAGATTCTTGAAGATATGCTCAGGGCTTGCGTCATCTCTTTCGGTATGAAGTGAGAAGATTGCCTTCCATATGCCGAGTTCTCCTACAACAACAGCTTTCAAGCGAGTTCGGGCAAGGCCCCATTTGAAATTCTCTATGGCAGGAAGTGTCGTACTCCTCTTAACTGGTCAGAGACTGGTGAACGTCAACTTCTTCGCAATGACTTGATCACAGAGGCAGAAGAGATGTGCAAAGTCATTCGTGATAATCTCAAAGCCGCACAATCGCGCCAGAAGAGTTATTATGATAGTAAGCATGGTGACTTGGCTTTCGAGATCGGAGACCATGTCTACCTCTGCATCTCTCCAATGAAAGGTACTCGTCACTTCGGTATCAATGGGAAGGTTGCCCCTAGATACGTGGGTCCTTTCAAGATCGTCAGCAAGAGAGGCGATCTCACCTATCAACTTGAGCTTCCCTCTAACTTTGCAAACATGCACGACGTGTTTCATGTCTCTCAGCTCCGCAAGTGCTTCAAGACTCCTGACCGCACCGTCAACTTCGAAGACATTGATCTCCAAGAAGACCTGTCTTATCATGAGCACCCTGTGGCTATTCTTAAAAAAACTAAGCGCAAGAATCGCAACAAGTCAATCAAATTCCTCAAAGTCAAGTGGTCACATCATTCTGACCATGAAGCCACCTGGGAACGCGAGGATCACCTCCGTTCTGAGTACCCAGAGTTTTTCCAGTCCTAGATCTCGGGACGAGATCCTTTCGTAGTGGTGGAGCATTGTAACACCCCGGATGTAACCTACCTTATTTGTACTCCAACTCTTGCCGTTTCCGGCTCTAAGTTATGATATTTCCTCGTTGTTGGGTTTTTGCCTTTGTGTGCTTTTGTCTTTGTCATGTATCTCATATCATGTCATCATGTGCATTGCATTTGCATATGTGTTCGTCTCATGCATCCGAGCATTTTCCCCGTTGTCCGTTTTGCATTCTGGCGCTCCTATGTCCTCCGGTGTCCCTTTCTACCTCTTTTCGTGTGTGGGTGTTAAACATTTTCGAATTGGACCGAGACTTGTCATGCGGCCTTGGTTTACTACCGGTAGACCGTCTGTCAAGTTTCGTGCCATTTGGACTTCGTTTGATACTCCAACGGTTAATCGAGGGACCAAAAAGGCCTCGTGTGTGTTGCAGCCCAACACCCTTCCAAAGTGGCCCAAAACCCACATAAACCCCTTCTATCATCTAGATCGTTCAATCACGATCGCGTGGCCGCAAACCGCACCTCATTTGGAGCTCCCTAGCTCCCTCTATCTCTATAAATAGATCCCCTCCCGAAAATCCCGGGTCTTCTCCCTCGAAACCCTAGAAAAATCCCCTCTCCGCCGCCGGACACCCCAGCCGCCACCGCCCGCAGCCACTGAGGGGCTGCCACGTGGCAGGCCGCCTCCTCCCAGCGCCGAGGCCCGCTCAGCCCGAGGCCGTCCCTCCCCGCCGCCGATCCGGGCCGCCGCCTCCTCACGCCCGCGCCACCCATCGACTCCTCATGCCCGTGCCACCCATCGCCTCCAGCTCCGGCGAGGAGCCCCGCGCCGGCCACCGCACGCCATCGCCGGACTTCCCCGCGCCCTGCTCCGCCTCGCCGCCCTCGCCGCCCAAGAACTCCGGCGAACGCCCTGGCTTCCACTCCGGCCGGCGAGCCCCTCCAAGTCCGGCCCCGGCGACCTCCCCTCCGACGATTCCGACGAGCAACTCCGGGGATCTCCTCGGGCTGCGTGCGTGCTACAGTGCCGGTCGACCTGAGATCCAGATCCACTTCTCGGTTGACCCCAAACCCTAATTCCCAACATGTTTTTTGCAATCTTTGACCTGCCATAACTCTGTCACCGTTGCTCCGATTCGTGCGTGTAGCATATCAAAATGTTCGTCTCGATGAGTACATCATTTTATCTCATTGCATCATTTTCATTTGAGCTTATCTTGATGCCCGAAATGCTGTTTGAAGAGGACTATGTGAGGATAGTTTCAGATCTGTTTCAGCAAATGCACTTTTGTCATTTTTGCCATGATTAATGTGTGCATGCTATGATCCTGAGCTCTACATGTATTTTGATGTATACCATGCTATCTTTACAGGGGTGTATGCCATGTATTTTTGTGATCTTTGTGGTGACTAGCACAAGCATGCAAATTAGCCTACTCAATGATGCTGATTTCAGGGACTTAGAATTTCACTAAGCCCTTGCCCTGTCATTATTTTTATGCCATATGTTCATGTTGTTTCCTAATGATCCGTGCCTCTTTTGAGCATGATTAGTAAGGATGTTTTGTAGATAATGTTGTGCTCTATCCATCCATGTATTTGTTTGCAATGATGGAGCACCCTAGCTTGAGTCAATCGAGCTCTACTTTTGCTATAAAAATATTCCTGGCAGATTGTTAACATGTTTTGCAATTTTGCCAAGCTTGTTGCATTTGATCCGTGCATGCTATGTTGTTGTTATTGCTATGTCTAGCTTCTATTCCATGTCTATTTGTTGGGTGTATGCTTAGCTTATCATGCAATGCCTCGTAGTGAGTGCATCGAGCTCGTAAACATGCCTACTCGTTAATCTGTTTTGCATGCTCCAGGTTTTCACTAAGTCTGAATCTGTTTATGTTTTTGCTATGTTCACATGCTTGCAATTGTATTTTCTGATCCCTTTTGGCTCATGTTCATTAAGGGAATTTTGTTATATTATTTGAGTAGCTTCATGCCATGCCTTGCTTTGCCATGATATCTTCCTGTAGCATGTAGTTATCGTGCTCTAAACATTGCTTCCTGGTGATAAATTCCTGACATGCTGTCAATTTCACTAAGTCTGAAACCTGTTATCTTTTGCACTTTTGCCATGCTTGTTTGAATCTTTTAATGAGTGAATTAGCCGTAGCTCAGTGTTCATCTTTTGTCAAGCATCATGAGTGGATCCCTTCCATGTATTTTGTTGTCATGTTTGAGTGTTGTAGCATGTTGTTCTTATTGCATTTAGATGGCTACTTGCTGTTAATCGCAGACCGGTGCCATATTTGTTTTGTTTGCCATTTCCAAACCGTGCATCCGATTCCGGTGATCTTTATATCGATTTCGATCGAAATCAACTCACCTTTACAGTGGAACTCTTGGATTTCCAAGTTGAGGCCAGGTTCAATCATCCCTTTGCAAATCATGCATATGCATCCCATATCGTATCCCGCATATCATACCATGTTTGCATCATGTTGCTTGAGCATTGCACGTGGTTGATTGTGTTCCTTTTGCTTGTTGTTCTTGTTTGGGTAGAGCCGGGAGACGAGTATGTGAACGAGGAGCCCGTTGAGTTCGCTTACGAGGATCAAGGCAACTTTGAGAACTTTGCGGGCAAGATGACCATACCCTCGAAATCACTTCTATCTTTGCTTGCTAGATGCTCGCTCTTTTGCTATGCCTATGCTACGATACCTACCACTTTCTTATCATGCCTCCCAAATTGCCATGTCAAACCTCTAACCCACCTTGTCCTAGCAAACCGTTGTTTGGCTATGTTACCGCTTTGGTCAGCCCCTCTTATAGCATTGCTAGCTGCAGGTGAAGATTGAAGATCGTTCCTTGTTGGAATATCATCATATTATCTTGTTTATCTTAATGCACCTATATACTTGGTAAAGGGTGGAAGGCTCGGCCTTATGCCTGGTGTTTTGTTCCACTCTTGCCTCCCTAGTTTCCGTCATATCGATGTTATGTTCCCGGATTTTGCGTTCCTTACACGGTTGGGTTATAATGGGAACCCCTTGACAGTTCGCCTTGAATAAAACTCCTCCAGCAATGCCCAACCTTGGTTTTACCATTCGTCACCTAGCCTCTTTTTCCCTTGGGTTTTCGGAGCCCGAGGGTCAT
>NC_041382.1:163053611-163168248 GCF_002162155.2 Triticum dicoccoides
CAGTGCCCCCTCGGGGAAACTCGAGGTTTGGTTTTAGTTGTATGGAGCGCTCATCTAAGTGTGCCCTGAGAACGAGATATGTGCAGCTCCTATCGGGATTTGTCGGCACATTCGGGCGGTGTTGTTGGACTTGTTTTACCATTGTCGAGGATGTCTTGTAACTGGGATGTCGAGTCTGATCAGAATGTCTTGGGAGAAGTAATATCCTTCGTTGACCTTGAGAGCTTGTGATGGGCTAAGTTGGGACTCCCTTGCAGGGATTTGAACTTTCGAAAGTCATGCCCGCGGTTATGGGCAGATGGGGATTTGTTAATATCCGGTTGTAGATAACCTGAAACTTAACTTAATTAAAATGCATCAACCGCGTGTGTAACCGTGATGGTCTCTTCTCGGGGGACTCCGGGAAGTGAACACGGTGTTGGAGTAATGCTTGACGTAGGTTGTCTAGGATCACTTCTTGATCATAGTTTGTCACTCGTGCCTTTGCCTTCTCCTCTCGCTGTCTTTTGCGCATATGTTAGCCACCAAATATGCTAGTCGCCTGCTGCAGCTCCACATCATACCTTTACCCTTCCTATAGGCTTAAATAGTCTTGATCGCAAGGGTGTAAGATTGCTGAGTCCCCGTGACCCACAGATTACTCCCAAAACCAGATGCAGGGACCGATGATGCCGCTCCAGATGATATGACCGAGCTCAAGTGGGAGTTCGATGAAGATTCTCGTCATTACTACATGTCTTTACCAGATGATCAGTAGTGGTGCCCAGTTGGGCGATCGGGGACTTTGTCACTTTTGGGGGTTGATCTTTATTTTGGTTCCGTAGTCGGACCTTGAGTGTATTGGATGAATGTAATGACTTATTTATGTTTTTGTGTGATGTGGCGAGTGTAAGACAGCTATGTACCTTTTCCCTTTATTTATTTACATGGGTTGTCTCACTTGCGACATTGCTTTCAATGCGGTTATGTCTCTAAGTCATGTTTCAACACGTGGGAGATATAGCCTCATCGAGGCCGTTACAGCATATGTAGTGTAGATCCTTGCTTGCGAGTACTTTGAATGAGTACTCACGGTTGCTTTGCTCTCTCGTTTCCACCTTTTCCAATTTTCTCGGATGTCGCAACCAGATGATGGAGTCCAGGAGCCAGAGGATCCCGAGGATGTTTCTACGTGGAGCTCGGCTTCGAGGAGTAGTTAGGAGGTCCCAGACAGGAGGTCTTGCCTTTTCGATCGTTGCTACTTTTGTGCTAGCCTTCTTAAGACAAACTTGTTTAACTTATGTCTGTACTCAGATATTATTTCTTCCGCTGACTCTTGTATATTTGAGGTTACGTATTCGAGCCCTCAAGGCCCCTGCCTTGTAATATAAAGCTTGTATTTTTTTTAATTTGTGTCTAGAGTTGTGTTGTGATATTTTTCCCATGAATTTTTATTCTTGATCGTATACATTTACGTGTATGATTAATGTACGGTCAAATCAGGGACGTCATAATAACATGGGCATTCTACTAGTGATCCATGCGGTGGACTATTGCAGACGTGCAGTGAAGCACAGATGTGTCGAGGTGTTCCAAAATGTAAGAAGCAAAAGTATGCAAAGTAACAAAGAAAACCGAGACCAACCACCTTTGGCGGCATATTTTTATATTAGTTTGTCTAATTCACATCTAGATGTTTTTCAAGAATGTCACATCTAAACTCACACAAACATATAATGCAGCAATAAAAAATAAAAAATAAAAAATAGGACAAAAAAATTGACCACAAACAGAGTGGACATTAGCTTAGATGTCACATCTAGATGTGTCATATATAAACCTCAGTTTGTCTAATTCACATCTAAATGTTTTTTAAGGATGTCGCATCTAAACTCTCACAAATAAACTTAACAACAACAAACAAAATAAAGTAAACCACAAACATAATGAACATCAGATTAGACGTGACATAACATTTAGATGTGTCCTACACACACCTTTCTATGTACTGAGCCCCAAATATTCATGTGATTAATCAAGAGTCTCGCCCTGCAGCTCGCGTCCTGTGTCCTGGGGGCAGCATCTTCTGCCTCCGGCCCCGTGTCGGTCATGCCGAACAGACTGCCCATCTCCTCCAGCGTCCGGCCGCATGTCTCCGGGAGACACGTGAAGAAGAACACCCACGCGAGCACGGCGACGCCGGCGTAGAGGAAGAAGGTTCCGCCGAGCGTGATGGCGCCGGACAGCGAGAGGAAGGTCATGGACATGACGCCGCTCGCCACGCGGTTGCCGGCCGCCCCGACCGCGAAGCCCAGCGCGCGCACCCGCAACGGCAATATCTCCGTGGTGTACACGCCCGTCACGGGCCCGAGGCCGACGGAGAAGAATGACACGTAGGCCAGGACGGACGCCACGCACAGGCTGACCGCCCACGGGACCCTCGCGTCCGGGTTCTGGTCCACGACGGTGAGGCCCGTCGCGAGGGCGACGAGCGAGACGATCATGCCGCCAGTGCTGCATAACAGCAGCGTCCGCCGGCCTACGCGGTCGAGGAGGAACATGGCGACCAGGATGACGAGCGTCTTGGCGACGCCCATGGCGCAGGTGGCGGCCAGGAGTTGGTCGTCGCCGGTGATGCCGGCGCTCTCGAACACGCGCGGGCTGTAGAGCACCACGGAGTCGGAGCTCGTCAACTGCTGGAACAAGAAGACGCCGAGCGCCGCGAGCAGTATTCGCCGCATGGAAGGGGTCGGCGACAGGATGAGCTCTCTCCACACCTGCTTCTCCTCGCCGCCTCTCTTCCTGGGCACGACGACCACGTCGCCATCGAGGTCCTCTGGGATGCCGGCAGCGGTCTTGATGTCAGCGAGGCGCTCCTCGGCCTCCTCCGGCGTGTCGGTGATCTTCTCCAGCACGACCCTCGTGTCCACGAGGCGGCCTTTCATGACGAGCCACCGGGGAGACTCCGGCATGCCGGATGTAAGACAATAAGTTTTGGGAACCAGCACAACCCTCTAGGGGTGGCTTATCTCATTATATTAATGGTTGTATTACAATACGTACAATATACGTACATAGGTACAGAAGTTATACATAGTCTAACACCCTCCCTCAATCTTAGCCACTTTCTAAAGAACTGAGAAGGGTAAGATTGCGCCTACAAGCCTCAAACTGTGGCAGTGGTAAAGGCTTAGTGAAGATGTCTGCAAGTTGATCCTTAGATGAGATAAACTTGATCTGGAGTTGCTTCTGTGATACACGTTCCCGTACAAAGTGATAGTCAACTTCAATGTGTTTCGTTCGGGCATGAAATACTGGATTTGCAGAAAGGTATGTAGCACCGATGTTATCACACCAAAGAATAGGAGGCTGTGGTTGAGACAAACCCAACTCCTGAAGCAAAGACTGCACCCAAATAATCTCTGCAGTAGCATTAGCCACAGCCTTGTACTCAGCTTCAGTACTGCTACGTGACACAGTAGCCTATTTCCGAGCACTCCAGGCGATCAAATTAGAGCCAAAGAATACTGCATAACCCCCCGTGGATCGCCTGTCATCTGGGCTACCATCCCAATCTGCATCAGAGAAGGCCGAAAGGACCCGAGAGGAAGTCGGCCGAATATGCATACCAAATGTCAGGGTGAACTGAACATAACGAAGAATGCGTTTAACAGCAGCCCAATGAGTATCTCTGGGAGCCTGAAGATACTGACAAACCCTGTTAACAGCATAAGAGATATCTGGTCTCGTGATCGTCAAGTACTGAAGTCCACCAACAATGCTTCTGTACTCTGTGGCATCCGCAGGAGACAAAAGCTCACCATCAACAGTTGTTATCTTGTCGGTAGACGACATGGGTGTGGTGGTCGGTTTGCACTTCAGCATGCCGGCTCTTTGTAACAACTCCAAGGAGTACTTCTTCTGCGTAAGGACAAGACCAGTAGCACGAGAAGTGACCTCAACTCCAAGAAAGTAGTGAAGCTTCCCAAGATCTTTGACCGCAAAATCAGCACCAAGAGAGCAGACAAGAGCATCAGCAGCATACTGAGAAGAGCTGACAAGGATAATATCATCGACATATACCAAAAGATACATAGTGACTTCTGGCTTCTGTAGAAGAAATAATGAAGTGTCAGCAGTGGACGGCACAAACCCATGAGCACGAAGGGTAGAGGCAAGGCAGGCATGCCAGGCACGAGGAGCTTGCTTCAAACCATATAGTGCTTTGGAAAGACGACAGATATAGTCAGGACGATCAGGATCAGAGAAACCAGGCGGCTGTTTCATATAAACCTCTTCCTCCAAAAATCCATGTAGAAAAGCATTCTGCACATCAAGTTGACGAAGTGACCAACCACGAGAAACAGCAATGGAGAGAAGAAGCCGAATAGTGGTAGGCTTGACGACAGGACTGAAGGTGTCCTCATAGTCAAGACCATGACGCTGCCGAAAACCGCGAGCAACAAGTCGCGCTTTGTAACGCTCAATAGATCCATCCGAATGCTTCTTCACTTTGAATACCCATTTTGAGTCAATAACATTTACCCGTGGTGGTGGAGGAACGAGAGTCCATGTCTTGTTACGAAGAAGAGCATGAAACTCCTGCTCCATAGCCTCTCGCCAATGTGGAATGCGCAGGGCAGCCTGATATGAGCGAGGCTCAGAAGATGGATCCGCAATAGCAGCAGCCAAACAAGCAGCCAACCAAGCAACCGTACCATCCGTACGTTCCTTAGGTTTGAAAATGCCACTGCGACTGCGTGTATGTGGTCGAGACACAGGAACCACCGAGGTCGACGGAGCAGCCTGCAACGGGCTGGAGGACGGCGACGTTGACGAGTCAGCCGGTGACGAGGAGCCAGTCACGGTAGCCTCGGACTCGGTCGGCGAAGAAGGCCAGCCCACCGGCGAAACCGGCAGAGCAGACGCAGCAGCTGGCGACTCCGGCATCATAGACCGGGCCGATGGCGAGCTCGGCATAGTGTGCCGTGGCGCGGCCGGTGTCGCGGGCCGATCCGCTGATGAAGGCGACGTGAGGACCCGAGCCGCGGGCGAAGACGGCGTGACGGGCCGAGCCGCGGGCGACTCGGCGGCCACTGGCGAAAAAGGCCGAGCCGCTGGAGACTCGGCGATCGCTGGCATAGCGGACCGAGCAGTGGAGATGCTCGGCGCGACGGGCTCGTCGGGTGACCATGCATGGGCACGCGAATCGATGCCATGCAACATAGGGCGATCGACGTGCCCACCAGAAGACGACGATGATGATGGTGAATCCTCCAACAGCTCCAAACGAGCTCCACGTCCGGTTCCTGCACCATGGTTAGGTAACAGCAAAGGAGAGTATGCAACATCATCAAATTGGTCAGAAGCAATAGAGGATGAATGCAGGGATGGTGGTTCGACAGTGGACACAGGAAGGTTGGCAAAGGGAAAAACATGCTCATCAAACACGACGTCCCGAGATATATAGACACGATTAGTGGGAACATGAAGACATTTGTAACCTTTATGAAGAGAGCTATAGCCAAGAAAAACACACTTCTTAGAACGAAACTCAAGCTTGCGCTTGTTATATGGACGAAGATGCGGCCAGCAAGCACACCCAAATACCTTGAGAAAGGTATAATCAGGTTGTTCATTAAGGAGAACCTCAATGGGAGTCTTCATGTTTAAAACACGAGTAGGAGTACGGTTGATGAGAAAGCATGCAGTGATGAAAGCATCAGTCCAAAACCGAAACGGAACAGATGCATGGGCCAAAAGAGTAAGACCAGCTTCAACAATATGACGATGCTTACGTTCGACTGAACCATTCTGCTGATGTGTATGTGGACATGCTAAACGATGAGCTATCCCAAGCGACTGAAAGAAGGAGTTGAGGTTGCGATACTCGCCCCCCCAGTCCGACTGGACATGAACAATTTTGTGCTTGAGAAGACGTTCAACATGTTTTTGAAACTAAACAAAAATATCAAACACATCAGATTTGCGTTTAATAAGGTAAAGCCAGGTAAAGCGACTATAAGCATCAACGAAACTGATATAGTAATTATGACCACTGACAGAAGTCTGAGCAGGACCCCATACATCTGAAAACACAAGTTCTAAAGGATGTTTCACCTCACGACTGGACTCCGAAAAAGGAAGTTGATGACTCTTCCCCTGCTGACAAGCATCACACACTGCTACATCTTTACTACTAGACAAACTAGGAAGCTCATGACGACGCAAAATATGACGGACAATAGGTGTGGCCGGGTGACCAAGACGAGCATGCCACTGTGACGGAGAGACCCGAACTCCACTGAAAACGCGAGCGACGCCAGGATGCTCCAGACGGTAGAGGCCCTGGCACAACCGCCCACTAAGAAGAATGTCCCTCGTGCCCCGATCCTTAATAAAAAGATCAAAAGGGTGAAATTCACAAAGCACATTATTATCACGTGTGAGTTTAGGAACTGAAAGAAGATTACGGGTCACAGATGGAACTCGAAGAACATTGCGAAGCTGAAGACTCCTATTGGCATGTCTAGTGAGAAGAGATGCTTGACCAATATGAGAGATGTGCATACCTGCTCCATTGGCGGTGTGGATCTTGTCGGAGCCATGATAAGGTTCACGAGTGTGAAGCTTCCCCATCTCGCTGGTCAGATGCTCTGTCGCCCCAGAGTCCATGTACCAGTGTGGATCGATGGAGTAGGACTGAGTGTGTCCCTGGTGCTTCTGCGGCGCGGGACGATCAGCCATGGCGACCTGACGGGCATTGTTGCGTGTATCTTTGCCGTCATTGCCAAGACCAAGGAAGCTTCGCTGGAAGCGCTTATGACACTTGGAGGCCCAGTGCCCATCGCGGCCACAAAGCTGACACACACGTGGACCGCCAGCCCCGGTAAGGTCGCAGTAGGTGGGGGGCCGAGGTGGGCGACGGTGGCAACCCCAAGGGAGACCGGGGTGATGAAGAAGAGTGGCCACCCTTGGTGGCGACGTTGGCCGAGAGGGAGCCAGTGCCCCTGGTGCGGCGAGTCTCAACCCGTTGCTCAGTGAGAAGAAGCCGAGAGAAAACCTCGTGTGCCAACATGGGTGTCGAGTTGCCCCGCTCGTTGATGATCTCGACTAAAGCATCATACTCCTCATCAAGACCATTGACAATAAACGAGTTGAACTCGGAGTCGGTTAGGGGTTGTCCAATGGAGGCCAATGTGTCGGCGAGGCCCTTGACCTTGTTGTAGAACTCAGTGGCCGTGGAGTCAAGCTTCTGACACTCTCCAAGCTGACGACGAAGTGCAGAGACACGAGCCTGGGACTGCGCTGCAAAGGTGCACTCAAGGATGGTCCAGGCCTCATGAGACGTCTTCGCGAAGACAACAAGGCCGGCAACTGCCGGCGAGAACGACCCCTGGATGGAGGAGAGGTTCGCCTGGTCCTGCCCCGTCCAGACGCGATGGGCCGGATTGTAGACCGGACCGTGCACGCTGTCTACCAGCGCGGGTGGGCAGGGAAGCGATCCGTCGACGTAGCCTAGCAGGTAGTGACTCCCCAAGAGCGGGAGAACCTGCGCACGCCAGAAGATGTAGTTGTCGGCGGAGAGCTTGATGGTGATGAGATGACCGAAGTGAAACGGCGGCGGCGAAGACGATCCCATCGAGGAGGCTGCCTGGGGTGCAAACACCATGGAGGCAGCCGGAGGCACCGAAGCCGATGCGGGAGGAGGCGGGACCGCAGCCAGGGCGGGCGCCGCAAAGCTCGCAGCCGGTGCGGACGCCGCAAGGCCCGCGGCCGGGGCGGACGCCGCCAACCCCGCCAGCGGGGCGGTGTGATCCGCTTGCGGCAGGAGCGGCGGGACGACGCCTGCGGAGTCCGCAGCGGACGGCGGCGCCGCGGTGTGGACCACGAGGTCACGCCCGAGCGAGGGCGCCGGCGGCGTGGAGAAGACGGAGCCGATGCTCCTTGTCCCGATCGGAGCCGGAACGGAGACGGCATCGAGCGGGAGGTTGAGCAGAGCCGCAAGAGAGGCCGGGAGGAAGCCCGCAGCAGTGGAACCGGTGGTGGCGGCGCTCGACATGGCGGCGGCGCGATCGGTGGCGCGGCGGCGGCGGTGAAGGTGGCGGCGGCTGCGGCGGCGGTGCGGGTATTAGGGTTTAGAAGCGGAAGCGATCGTAACCTAGCGTGATACCATGTAAGACAATAAGTTTTGGGAACCAGCACAACCCTCTAGGGGTGGCTTATCTCATTATATTAATGATTGTGTTACAATACGTACAATATACGTACATAGATACAGAAGCTATACATAGTCTAACACCGGACACCAAGAGGGCGAGCAGGACGGACGGCACCGCGCCGATGCCGAGCATCAAGCGCCAGCCGAGGTGGAGCGGCAGGCGAGCGAAGGCGTAGTTAGAGACGTAGCCGAAGAGGATACCAAGGTTGATGAAGACCTCCGCGAAGGACACGAGGAAGCCGCGCGCCGATGCCGGGGCGATCTCAGCCGTGTACAGGGGCGCGATCACGATGGCGTAGCCCACGCCGATGCCAGCCACGAAGCGACCAAGCATGAGCATGGTGTAGCCGCTCGCGAAGCCCATGAGCAAGGCACCAGCAAAGAAGAAAGCGGCGACAAAGATCACCGTGAAGCGGCGGCCGATCCAGTTGGACGTCCTGCCGGCGGCGAAGGAGCCGACGATGGAGTAGATGCTCAGGATGCCCATCAGGATCTCCACCTGCACGTCCGTGATCTCGAGGTCTTTCTGCATGTACAGCGACGCCCCGCTCATCACACCGATGTCTGCATGCGGCCATGAAAGGAACAGTTCATGCAGCAATCATCATCGCTGGTAGACACGAGACAGAATCAGACGACGAGGTGATAATGTCAACATGTGTACCGTAGCCGAGGACGATGGAGGCCATGGAGGCGACGACGGCGCAGGTGGAGGCATACTTGATGTTGCTCTTCTTCGTCTTGGGTGCTACTGCCTCTGGGAGCCCATCAGAAGCCATTGGGAACGTTACTCTTCTCTGCCCTGTCCTTACAGAGGGATGCCACTGACCATGGTCTACTGATTGCTGAAGTTTGTTTCCTAATTAAACATGAGGGATGGTGGAGCTTGACATGATGGATAGGTGAGGACATTTTCCTTGTTTACTATATATGCTTCTGCGTGCAAGCAAGTTCATAAATCCTGACCTTGTTGGATTTCTTAATTTCCATGATATCTCCAGGACCTTTTATACTAGTACATTTAATCGAGGATTAAGGCATCTTTTGGTATGCGCTCAGTCATCCTATTGACCATTTGATCAACCAACTATCTGATTATTGTTATTTTTCAAATAGGCTCAAATGTATGATTGTTTCAGCACATGGCCACCGATGGCAGCGTAAGCTTCATCAGTTAGTGTATTAGGCAAATGATGGTACCAACGCCCACCTGCTGCAACAAATTTTCTATTTACTGTCTCTGATGACATAGTATGCTGAGCCCACCCATTTTTTGGGGTGAAGCATCCACGTTAACTTTGAGGAGCCGGATCATCTGACGTACAGCCTCATGACTTGAGCCACTGATGTGTGGGTCTGGGGCCACATGTCAGTGGGCGCCACGACACGTCAGGGGAGCCGCGTCCTAACTTTAAGTACTGTTTGTGGTCTTTGTGTCAAAGTGGACTGTGTATATTAGAATATTATAAAATTTGTTTTTCTAGGAAATTGCACAAATACACAAATTATGGACTGAGGTAATCCAAAACCACAACTATAAGTTGCTTTAACATAAAACCACAACTATGGGACTAATTGATTACAAAATAAAAAACTACCCGTGAAACACAAACCTGACAATCGGACCCACTAGCCATAGACACAAAGTAGTGGAGAGCTAATTTTTAGAGCCCGATAATCCAAGCCTGCCTGTCTACATCTCTTCTCGAGCTCGCGACTCAACCCTCCAACTCCATTATCCATTAACCACAGGGTCCACGCCAACGGCGCGAACACAAACTAGAAGAGGCGTCTCCTCCTTCCAGTCTGATTGACCCGGGTTTGGAGAAACCCGGCCAGGTCCAGGGCCTCCTGGTCGGTCCCCAGAGCCTCAAGTGCAAAGCACCAAAGAAATTGACTAGCCGGACATGAGAAGAAGATGTCGGTCCTAGTCTCTAGGACCACACAAACTAAGCATGGGCCATTCGCAGGGCCATTCCTCTTTATCACCTCCTTCCTTGATGGGAGGGGATCTCGCAACAGCTGCCAAATGAAGATATTGATCTTCAATGGTAATGGTGCTTTCCACAAAGGAAAGGTCCAGTAAAGAGATGGGCACCGGCATAAGGCATGATACTCCGAGAGCCAACAGAAAAAATCCCCGAAGAGGTCAAACACAAAGATATATCGTCCGGATAGTTCAGAAGCATTGGCAGGAGGGCCACCCGATAGTTGGTCCAAGCAACGGTTTCCTCTGGCCCAAATGTCCGTAGGAACTAGATGTTCCAATGTCCGTTATGGGCGCCCGAGGAAACCAACAAGAATGGATCCAGACAGATAGCAAACAAGTTTGGGAACTACATACACAGAGGAGACCTGCCCACCACGGGTCCAGCTAGAAGAGGATCCCATGGAGATGGAAAGCCATCGAATCTCATTCTTATCAGTTGTACATACTTTGCTTGGATAAGCTGCAACAGAAGCCTCATCCTCGTGGAGGATCCGTGATGGATTACAATACATATAAGGTTGAGTGGAACCTTTGTGTAAGTAAAGTATCCCAATAGTTAGTGTCCCAACGAACATTATGTACCGCATTTTGTTGCGGAACGCGGTAATTTCAAAAAAAATCCTACGCACACGCAAGATCATGGTGATGCATAGCAACGAGAGGAGAGAGTATCGTCTACGTACCCTCGTAGACCGTAAGCGGAAGCGTTATGACAACGCGGTTGATGTAGTCGTACGTCTTCACGATTGACCAATCTAGCACCGAAGGTACGGCACCTTCGCGATCTGCACACTTTCAGCTCGGTGATGTCCCGCGAACTCACGATCTAGTAGAGCTTCGAGGGAGAGTTCCGTCAGCACGACGACGTGATGACAATGATGATGATGCTACCGGAACAGGGCTTCGCCTAAGCACCGCTATGATATAACCGAGGTGGATTATGGTGGAGGGGGGCACCGCACACGGCTAAAAGATCAATGATCAACTTGTGTGTCTATGGGGTGCCCCTGGCCATGTATATAAAGGATGGAGGGAGGAGGAGGCCGGCCCTCTACTATGGCGCGCCCTGGGGAGTCCTACTCCCACCGGGAGTAGGATCCCCCCCCCCCTTCCAAGTAGTAGGAGTAGGAGAGAAGGAAGGGGAAGAGAGAAGAGAAGGAAGGAGGGGGAGCCGCCCCTCCCCCTAGTCCAATTCGGACTAGGCCTTGGGGGCGGCCTGCCCTAGGAAGCCCCTCTTTCTCTCCCCTAAAGCCCAATAAGGCCCATATACTCCCCGGCGAATTCACGTAACTCTTCGGTACTCCGATAAATACCCTAACCACTTAGAACCTTTCCGATGTCCGAATATAGCATTCCAATATATCGATCTTTATGACTCAAACATTTCGAGACTCCTTGTCATGTCCATGATCTCATCCTGGACTCCGAACAACCTTCGGTACATCAAAATGCATAAACTCATAATACTGATCGTCACCGTACGTTAAGCGTGCGGACCCTACGGTTGGAGAACTATGTAGACATGACCGAGACTCATCTCCGGTCAATAACCAATATCGGAACTTGGATGCTCATATTGGATCCCACATATTCTATGAAGATCTTTATCGGTCAAACCGCATAACAACATATGTTATTCCCTTTGTCATCGGTATGTTACTTGCCGGAGATTCAATCGTCGGTATCTCAATACCTAGTTTAATCTCATTACCAGCAAGTCTCTTTACTCGTTCCGTAATTCATCATCCCGCAACTAATTCATTAGTCACGTTGCTTGCAAGGCTTATAGTGATGTGCATTACCGAGAGGGCCCAGAGATACCTCTCCGACAATCGGAGTGACAAATCCTAATCTCGATCTATGCCAACTCAACAAGTACCATTGGAGACACCTATAGAGCACATTTATAATCACCCAGTTATGTTGTGACGTTTGGTAGCACACAAAGTGTTCCTCCGGTATTCGAGAGTTGCATGATCTCATAGTCAGAGGAACATGTATAAGTCACGAAGAAAGCAGTAGCAACAAACTAAACGATCATCGTGCTAAGCTAACTGAATGGGTCAAGTCAATCACATCATTCTCTAATGATGTGACCCCGTTAATCAAATGAAAACTCATGTCTATGGCTAGGAAACTTAACCATCTTTGATTCAACGAGCTATTCAAGTAGAGGCATACTAGTGACACTCTGTTTGTCTATGTATTCACACATGTACTAAGTTTCCGGTTAATACAATTCTAGCATGAATAATAAACATTTACCATGATATAAGGAAATAAATAATAACTTTATTATTGCCTCTAGGGCATATTTCCTTCAGTCTCCCACTTGCACTAGAGTCAATAATCTAGTTCACATCTTTATGTGATTAGTTCACATCTCCATGTGACTAACACCCAAAGGGTTTACTAGAGACAATAATCTAGTTCACATCGCTATGTGATTAACACCCAAAGAGTTATCATGTTTTGCTTGTGAGAGAAATTTAGTCAACGGGTCTGCCACATTCAGAGCCGTATGTATTTTGCAAATTTTCTATGTCTACAATGCTTTGCACTGAGCTACTCTAGCTAATTGGTCCCACTTTTAATATGTATCCAGATCGAGACTTGGAGTCATCTAGATTGATGTAAAAAGCTTGCATCGATGTAACTCTTTACGACGAACTCTTTTATCACCTCCATAACCGAGAAATATTTCCTTAGCCCTCTAAGGATAATTTTGACCATTGTCCAGTGATCTACTCCTAGATCACTATTGTACTCCCTTGCCAGAATCATGTTAAGGTATACAATAGGACTGGTAATCAGCATAGCATACTTTATAGAACCTATGACTAAGGCATAGGGAATGACTTTTCATTCTCTTTCTATTTTCTGTTGTGGTCGGGTTTTGAGTCTTTACTCAACTTCACACCTTGCAACACAGCCAAGAACTCCTTCTTTGATTGTTCTATTTTGAACTACTTCAAAATCTTGCCAAGGTATGTACTCAATGAAAATATATCAAGCGTCTTGATCTATCTCTATAGATCTTGATGCTCAATATGTAAGTAGCTTCACCGAGGTCTTTCTTTGAAAAACTCCTTTCAAACATTCCTTTATGCTTTCTAGAAAATTCTACATTATTTCTGATCAACAATATGTCATTCACATATACTTATCGGAAATGTTGTAGTGCTCCCACTCACTTTCTTGTAAATACATGCTTCACTGCAAGTCCGTATAAAACCATATGCTTTGATCACTTTATAAAAGCATATATTCCAACTCCGAGATGCTTGCACCAGTCCATAGATGGACCGTTGGAGCTTGCTCACTTTGTTAGCACCTTTAGGATCGACAAAACCTTCCGGTTGTATCATATACAACTCTTCTTTAAGAAATCCATTAAGGAATGCAGTTTTGACATCCATTTTCCAGATTTCATAAAATGCGGCAACTGCTAACATGATTCGTACAGACTTTTAAGCATCAATACGAGTGAGAAAATATCATCGTAGTCAACACCTTGAACTTGTCAAAAACATTTTTTTGACAATTCGAGCTTTGTAGATAGTAACACTACTATCAGCGTCCGTCTTCCTCTTGAAGATCCATTTATTCTCAATGACTCGCCGATCATCGGGCAAGTCAATCAAAGTCCATACTTTGTTCTCATACATCGATCCCATCTCAGTTTTCATGGCCTCAAGCCATTTTGCGGAATCTGGGCTCATTGATACGTCTCCAACGTATCTATAATTTTTTATTGCTCCATGCTATATTATCTACTGTTTTGGACTATATTGGGCTTTACTTTCCACTTTTATATTATTTTTGGGACTAACCTATTAACCGGAGGCTCAACCCAGAATTGTTGTTTTTTGCCCATTTCTGTGTTTCGAAGAAACGGAATATCAAACGGAGTCCAAACGGAATAAAACCTTCGGGAACGTGATTTTCTCACCGAACGTGATCCAGGAGACCTGGACCCTGCTCCAAGGAACAAAAGAGGCGGTCACGAGGGTGGGGGGCGCCCCCCCCCCCCTAGGGCGCGCCCCCTGCCTCGTGGGCCCCTCGGTGCTCCTCCGGTGTACTTTTTCCTCCTATATATACACACGTACCCCCAAACGATCAGAAGAGGAGCCAAAAACCTAATTCCACCGCCGCAACTTTCTGTATCCACGAGATCCCATCTTGGGGCCTGTTCTGGAGCTCCGCCGGAAGAGGGCCGTCATCACGGAGGGCTTCTACATCATCCTAGCCTCTCCGATGAAGTGTGAGTAGTTTACCTCAGACCTTCGGGTCCATAGTTAGTAGCTAGATGGCTTCTTCTCTCTCTTTGAATCTCAATACAAAGTTCTCCCCCTCTCTTGTGGAGATCTATTCGATGTAATCTTCTTTTTGCGGTGTGTTTGTTGAGACCGATGAATTGTGGGTTTATGATCAAGTCTATCTATGAATAATATTTGAATCTTCTCTGAATTCTTTTATATATGATTGGTTATCTTTGCAAGTCTCTTCGAATTATCCGTTTGGTTTGGCCAACTAGATTGGTAGTTCTTGCCATGGGAGAAGTGCTTAGCTTTGGGTTCGATCTTGCGGTGTCCTTACCCAGTGACAGAAGGGGAAGCAAGGCACGTATTGCATCGTTGCCATCTAGGATAACAAGATGGGTTTTATTTCATATTGCATGAATTTATCTCTCTACATCATGTCATCTTGCTTAAGGCGTTACTCTGTTTTTAACTTAATACTCTAGATGCATGTTGGATAGCGGTCAATGAGTGGAGTAATAGTAGTAGATGCAGAATCGTTTCGATCTACCTATCACGGACGTGATGCCTATATACATGATCATGCCTAGATATTCTCATAACTATGCTCAGTTCTGTCGATTGCTCAACAGTAATTTGTTCACCCACGTAGAATACTTATGCTCTTGAGAGAAGCCACTAGTGAAACCTATGGCCCCCGGGTCTATTCTCATCATATCAATCTCCATCACTTTAATCTTGCTTTGCTTTTTACTTTGCTTTTACTTTTTACTTTGCATCTTTATACCAAAAATATTATATCTATCAGATCTCACTCTCGTAAGTGACCGTGAAGGGATTGACAACCCCTAATCGCGTTGGTTGCGAGTAGCTATCGTTTTGTGCAGGTACGAGGGACTTGAGCGTGGCCTCCTACTGGATTGATACCTTGGTTCTCAAAAACTGAGGGAAATACTTACGCTACTCTGCTGCATCATCCCTTCCTCTTCGGGGAAAACCAACGCAAGCTCAAGACGTAGCAAGAAGGATTTCTGGCGCCGTTGCCGGGGAGTCTACGCAAAAAGTCAACATATCAAGTACCCATCACAATCCCTATCTCTCGCATTACATTATTTGCCATTTGCCTCTCGTTTTCCTCTCCCCCCAATTCACCCTTGCCATTTTATTCGCCCTCTCTCTCTCTCTATCCTCCCTCTCTATTTGCCTCTTTTTGCCCGCTTGCTTTTTGTTTGCTCGTGTGTTAGATTGCTTGTTTGTCGCGATGGCTCAAGATAATACTAAATTGTGTGACTTCACCAATACCAATAATAATGATTTCCTTAGCACTCCGATTGCTCCTCTTACCAATGCTAAATCTTGTGAAATTAATACTGCTTTGTTGAATCTTGTTATGAAAGATCAATTCGTCGGCCTTCCTAGTGAAGATGCCGCTACTCATCTGAATAGCTTCGTTGATTTATGTGATATGCAAAAGAAAAAAGATGTCAATAATTATGTCGTTAAATTGAAGCTATTTCCTTTTTCACTTAGAGATCGTGCTAAAGCTTGGTTTTCGTCTTTGCCTAAGAATAGTATTGATTCATGGAACAAGTGCAAAGATGCTTTTATCTCTAAGTATTTTCCTCCCGCTAAGATAATCTCTCTTAGAAATGATATTATGAACTTTAAACAACTTGATCATGAACATGTTGCACAAGCTTGGGAGAGAATGAAATTAATGATATGTAATTGCCCTACTCATGGTTTGAATTTGTGGATGATCATACAAAAATTTTATGCCGGATTGAATTTTGCTTCTAGAAATCTTTTAGATTCGGCCGCGAGAGGCACTTTTATGGAAATCACGTTAGGAGATGCTACTAAACTCCTAGATAACATTATGGTTAATTATTCTCAATGGCATACTGAAAGATCTTCTAATAAAAAAGTGCATGCGATAGAAGAAATCAATTTGTTGAGTGGAAAGATGGATGAACTTATGAAATTATTTGCTACTAAGAGTGTTTCTTCTGATCCTAATGATATGCCTTTGTCTACTTTGATTGAGAATAACAATGAATCTATGGATGTGAATTTTGTTGGTAGGAATAATTTTGGTAACAACGCTTATAGAGGGAATTTTAATCCTAGGCCATATCCTAGTAATCCTTCTAATAATTATGGGAATTCCTACAACAACTCTTATGGAAATTATAATAAGATGCCCTCTGAATTTGAGAATAGTGTTAAAGAGTTTATGAATTCACAAAAGAATTTTAATGCTTTGCTTGAAGAGAAAATGCTTAAAGTCGATGAATTGGCTAGAAACGTTGATAGAATTTCTCTTGAGATTGATTCTTTAAAGCTTAGATCTATTCCTCCTAAGCATGATATCAATGAGTCTCTCAAAGCCATGAGAATTTCCATTGATGAGTGCAAGGAAAGAACCGCTAGGATGCGTGCTTCCAAAGATGCCTTTATTAAAGCATGTTCCTCCAATTCCTATGAAAATCAAGATGAAGATCTAAAAGTTATTATTCTGTCCCCTATTAAATCTTTGTTTTGCAATATGAATCTTGATGAAACTGAATATGATCTTCCTTTACTTAGAAGGCGTTCTAAATTCGGAGTATTTAGATCTTAATGATGAAATTGATGAAAGTGGGATTGAAAGAAATAAAAATTTAGATGTTGCTAAACCCACTATATTGGATTTCAAGGAATTTAATTATGAAAGTTTCTCTTTAATTGATTGTATTTCCTTGTTGCAATCCGTGCTAAATTCTCCACATGCTTATAGTCAAAATAAAGCCTTCACCGAACATATTGTTGATGCCTTGATGCAATCTTATGAAGAAAAACTTGAGTTGAAAGTTTCTATCCCTAGAAAACTCAATGATGAGTGGGACCCAACTATAAAATTAAAATTAAAGATCATGAGTTTTATGCTTTGTGTGATTTGGGTGCTAGTGTCTCCACTATTCCCAAGACTTTGTGTGATTTGCTAGATTTTTGTAATTTTGATGATTGCTCTCTAAACTTGCATCTTGCGGATTCCACTATTGAGAAACCCATGGGAAGGATTAATGATGTTCTTGTTGTTTCAAATAGGAATTATGTGCCCATAGATTTCATTGTTCTTGATATAGACTGCAATCCTTCTTGCCCTATTATTCTTGGTAGACCTTTCCTTAGAACGGTTGGTGCGATTATTGATATGAAGGAAGGGAATATTAGATTTAAATTTCCATTAAAAAGGGCATGGAACACTTTCCAAGAAAGAAAATAAAATTAACATATGAAACTATCATGAGAGCCACTTATGGATTGCCTACCAAAGATGGCAATACCTAGATCTATCCTCGCTTTTATGCCTAGCTAGGGGCGTTAAACGATAGCGCTTGTTGGGAGGCAACCCAATTTTATTTTTATTCATTGCTTTTTGCTCCTGATTAGTATTAAATAAATTATTTAGCCTCTGTTTTTGTTGTGTTTTTTGTGTTTAATTAGTGTTTGTGCCAAGTAGAACTGTTGGGAAGACTTGGGGAAAGTCTTGTTGAACTTGCTGTAAAAAACAGAAACTTTAGCGCTCACGAGAACTGCTGTAATTTTTATTTGAAGAGTGATATTTAGTTAATTACTTTTGAAGATGATTAATAGATAAATTGCTCACGTCCAGCAATTTATTTTAGAATTTTTGGGGTTCCAGATCTTGCGCTAGCTACAGATTACTACAGACTGTTCTGTTTTTGACAGATTCTGTTTTTCGTGTGTTGTTTGCTTATTTTGATGAATCTATGGCTAGTAAAATAGTTTATAATACATAGAGAAGTTGGAATACAGTAGGTTTAACACCAATATAAATAAATAATGAGATCATTACACTACCTTGAAGTGGTCTTTTGTTTTCTTTCGCTAACGGAGCTCACGAGTTTTCTATTTTGAGTTTTGTGTTGTGAAGTTTTCAAGTTTTGGGTGAATTCTTTTGATGGATCATGGAACATGGAGTGGCAAGAGCCTAAGCTTGGGGTTGCCCATGGCACCCCCAATATAATCCAAGGACACCAAGAAGTCAAAGCTTGGGGATGCCGCGGAAGGCATCCCCTCTTTCGTCTACTTCCATCGGTAATTTACTTGGAGCTATATTTTTATTCACCAACATGATATGTGTTTTGCTTGAAGCGTCTTGTATTATTTGTGTATTTGTGTCTTAGTATGCCACAATCATCCTTGCTGTACACACCTTTTGATAGAGCCATACATGAATTAAAATTTGATAAAATACTCTATGCGCTTCACTTATATCTTTTGAGCTAGATAATTTTGCTCTATGTGCTTCACTTACATCTTTTGAGCTAAGTAGTTTTGCTCTATGTGCTTCACTTATATCTTTTGAGCGTTATAATTTTGCTCTATGTGCTTCACTTAGATCTTTTAGAGCACGGTGGTGGATTTGTTTTAAAGAAACTATTGATCTCTCATGCTTCACTTAAATTATTTTGGGAGTCTCTTAATAGCATGGTAATTTGCTTAATAATAATATGCTTGGTATTCAAGATTTGTGAAACTTTCTTTTGAGTGTGTTGAATACTAAGAAAAGATTGAATCATGATAATTGTTTTGAGATATGGAGGTGATAATATTAAAGTCATGCTAGTTGAGTAGTTGTGAATTTAAAGAATACTTGTGTTAAAATTTGTGATTCCCGTAGCATGCACGTATGGTGAACCATTATGTGATGAAGTCGGAGCATGATTTATTTATTGATTGTCTTCCTTATGAGTGGCGGTCGGGGACGAGCGATGGTCTTGTCCTACCAATCTATCCCCCTAGGAGCATGCGCGTAATACTTTGCTTTGATAACTTCTAGATTTTTGCAATAAGTATATGAGTTCTTTATGACTAATGTTGAGTCCATGGATTATACGCACTCTCACCCTTCCACCTTTGCTAGCCTCTCTAATACCACGCACCTTTCGCCGGTATCATACACCTACCATATACCTTCCTCAAAACAGCCACCATACCTACCTATTATGGCATTTCCATAGCCATTCCGAGATATATTGCCATGCAACTTTCCACCATCTAGTTCATCATGACACACATCATTGTCATATTGCATATCCCGGTACACCGCCGGATGCATTCATATAGAGTCATATTTTGTTCTAAGTATTGAGTTGTAAGAAAAATATAAGTGTGATGATCATCATTATTAGAGCATTGTCTCAGTGAGGAAAGAATGATGGAGACTACGATTCTCCCATAAGTCGGGATGAGACTCCGGACGAAAAAAAAGGCCAATGAAGCCCAAATAAAAAGAGGCCATAAAAAAAGATAAAAGGCCCAAATAAAATAAGAAAAATGAGAGAAAAAGAGAGAAGGGACAATGTTACTATCCTTTTACGACACTTGTGCTTCAAAGTAGCACCATGATCTTCATAGTAGAGAGTCTCTCATGTTATCACTTTCATATACTAGTGGGAATTTTTCATTATAGAACTTGGCTTGTATATTCCAATGATGGGCTTCCTCAAATTGCCCTAGGTCTTCATGAGCAAGCAAGTTGGATGCACACCCACTTAGTTTCTTTTTGAGCTTTCATATACTTATAGCTCTAGTGCATCCGTTGCATGGCAATCCCTACTCACTCACATTGATATCTATTGATGGGAATCTCCATAGCCCGTTGATACGCTTAGTTGATGTGAGACTATCTTCTCCTTTTTGTCTTCTCCACAACCACCATTCTATTCCACCTATAGTGCTATATCCATGGCTCACGCTCATGTATTGCGTGAAGATTGAAAAAGTTTTGAAAAAGTTAGAGTATGAAACAATTGCTTGGCTTGTCATCGCAGTTGTGCATGATTTAAATACTTTATGTGGTGAAGATAGAGCATAGCCAGACTATATGATTTTGTAGGGATAACTTTCTTTGGCCATGTTATTTTCGAGAAGAGATAATTGCTTTGTTAGTATACTTGAAGTATTATTATTTTTTATGTCAATATAAACTTTTGTCTTGAATCTTTCTAATCTGAATATTCATACCACAATTAAGAAGATTTGCATTGAAATTATGCCAAGTAGCACTCCGCATCAAAAATTCTCTTTTTATCATTTACCTACTCGAGGACGAGCAGGAATTAAGCTTGGGGATGCCTGATACGTCTCCAACATATCTATAATTTTTGAGTGCTCCATGCTATTGTAACATCCCAAAATTCTAAATTTTGGAATGTTATAATAAATAGATAGATTTGATTGATTGTCTGAAAGTGAGTGAATTCGAAACTTTTTGAAAGTTAAATGAGAGGGAATAAAAGGACTTTCCCAAACTTTCATATTTGCTTTCTGATCTCCATGAATTCAAATTCTTTTCAAATACAAAACCCTTGAGCGAAGATGATATGACTTCCTCCATTTAAATTAAATGAAAGGGTATTTGAAAATAATTGAATTTCATTTGGAAATATTTCAATTCATAAACTTCATGCAGCTCAATGATTTTCATGAGAGAAGATAAAATGACTTCTTCAAATTATATGAAATATGAGTTGGGAGTTTCAAAGAACTAAATTCAAAGTTCTTTTGAATTAATTTTCAATTTGGAGTTATTTGGATTTTATTCAAATCATTTTTCCCCAAAAATAAAATACATGGAAAATAGGGTAACATGATCCCCTACAACAGAAAATTGGAGAGAAATAAATTTGATTTCATTTTGGTATTTTTAAAATGATTTTTGTTGGATCTTATTAGAGCAGGAGCACTGTTGGAATTATTAGAATTTGTGTGTATTTTATTTAATGCTAGAAATATGTTCATGTTGTAAAAAATCTTTTTTTGAAAATTTTGATATATAATATGCCTATATAAAGTTTTTATTTATTTTTGTTATTCGGTTTTCCTTCTGTTTCTATTTAAAAAAAACTGTACGTGCGGCCCATATTCATTTATCGCCTACATGCGCAGTGTAGTAGCTTCTGGCGCCCCATTGTTTTTTTCTCTCTTAAATGGGTCAGGCCCAGCCTGGCTTTTCATTTTTTCTAGGCCGAATTTTGCTTAAAAAAACTGCAGCCGCAGCGTGTGCGCGCAGCCGGCCGAAGGCCTTTAGTCCCATCCGTCTCTTTTCTTCTCTGTTTTGTATATTTTCGTCTACATTTAGTCCCACATTGCCTAGCCTTTGACCCCTAAGCCTCTTTTCCCCCAATAAATATAGACCCATAGAGCCTCCAAAAATCATCCGATTCGGGTTAAATCAATGTTTTGGTTTGACTAGATTCATTTAAAATGTTTTTCTCCTCTCCGGCACGACTTCTGAAAAAATGTCTCTATTCTCCAAAGTCATCTTTTCTCTGTCTTATAAAGGTATCTTTCTTTATTTTTTTCTTCTTATACTTCCGTAGTTTATTATTTTTAGACTAATACGATAGAATAATTAAATTACCAATTAGTCTACGTATTTATACATTAGACCTTAGCCGTAACTATTTTTCTTCCATAAAACAACTTGACCCTGATTTTTCAAATAGTCATAATTTTTCACTCGTTTATCCAAATTAGATGAAACCAACGCCCACTTCTTCGTTACGATCACCTCTATCCAGTAAACCAACTCAAACATCTTTTTCGAAGTTTAAAATTTGAATTAGATCAGATTTGAATTTGAACTTCGTTTGATCATAACTTGAGTTTCGTAACTCCGATTTAGTTGATTCTTTTTGCAAATCGAAGCTCTTGACCTAAAATTTCTGATAAGGCCAAATTCACATAATTTTGGTACTGTTAGAAATTGTTTTATGTTGCAAGAGTTAATTGCTTGGTTTTGATGTTTTCCGAACTGTCTTCTTCGTTCTTCCCGATCTTCTGAGTGATTACTTATGTGTGGTTACTATTGCTTGCTCAGGATAGATTAAACAGAGTGTGACGAGTAGAACTATCAAGAGTTTTGAGTGCGAATCATCTTCATCAACAGTACAGGCAAGTTCACACTTTGATCATATCCCCTTCATACCCAATTTTTATGCATCAGTTTCACCCCTCAAACATTGCATGATTAGGATGTCATTAACATTTGGGTTGGGAAGTAGTTGATGAGGTAGGAACCTATTGCCCTGTTACTATCAAACCCTTGGGAGTTACTTCTACGCGTTTCTTATATTGCTATGCTATGCTCGTAGATGTGGTTTGGGTTTGAGTGAAATCCATGTCAGATGTGAGATTGTTAATTAATGGTTCAACTTAAGGTGGCAACTTTAATACACATCTGGGTGGATTGCTAGAGGCACCCTAGGGATATACCAGTGGACTTGCCCGGACACCTGGGAAAATACCAGTGTTGTCCTAGGAGATCCCGGGGATATACCGTGTGATCATCCTACGGTCCGCCACCCAGGCTCAAAGGGATCATAAGATTATTCATGCTAGAAACTTTCGTGTGCAGCCACAAGCTATTATGGGCTTTAGCATAGTTGAGTAGGTTACATGAAGCTCTTGAAGAGGTGGATCAGCAGGTAGAGGGTTGTAGGTTTGGTATGGTCTGCTCGGAGTAGAGAGTTAATGTTTCTGAAAGACTGTGTCTCGGTCATCCGTTTCTCAAACACCATGTAGTGCGAGAAATCCAACGGAGGCGATCGAGTCTTGTGGAGAAAAGTGTGCAAACCTCTGCAGAGTGTACAAACTAATCATGGTTAGCCGTGTCCCCGGTTATGGACAATCTTGAGTATCTGGTACTTGGATTATCCTATTGATCTCCTCACGTTACATAAATAATTTGTTGGGTTATTGATGTTAATTTGGGATTGAGTTGGAGGAACCTTCTCAATATTTTCAACCAACTTTGTAGTTAAATAAAATATATTCCTTTGCAGTAGGGAAAAATTGGCTTTTCGCAAAAACATTGTAACCATAGAGCTTTTCCACCAGCCAAATATGCATGTAGTGATAGCCATTATTCATCATTATCCTCTGGTGTGAATTTGCCAGTACATTCAATGTACTGACCCTTTGTGGCTGCAACGTCTCATGTTGCAGGAATCTTATGATGAGTAAGTGATACGTTAGGGTTACGATTTCTACACTCAAATTTGCCATTGGTGTTGATGGGAATCCACAACCTTTGTTACTTCCGCTATTTGGATTGAGTTAATAGTATTTACGTTACTTTTACATGTGATTTACCTCTGTTATAAATCCTCGAGTACTGTGTGTGTCAGCATACCGATCCAGGGATGACACGTAAGCACAAAGACTTGACCGTCTGAGGTCGGGTCGCTACAAGATGGTATCAAAGCATATGTTGACTGTAGGACGTGACCCCTAGAAATTGGCAAGCCCATAGGAAAGATTTTCTCTAAAACTTTCTTTTCAAAAGGATCTTTTACCTCTCTTCTCTTTTGAGCTTATTAAAAAAAATTCTTTTAGTGAGACTATACCCCCCCCCCTTTTCCCCTTTTGACCATGCGAAGATTCAGCTGATGAGACCACTCCGAGAAGGACAAGATATCGGACAAGTAAGATCATTTTGGAATGAAGAGGATTTTACCATGCATTATAATAATGGAAAATGCAACAGTTGAAGACTCCGAAGACTAGGAGAATTTGAAGGCTCTGAAGAATTCCCAGATTTGTATGCCCTAGGAAGGCTACCCTTATGGAACTTGGCAGACTATGGAAGCTGTCAATACTGAGATCAAGGTGTATTGGAGAAAGACTGAAACAAGGAGCATGAGAACTCGAAGTTTTGTCAAGAAAACCCTAAGGCAGGAGATATGAACTATGGAATGATAGCTCATGGAAATGACAAGAGCAGAAACACGGTTATCTATGATGTTATCGTCCGCTTATGCTATTGTCACCGTGCTGAGTTAAGCATGCATTTGCACGGAAGGATTGGATGGTAGAAGGCTGATGGAGCATCTATCAGCAAGAGGTGAAGTTTTAACCTTAGCTAGTGTATCACCAGGATCTGGAGTGTTACATCAAGAAGTTAAGATGGACCTTTAGGAAGCTATATTTGACAAGGAGCATTTCATGGAGAACTCAGGATCCAGAAGCTGAAAGTAGCCAAGCTGGAGGAGCAAAACTTTGAGATACAGGAGATCCGTCGGGAACTGAAGGACAGTAGGACCATGGTTCATGCCAAGGATGTTGAAACCCAGAAGTTTGGAATGCAACTCCATAAATATTAAGGGACATCACGAGAGACGTCGCGCCAACAGAGATGATCTGGCAAAAGAAGTTGAGAAAGACAAGCATGATCGGAAGAAGCCATTGGAGCCATGAACAAGGCTTGAAGAGTTTGGAGACGTTGAAGATTTATTGACCTTTAGAAGACCAAACCCATGTTATATACCTACGCTAGATGCGACGTTTGTGAGATGTCATTTGTTTGATGTTTTCCGACAGCCACAGATAAAATCTATCTTTTCAAAACCATTGTTTGTATTGTGCATCCCTCTCCCTCTCTCTCATCTCACCCCAAAACCCTTGGACCCAATAGACGATGAATGGAGATGAGCTTGTATTTTCCAGACCGATGAGTCAATTGGAGACAGACCGATGGATTCAGAACATGGAGGATCACATGGAGAATAACCCTATAGTTGGAAATGATATGACCCAGCATGCTCTTCAGTGCTTTGAAAGAGGTGCTGCTACTTGGTGGAGGATATACCAAACCATGAATGGATGGCAAGGAGTAACCACTTGGAGAGAATTAAAGTTGACTCTGCAAAGATCTCACCTTGTGTCCTAGAAGTTGAAGCCTTATGGAAAGGATATGAGGAAACCTTGTGCATGCAAAATTTGTGGAGAAATAGGACACACCCATAAAGAACACAAGGAAGAATGCCCTAATTGTGAAGGAAGTCACCCAGTTGAAGAATGCCCAACTAGGCAGATTACTTGTTTCTTGTGTGAAGGGATTACCCACTATCCTACTTAGTGTCACATTTACCCCATGGTACGAAGAACCGTACAGCAGAAGAAAGAAGTAAAGAAAGGAGCCCTTATGGAAATTTTAGAATAACCCATGATGAAGGAAGATGTGGAGGACACACCTAAAGAGGACCCGAGTAAACCCTGCACTAAGTCTTGCTATTCATGTGGAGAAGAAGGACACATCTCCCAAAATTGTTTTAATGGGGATCTAGTAGAATTCCCGATGGAGAAAGTAGAGTATGACCCACAAGAAATAGAAGCCATGATTGGCATGGAAAGGTCCAGGAAGAAAAGCAGATTGGACTCCAGGAAGGACCTGAGTCATATCACCTGTTACAGGTGCAAGGAGTCAGGGCACTACCTCAGCAGTTGCCCAAAAAGGAAACCTCGAGACTTGTCAGAAGTAATATGTTTTTGTTGTAATAGAGCAGGGCACTTTGCCAGAGGATGCCCCAAGGAGAAGGAGACTTGTGCTAGATAGTGAGTTTGCAACAAAAGAAATGGAGTAGTAGAAGTGAGAAAATTTTCTTTTATATTGAGGTGTTGAGTTGAGACATGTAATGGAAAAGTGAGCGATTGTAATCAATTGAGAGTGAATAAAGTTAGCACCGTTGGTACTGATATGGATTTTATGAGTTGTTACTCTATGAAGAAGGATTTTGATCATTTCTGAGGATATGAGAAATATGGTCTATGGAATATTTGTGCATTTTAAGGGTGGTAGTACCCTGTAAGAACCCTTGACCCCTGGAAAAGATAAGGATACTCCACTGAGTGGATTTCGGACAAAATGAATACGAGTTTTGTCTCGATATGTGTGATACCCCAAGACTATGTGGGATGAAGTTGGAGACCGTCAGTTGTTTGGACCAAATGTGATCAAGGAGTCAGAAGAGAATGTTAAGTTGATTCGAGATAGACTGAAGGTATCTCAGTCCAGGCAGAAGAGTTGTGCAGACTAAAAAACGCAAGGAGGTAGTATATGAAATTGGAGATAGAGCATGTCTTCGTGTGTCCCCTCTGCGAGGAGTTAAACGAATTGGAGTTAAGGGAAAGTTAGCCCTGAAATTTGTAGGACCATACCGAGTTTTGGAGCGTATAGGAGAAGTAGCCAACAAGTTGGAGTCACCCGAAGGACTGTTAGGAGTTCATGATGTGTTTCACATTTCCCAGTTGAAGAAGTGCCATGCAGAGATGGCCAATATTCCCCTGTAAGGACGCTTGACCCTGGAAAGGATAATGATGTTCCATGAAGTGGAGTATGGACTCCATAAGTATAAGTTTATATCTTGGTATGTGGGATAACCCATGAGGATGAAGAGATGAATTACTATTGGATATAAAGGAGGTACGATGTTGGTATATGGAATGATTATAACTCCATCATGAGTTTGAGTAATCACGTCTTAGTCTTGTACAAATAGAAGGAAGGGAGACAATACAATTGGATGGATTTTAAGTATGCTAGGAAGCTGGAAGTTGGATGTTGGAATAATGATAAGTTGCCCAGAGGATAAGTTCAAGGTTTACAAGTGATGAGATGGGCCATAACCCACAGGCCCCAGGACCTGCCAAGAAGCAAGCACACTATTGCCGAAGGAGAAACCCTGGAAGAAGTTACGTTTATCGGCAGACGATCTTATAGGAGTTTACGCAAAACCTGAGAGATGTGAAGGAACGATAGATGTTTGTTTGTCTTGCAGAATCAATGGATTTATCAGAACTTAGTTCGTTGACAAGAGAAATTCTGCAATGCTTGTGAGGATGATCGAGTGTTAGAATGCGAGATTCACTAAACCGTATACAGGGTAATGATTTGGGTGCGGGATGGATTGATCACCATACCGACTTACTCTTATTATTCGCCTTGCTATATGGGATGGTAAATCTGAGTGACTTGCCTATAGTAGAGAGACGACGATATTAAACCTTGTTTAAACCTTAGAATGAAATAAGTATTTTTCCTTTGTACAAGGCAGCTTTTGCCAACCGTAGGTTATACGGTGAGGATCAACCCAGACCCATTTCCTGCAGGAGAAACCATAAATTGTTGACCACCATGAGATATCGATTAGTTGTTTAGTACTGGCGCCAGACCCGTCAGGTAAGAAGACCCAGTCTCGGAATAACCTTACCAAGATGAAAGGACAAAAGAATTGAGGAAAAGGTTATGTCGTTACCGGAAGAGCCCAGAGAAAGGAATTATACTGAAGATCTGAGAAGACCGGCCCTGTCAAGAATAAGGATGGAGTATATGAGTATTGATGGGACCGTAACAATCTTTCTAAGGGTGGTAGCACCCGAGACCCCGGAGACGATCAATGGATTTTGAGAAGACCCCGAACCTAACCTATTTCTTTCTAGCCTCTCCGAATCTCGAGGATGAGATTCATTTTAAGGGTGGTAGGTTTGTAACATCCCAAAATTCTAAATTTTGGAATGTTATAATAAATAGATACATTTGATTGATTGTTTGATTGATTGTCTGAAAGTGAGTGAATTCGAAACTTTTTGAAAGTTAAATGAGAGGGAATAAAAGGACTTTCCCAAACTTTCATATTTGCTTTCTGATCTCCATGAATTCAAATTCTTTTCAAATACAAAACCCTTGAGCGAAGATGATATGACTTCTTCCATTTAAATTAAATGAAAGGGTATTTGAAAATAATTGAATTTCATTTGGAAATATTTCAATTCATAAACTTCATGCAGCTCAATGATTTTCATGAGAGAAGATAAAATGACTTCTTCAAATTATATGAAATATGAGTTGGGAGTTTCAAATAACTAAATTCAAAGTTCTTTTGAATTAATTTTCAATTTGGAGTTATTTGGATTTTATTCAAATCATTTTTCTCCAAAAATAAAATACATGGAAAATAGGGTAACATGATCCCCTACAATAGAAAATTGGAGAGATATAAATTCGATTTCATTTTGGTATTTTTAAAATGATTTTTGTTGGATCTTATTAGAGCAGGAGCACTGTTGGAATTATTAGAATTTGTGTGTATTATATTTAATGCTAGGAAAATGTTCATGTCATATAAAATCTTTTTCTGAAAATTTTGATGTATAATATGCCTATATAAATTTTTATTTATTTTTGTTATTCGGTTTTCCTTCTGTTTCTATTTAAAAACGGTACATGCGGCCCATATTTATTTATCGCCTACATGCGCAGTATAGTAGCTTCTGGCGCCCCATTGTTTTTTTCTCTCTTAAATGGGCCAGGCCCAGCCAGCCTTTTCATTTCTTTTAGGCCGAATTTTGTTTAAAAAAAACTGCAGCCGCGGCGTGTGCACGCGGCCGGCCGAAGCCTTTAGGCCCATCCGTCTCTTTTCTTCTCTGTTTTGTATATTTTCGTCTATGTTTAGTCCCACATTGCTAGCCTTTAACCCCTAAGCCTCTTTTCCCCCAATAAATATAGACCCATAGAGCCTCCAAAAATCATCCGATTCGGGTTAAATCAATATTTTGGTTTGACTAGATTCATTTAAAATATTTTTCTCCTCTCCCGCGCGACTTCTGGAAAATTGTCTCTATTCTTCAAAGTCATCTTTTCTCTGTCTTATAAAGGTATCTTTCTTTTTTTTCTTATACTTCCGTAGTTTATTATTTTTAGACTAATACGATAGAATAATTAAATTACCAATTAGTCCACGTATTTATACATTAGACCTTAGACGTAGCTATTTTTCTTCCATAAAACAGCTTGACCCTGATTTTGTAAATAGCAATAACTTTTCACTCGTTTATCCAAATTAGATGAAACCAACGACCACTTCTTCGTTATGATCTCCTCTATCCAGTAATCCAACTCAAACATCTTTTTTGAAGTTTAAAATTTGAATTAGATCAGATTTGAATTTGAACTTTGTTTGATCATAACTTGAGTTTTGTAACTCCGATTTAGTTGATTCTTTTTGCAAATCGAAGCTCTTGACCTAAACTTCTTGATAAGGCCAAATTCACATAATTTTGGTACTGTTAGAAATTGTTTTATGTTGCAAGAGTTAATTGCTTGGTTTTGATGTTTTCCAAACTGTCTTCTTCGTTCTTCCCGATCTTCTGAGTGATTGCTTATGTGTGGTTACTATTGCTTGCTCACGATAGATTGAACGGAGTGTGACAAGTAGAACTATCAAGAGTTTTGAGTGCAAATCATCTTCATCAACAGTACAGGCAAGTTCACACTTTGATCATATCCCCTTCATACCCAGTTTTTATGCATTAGTTTCACCCCTCAAACATTGCATGATTTGGATGTCATTAACATATGGGTTGGGAACTAGTTGATGAGGTAGGAACATATTGCCCTATTACTATCAAACCCTTGGGAGTTACTTCTACGCATTGCTTATATTTTTATGCTATGCTCGTAGACGTGGTTTGGGTTTGAGTGGAACCCATGTCAGATGTGAGATTGTTAATTAATGGTTCAACTTAAGGTGGCAACTTTAATACACATCTGGGTGGATTGCTAGGGGCACCCTAGGGATATACCAGTGGACTTGCCCGGACACCTGGGGAAATACCAGTGTTGTCCTAGGAGATCCCGGGGATATACCGTGTGATCATCCTACGGTCCGCCACCCAGGCTCAAAGGGATCATAAGATTATTCATGCTAGAAACTTTCGTGTGCAGCCACAAGCTATTATGGGCTCTAGCATAGTTGAGTAGGTTACATGAAGCTCTTGAAGAGGTGGATCAGCAGGTAGAGGGTTGTAGGTTTGGTATGGTCTCCTCGGAGTAGAGAGTTAATGTTTCTGAAAGACTGTGTCTCGGTCATACGTTTTTCAAACACCATGTAGTGCGAGAAATCCAACGGAGGCGATCGAGTCTTGTGGGGAAAAGTGTGCAAACCTCTGCAGAGTGTACAAACTAATCATGGTTAGCCGTGTCCCTGGTTATGGACAATCTTGAGTATCTGGTACTTGGATTATCCTATTGATCTCATCACATTACTTAAATAATTTGTTGGGTTATTGATGTTAATTTGGGATTGAGTTGGAGGAACCTTCTCAATATTTTCAACCAACTTTGTAGTTAAATAAAATATATTCCTTTGCAGTAGGGAAAAATTGGTTTTCGCAAAAACATTGTAACCATAGAGCTTTTCCACCAGCCAAATATGCATGTAGTGATAGCCATTATTCATCATTATCCTCTGGTGTGAATTTGCCAGTACATTCAATGTACTGACCCTTTGTTGCTGCAATGTCTCATGTTGCAGGAATCTTACGATGAGTAAGTGATACGTTAGGGTTATGATTTCTACACTCAACTTTGCCGTTGGTGTTGATGGGAATCCACAACCTTTGTTACTTCCGCTATTTGGATTGAGGTAATAGTATTTACGTTACTTTTACATGTGATTTACCTCTGTTATAAATCCTCGAGTACTGTGTGTGTCAGCATACCGATCCAGGGATGACACGTAAGCACAGAAATTTGACCGTCTGAGGTCGGGTCGCTACAGCTATATTATCTACTATATTGGGCTTTATTTTCCACTTTTATATTATTTTTGGGACTAACCTATTAACCGGAGGCCTAGCCCAGAATTGCTGTTTTTTGTCTATTTCAGTGTGTCAAAGAAACGGAATATCAAACGGAGTCCAAACGGAATAAAACCTTCGGGGACGTGATTTTCTCACCGAACGTAATCGAGGAGACTTGGACCCTGCTCCAAGGAACAAAAGAGGCGGTCACGAGGGTGGGGGCGCCCCCCCCTAGGGCGCGCCCTCCTGCCTCGTGGGCCCCTCGGTGCTCCTTCGGCGTACTTCTTCCTCCTATATATGCACACGTACCCCCAAACGATCAGAAGAGGAGCCAAAAACCTAATCCCACCGCCGCAACTTTCTGTATCCACGAGATCCCATCTTGGGGCCTGTTCCGGAGCTCCACCGGAAGAGGGTCGTCATCACGAAGGGCTTCTACATCATCCTATCCTCTCCGATGAAGTGTGAGTAGTTTACCTCAGACCTTCGGGTCCATAGTTAGTAGCTAGATGGCTTCTTCTCTCTCTTTGAATCTCAATACAAAGTTCTCCCCCTCTCTTGTGGAGATCTATTCGATGTAATCTTCTTTTTGCGGTGTGTTTGTTGGAATTGTGGGTTTATGATCAAGTCTATCTATGAATAATATTTGAATCTTCTCTGGATTTTTCTATGTATGATTGGTTATCTTTGCAAGTCTCTTCAAATTATCCGTTTGGTTTGGCCAACTAGATTGGTTGTTCTTGCCATGGGAGAAGTGCTTAGCTTTGGGTTCGATCTTGCGGTGTCCTTACCCAGTGACAGAAGGGGCAGCAAGGCACGTATTGCATCATTGCCGTCGAGGATAACAAGATGGGGTTTATTTCATATTGCATGAATTTATCTCTCTACATCATGTCATCTTGCTTAAGGTGTTACTCTGTTTTTAACTTAATACTCTAGATGCATGCTGGATAGTGGTCGATGAGTGGAGTAATAGCAGTAGATGCAGAATCGTTTCGATCTACTTGTCACGGACGTGATGCCTATATACATGATCATGCCTAGATATTCTCATAACTATGCTCAATTCTGTCAATTGCTCAATAGTAATTTGTTCACCCACCGTAGAATACTTATGCTCTTGAGAGAAGCCACTAGTGAAACCTATGGCCCCCGGGTCTATTCTCATCATATCAATCTCCATCACTTTAATCTTGCTTTGCTTTTTTACTTTGCTTTTAATTTTTACTTTGCATCTTTATACCAAAAATACCAAAAATATTATATCTATCAGATCTCACTCTCGTAAGTGACCGTGAAGGGATTGACAACCCCTAATCGCATTGGTTGTGAGTAGCTATCGTTTTGTGCAGGTACGAGGGACTTGAGCGTGGCCTCCTACTAGATTGATACCTTGGTTCTCAAAAACTGAGGGAAATACTTACGCTACTCTGCTGCATCATCCCTTCCTCTTCGGGGAAAATCAACGCAAGCTCAAGACGTAGCACTCATCATCGCTTCCTCATAGTTCGTAGGTTCGTCATGGTCTAGTAACATGATTTCCAGAACAGGATTACCGTACCACTCGGGTGCGGACCGTACTCTGGTTGACCTACGAGGTTCGGTAGTAACTTGATCTGAAGTTTCAGGATCATCATCATTAGCTTCCTCTCTAATTGGTGTAGGAATCACTGGAACTGATTTCTATGATGAACTACTTTCCAATTTGGGAGAAGGTACAATTACCTCATCCAGTTGTACTTTCCTCCCACTCACTTCTTTCGAGAGAAACTCCTTCTCTAGAAAGGATCCATTCTTAGCAACAAAATATCTTGCCTTCGGATCTGTGATAGAAGGTGTATCGAACAGATTATTTTGGGTATCCTATGAAGTCACACTACTCCGATTTGGGTTCGAGCTTATCAATTTGAAATGTTTTCACATAAACATCGCAACCCCAAACTTTAAGAAACGATAGCTTTGGTTTCGTGCCAAACCATAGTTCATACGGTGTCATCTCAACGGATTTAGATGGTGCCCTATTTAACGTGAATGCAGTTGTCTCTAATGCATAAACCCAAAGAGATAGTGGTAAATCGTTAAGAGATATCATAGATCGCACCATATCCAATAAAGTACGATTACGACGTTCGGGCACTGATACGTCTCCAACGTATCTATGATTTTTGATTGCTCCATGCTATATTATCTACTGTTTTGGACATTATTGGGCTTTATTTTCCACTTTTATATTATTTTTGGGACTAACCTATTAACCGGAGGACCAGCCCAGAATTGTTGTTTCTTACCTGTTTTAGGGTTTCGAAGAAAAGGAATGTCAAACGGAGTCCAAACGGAATGAAACCTTCGGGAACGTGATTTTCTCATCGGATACAACTCAGGAGACTTGGACCCTACGTCAAGCCACGTAACAGGAGGCCATAAGGTAGGGGGGCATGCCTACCCCCCCCCAGGCGCGCCCTCCACCCTCGTGGGCCCCCTGTTGCTCCACCGACGTACTTCTTCCTCCTATATATACCCACGTACCCTCAAACGATCAGATACGGAGCCAAAACCCTAATTCCACCGCCGTAACTTTCTGTATCCACGAGATCCCATCTTGGGGCCTGTTCCGGAGCTCCGCCGGAGGGGGCATCGATCACGGAGGGCTTCTACATCAACACCATAGCCCCTCCGATGAAGTGTGAGTAGTTTACCTCAGACCTACGGGTCCATAGTTAGTAGCTAGATGGCTTCTTCTCTCTATTTGGATCTCAATACAATGTTCTCCCCCTCTCTTGTGGAGATCTATTCGATGTAATCTTCTTTTTGCGGTGTGTTTGTTGAGACCAATGAATTGTGGGTTTATGATCAAGTCTATCTATGAATAATATTTGAATCTTCTCTGAATTCTTTTATGTATGATTGGTTATCTTTGCAAGTCTCTTCGAATTATCAGTTTGGTTTGGCCTACTAGATTGATCTTTCTTGCAATGAGAGAAGTGCTTAGCTTTGGGTTCAATCTTGCGGTGTCCTTTCCGGGTGACAGTAAAGGCAGCAAGGTGATACGTCCATTTTGCGTCATGCTTTTATGTTAATATTTATTGCATTATGGGCTGTTATTTCACGTTATGTCACAATACTTATGGCTATTCTCTCTTATTTTACAAGGTTTACCATGAAGAGGGGGAATGCCGGCAGCTGGAATTCTGGCTGGAAAAGGAGCAAATATTGGAGACCTATTCTGCGCAACTCCAAAAGTCCTGAAACTCCACGGAATATCTTAAAATAAATAAAGAAAAATCGTCGCCAAAGATGAAGGCCAGGGGGCCCACACCCTGCTCACGAGGGTGGGGGCGCGCCCCTCCCCCCTGGGCGCGCCCCCCTACCTCGTGGGCCCCCTGGTGGCTCTCCGACACCCATCTTCTCCTATATGAAGTCTTTCGATGAGAAGAAAAATCATAAGCAACCTTTCGGGACGAGACTCCGCCGCCACGAGGCGGAACCTTGGCGGAACCAATCTAGGGCTCCGGCAGAGCTGTTCTGCTGGGGACACTTCCCTCCGGGAGGGGGAAATCATCACCATCGTCATCACCAACGCTCCTCTCATCGGGAGAGGGCAATCTCCATCAACATCTTCACTAGCACCATCTCATGTCCAAACCCTAGTTCATCTCTTGTATCCAATCCTTGTCTCTAAGTCCGGGATTGGTGCTAGTAGTGTTGATTACTCCTTGTAGTTGATGCTAGTTGGTTTACTTGGTGGAAGATCATATGTTCAGATCCTTTATGCATACTATTACCCCTCTGATTATGAACATGAATATGCTTTGTGAGTAGTTACGTTTGTTCCTGAGGACACGGGAGAAGTCTTGCTATTAGTAGTCATGTTAATTTGGTATTCGTTCGATATTTTGATGAGATGTATGTTGTCTAACCTCTAGTGGTGTTATGTGAACGTCGACTACATAACACTTCACCATTATTTGGGCCTAGAGGAAGGCATTGGGAAGTAATAAGTAGATGATGGGTTGCTAGAGTGACAGAATCTTAAACCCTAGTTTATGCGTTGCTTCGTAAGGGGCTGATTTGGATCCATATGTTTCATGTTATGGTTAGGTTTACCTTAATACTTTTGTTGTAGTTGCGGATGCTTGCAATAGAGGTTAATCATAAGTGGGATGCTTGTTCAAGTAAGAACAGCACCCAAGCACCGGTCCACCCACATATCAAATTATCAAAGTACCGAACGCGAATCATATGAGTGTGATGAAAACTAGCTTGACGATATTCTCATGTGTCCTCGGGAGCTCTTTTCCTTATATAAGAATTTGTCCGGCTTGTCCTTTGCTACAAAAAGGATTGGGCCACCTTTCTGCACCTTATTTACTTTTGTTACTTGTTGCCCGTTACAATTTACCTTATCACAAAACTATCTGTTACCACTTATTTCAGTACTTGCAGAGAATACCTTGCTGAAAACCTCTTATCATTTCCTTCTGCTCCTCGCTGGGTTCGACACTCTTACTTATCGAAAGGACTACGATAGATCCCCTATACTTGTGGGTCATCAAGACTCTTTTCTGGCGCCGTTGCCGGGGAGTGTAGCGCCTTTGGTAGGTGCAATTTGGTAAGGAAAAATTTATATAGTGTGCTGAAATTTTCTGTCACTTGTTACTATGGAAACTGAATCTCTGAGGGGCTTGTTCGGGGTATCTTCACCCCGTCCAGTAGAGCAAAGAGTTGCTCCTCAACCTACTGAACCTATTGAAAATGAAACTCCTTTTGCATTTCCTTCGGGTATTATGGAAAAACTGTTGGCTAATACTTTTACAGGAGATGGGACAAAGCATCCCGACGAGCATCTACGCTATTTGGATGATATTTGTGGATTATTTAAGCTTGTAGGTGAAGGAAATATGCCCTAGAGGCAATAATAAAGTTATTATATATTTCCTTATATCATGATAAATGTTTATTATTCATGCTAGAATTGTATTAACCGGAAACATAATACATGTGTGAATACATAGACAAACAGAGTGTCACTAGTATGCCTCTACTAGACTAGCTCGTTAATCAAAGATGGTTATGTTTCCTAACCATGGACAAAGAGTTGTTATTTGATTAACGGGATCACATCATTAGGTGAATGATCTGATTGACATGACCCATTCCATTAGCTTAGCACCCGATCGTTTAGTATGTTGCTATTGCTTTCTTCATGACTTATACATGTTCCAATGACTATGAGATTATGCAACTCCCGTTTACCTGAGGAACACTTTGTGTGCTACCAAACGTCACAACGTAACTGGGTGATTATAAAGGTGCTCTATAGGTGTCTCCAAAGGTACATGTTGGGTTGGCGTATTTCGAGATTAGGATTTGTCACTCTGATTGTCGGAGAGGTATCTCTGGGCCCTCTCAGTAATACACATCACATAAGCCTTGCAAGCATTGCAACTAATGAGTTAGTTGTGAGATGATGTATTACGGAACGAGTAAAGAGACTTGCCGGTAACGAGATTGAACTAGGTATTAAGATACCGACGATCGAATCTCGGGCAAGTAACATACCGATGACAAAGGGAACAACGTATGTTGTTATGCGGTCTGACCGATAAAGATCTTCGTAGAATATGTAGGAGCCAATATGAGCATCTAGGTTCCGCTATTGGTTATTGACCAGAGACGTGTCTCGGTCATGTCTACATTGTTCTCGAACCCGTAGGGTCCGCACGCTTAAGGTTTCGATGACAGTTATATTATGAGTTTATGAGTTTTGATGTACCAAAGGAGTTCGGAGTCTCGGATGGGATCGGGGACATGATGAGGAGTCTCGAAATGGTCGAGACATAAAGATTGATATATTGGAAGTCTATATTTGGATATCGGAAGTGTTCCGGGTGAAATCGGGATTTTACCGGAGTACCGGGATGTTACCGGAACCCCCCGGGAGGTATATGGGCCTTAGTGGGCCTTAGTGGAAGAGAGGAGAGGTGGCCAGGGCTGGGCTGCGCGCCCCTCCCCCTAGTCCGAATAGGACAAGGAGAAGGGGCGCCCCCCCCCCCTTCCTTCTCTCTCTCCTCTTTCCCCCCTCCCGAATCCTATTCCAACTAGGAAAGGGGGGAATCCTACTCCCGGAGGGAGTAGGACTCCTCCTGGCGCGCCCTCTCCTGGCCGGCCACACCCCCCCTTTGATCCTTTATATACGGAGGCAGAGGGCACCCCTAGAGACACAAGTTGATCCACGTGATCATATTCTTAGCCGTGTGTTGTGCCCCCTTCCACCATAGTCCTCGATAATATTGTAGCGGTGCTTAGGCGAAGCCCTGTGACGGTAGTACATCAAGATCATCACCACGCCGTCATGCTGACGAAACTCTTCCCCGACACTTTGCTGGATCGGAGTCCGGGGATCGTCATCGAGCTGAACGTGTGCTAGAACTCGGAGGTGCCGTAGTTTCGATGCTTAATCGGTCGGGCCATGAAGACGTATGACTACATCAACCACATTGTGCTAACGCTTCCGTTGTCGATCTACAAGGGTACGTAGATCACACTCTCCCCTCTCGTTTCTATGCATCACCATGATCTTGCGTGTGCGTAGGAAAATTTTGAAATTACTACGTTCCCCAACAGTGGCATCCGAGCCTAGGTTTTATGTGTTGATGTTATATGCACGAGTAGAACACAAGTTAGTTGTGGGCGATATAAGTCATACTGCTTACCAGCATGTCATACTTTGGTTCGGCGGTATTGTTGGACGAAGCGACCCGGACCGACATTATGCGTACGCTTACGCGAGACCGGTTCTCCTGACGTGCTTTGCACACAGGTGGCTGGCGGGTGTCAGTTTCTCCAACTTTAGTTGAACCAAGTGTGGCTACGCCCGGTCCTTGCGAAGGTTAAAACAGCACCAACTTGACAAACTATCATTGTGGTTTTGATGCGTAGGTAAGATTGGTTCTTGCTTAAGCCTGTAGAAGCCACGTAAAACTTGCAACAACAAAGTAGAGGACGTCTAACTTGTTTTTGCAGGGCATGTTGTGATGTGATATGGTCAAGACATGATGCTAAATTTTATTGTATGAGATAATCATGTTTTGTAACCGAGTTATCGGCAACTGGCAAGAGACATATGGTTGTCGCTTTATTGTATGCAATGCAATCGCGCTGTAATGCTTTACTTTATCACTAAGCGGTAGCGATAGTCGTGGAAGCATAAGATTGGCGAGACGACAACGATTCTACGATGGAGATCAAGGTGTCGCGCCGGTGACGATGGTGATCATGACGGTACTTCGGAGATGGAGATCACAAGTGCAAGATGATGATGGCCATATCATATCACTTATATTGATTGCATGTGATGTTTATCTTTTATGCATCTTATCTTGCTTTGTTTGACGGTAGCATTTTAAGATGATCTCTCACTAATTATCAAGAAGTGTTCTCCCTGAGTATGCACCGTTGCGAAAGTTCTTCGTGCTGAGACACCACGTGATGATCGGGTGTGATAGGCTCTACGTTCAAATACAACGGGTGCAAAACAGTTGCACACGCGGAATACTCAGGTTATACTTGACGAGCCAAGCATATACAGATATGGCCTCGGAACACGGAGACCGAAAGGTCGAGCGTGAATCATATAGTAGATATGATCAACATAGTGATGTTCACCAATGAAACTACTCCATCTCACGTGATGATCGGACATGGTTTAGTTGATTTGGATCACGTGATCACTTAGAGGATTAGAGGGATGTCTATCTAAGTGGGAGTTCTTAAGTAATATGATTAATTGAACTTAAATTTATTATGAACTTAGTCCTGATAGTATTTTGCAAATGATGTTGTAGATCAATAGCTCGCGTTGTTGCTTTCATATGTTTATTTTGATATGTTCCTAGAGAAAATTGTGTTGAAAGATATTAGTAGCAATGATATGGATTGGATCCGTGATCTGAGGTTTCCTCATTGCTGCACAGAAGAATTATGTCCTTGATGCACCGCTAAGTGACAGACCTATTGCAGGAGCAGATGCAGACGTTATGAACGTTTGGCTAGCTCAATATGATGACTACTTGATAGTTTAGTGCACCATGCTTAACGGCTTAGAATCGGGACTTCAAAGACATTTTGAACGTCATGGACCATATGAGATGTTCCAGGAGTTGAAGTTAATATTTCAAGCAAATACCCGAGTTAAGAGATATGAAGTCTCCAACAAGTTCTATAGCTAAAAGATGGAGGAGAATTGCTCAACTAGTGAGCATGTGCTCAGATTGTCTGGGTACTACAATCGCTTGAATCAAGTGGGAGTTAATCTTCCAGATAAAATAGTGATTGACAAAATTCTCTAGTCACCATCACCAAGTTAGTAGAACTTCGTGATGAACTATGATATGCAAGGGATAACGGAAACGATTCCCAAGCTCTTCGTAATGCTGAAATTGACGAAGGTAGAAATCAAGAAAAACATCAAGTGTTGATGGTTGACGAGACCACTAGTTTCAAGAAAAGGGTAAAGGGAAGAAGAGGAACTTCAAGAAGAACGGCAAGCGAGTTGCTGCTCAAGTGAAGAAGCTCAAGTCTGGTCCCAAGCCTGAGACCAAGTGCTTCTACTGCAAAGGGACTAGTCACTGGAAGCGGAGCTACCCAAGTATTTGGTGGATAAGAAAGGATGGCAAAGTAAACAAAGGTATATTTGATATACATGTTATTGATGTGTACTTTACTAGTGTTCATAGCAACCCCTCAGTATTTGGTACTAGTTCAGTTGCTAAGATTAGTAACTTGAATCGGGAGTTGCAGAATGAACTGAGACTAGTTAAGGGTAAGGTGACGATGTGTGTTTGAAGTAGTTCCAAGATTGATATGATCATCATCAACACTCCCTATACTTTCGGGATTAGTGTTGAACCTAAATAAGTGTTATTTGGTGTTTGCGTTGAGCATAAATATGATTTGATCATGTTTATTGCAATACGGTTATTCATTTAAGTAAGAGAATAAATTGTTGTTCTGTTTACATGAATAAAACCTTATATGGTTACACACCCAATGAAAATAGTTCGTTGGATCTCAATCATAGTGATACACATATTCATAATATTGAAACCAAAAGATGCAAAGTTAATAATGATAGTGCAACTTATTTGTGGCACTGCCGTTTAGGTCATATTGGTGTAAAGCGCATGAAGAAACTCCATGCTGATGGGTTTTTGGAATCACTTGATTATGAATCACTTGATGCTTGCGAACCATGCCTCATGGGCAAGATGACTAAAATGCCGTTCTCTGGAACAATGGAGCGAGCAACTGACTTATTGGAAATAATACATACTGATGTATGCGATCCGATGAGTGTTGAGGCTCGCGGCGGGTATCGTTATTTTCTGACCTTCACAGATGATTTAAGTAGATATGGGTATATCTACTTCATGAAACATAAGTCTGAAACATTTTAACAGTTCAAAGAATTTCAGAGTGAAGTGGAAAATCATCGTGACAAGAAGATAAGGTTTCCACGATCTGATCGCAGAGACGAATATTTGAGTTACAAGTTTGGTCTTCAATTAAAACAATATGGAATAGTTTCACAAATTCATGCCACCTGGAACACCACAGCATAATGGTGTGTCCGAACGGCATAACCGTACTTTATTGGATATAGTGCAATCTATGATGTTTCTTACTGATTTATCACTATAGTTTTGGGGTTATGCATTAGAGACAGCTGCATTCACGTTAAAAAGGGCACCATCTAAGTCCGTTGAGACGACACAATCTGAACTGTGGTTTGGCAAAAAACCAAAGTTTTCGTTTCTTAAAGTTTGGGATTGTGATGCTTATATGAAAAAGTTTCATCCTGATAAGCTCAAACCCAAATCGGAGAAATATGTCTTCATAGGATACCCAAAGGAGACTGTTGGGTACACCTTCTATCACAGATCCGAAGGCAAGACATTCGTTGCTAAGAATGCATCCTTTCTAGAGAAGGAGTTTCTCTTGAAAGAAGTGAGTGGGAGGAAAGTAGAACTTGATAAGGTAATTGTACCTTCTCCCTTATTGGAAAGTAGTTCATCACAGAAATTTGTTCCTATGACTACTACACCAATTAGTGAGGAAGCTAATGATGATGATCATGTAACTTCAGATCAAGTTACTACCGAATCTCGTAGGTAAACCAGAGTGAGATCCGCACCAGAGTGGTACGGTAATCCTGTTCTGGAAGTCATATTACTAGACCATGGCGAACTTGCGAACTATGAGGAAGCGATGATGAGCCCAGATTCCGCGAAATGGTTTGAGGCCATGAAATCTGAGATGAGATCCATGTATGAGAACAAAGTATGGACTTTGATTGACTTGCCCAATGATCGGCGAGCCATTGAGATTAAATGGATCTTCAAGAGGAAGACAGACGCTGATAGTAGTGTTACTATCTACAAAGCTAGAATTGTCGCAAAAAGGTTTTCGACAAGTTCAAGGTGTTGACTACGATGAGAGTTTCTCACTCGTATCTATGCTTAAGTCTGTCCGAATCATGTTAGCAATTGCCGCATTTTATGAAATCCGGCAAATGGATGTCAAAACTGCATTCCTGAATGGATTTCTGGAAGAAGAGTTGTATATGATGCAGCCGGAAGGTTTTGTCGATCCAAAAGGAGCTAACAAAGTGTGCAAGCTCCAGCGATCCATTTATGGACTGGTGCAAGCCTCTCGGAGTTGGAATAAACGCTTTGATAGTATAATCAAAGCATATAGTTTTATACAGACTTGCGGTGAAGCCTGTATTTACAAGAAAGTGAGTGGGAGCACTACAACATTTCTGATAAATATATGTGAATGACATATTGTTGATCAGAAATAATGTAGAATTATTCTGCAAAGCATAAAGGAGTGTTTTGAAAGAAGTTTTTCAAAGAAAGACCTCGGTGAAGCTGCTTACATATTAAGCATCAAGATCTATAGAGATAGATCAAGACGCTTGATAAGTTTTTTCAATGAGTGCATACCTTGACAATATTTTGAAGTAGTTCAAAAATGGAATAGTCAAAGAAAGAGTTCTTGGCTGTGTTACAAGGTGTGAAATTGAGTAAGACTCAAAGCCCGACCACGGCAGAAGATAGAAAGAGAATTAAAGTCATTCCCTATGCCTCAGACATAGGTTCTATAAAGTATGCCATGTTGTGTACCAGATCTATTGTATACCCTACACTGTGTTAAGCAAGGGAGTACAATAGTGATCTAAGAGTAGATTACTGGACAGCGGTCAAAATTATCCTTAGTGGAATAAGGAAATATTTCTCAATTATGGAGGTGACAAAAGGTTCATCGTAAAAAGTTACGTCGATGCAAGTTTTGACATAGATCTGGATGACTCTAAGTCTCGATCTAGATACATATTGAAAGTGGGAGCAATTAGCTAGAGTAGCTCCATGCAGAGCATTGTAGACATAGAATTCGCAAAATACTTACGGATCTGTATGTGACAGACCCGTTGACTAATATTATCTCACAAGCAAAACATGATCACACCTTAGTACTCTTTGGGTGTTAATCACATAAACGATGTGAACTAGATTATTGACTCTAGTAAACCCTTTGGGTATAGGTCACATGACGATGTGAACTATGGGTGTTAATCACATGGTGATGTGAACTATTAGTGTTGAATCACATGGCGATGTGAACTAGATTATTGACTCTAGTGCAAGTGGGAGACTGAAGGAAATATGCCCTAGAGGCAATAATAAAGTTATTATTTATTTCCTTATATCATGATAAATGTTTATTATTCATGCTAGAATTGTATTAACCGGAAACATAATACATGTGTGAATACATAGACAAACAGAGTGTCACTAGTATGCCTCTACTAGACTAGCTCGTTAATCAAAGATGGTTATGTTTCCTAACCATGGAAAAAGAGTTGTTATTTGATTAACGGGGTCACATCATTAGGTGAATGATCTGATTGACATGACCCATTCCATTAGCTTAGCACCCGATCATTTAGTATGTTGTTATTGCTTTCTTCATGACTTGTACATGTTCCTATGACTATGAGATTATGCAACTCCCATTTACCGGAGGAACACTTTGTGTGCTACCAAACGTCACAATGTAACTGGGTGATTATAAAGGTGCTCTACAGGTGTCTCCAAAGGTACATGTTGGGTTGGCGTATTTCGAGATTAAGATTTGTCACTCCGATTGTCGGAGAGGTATCTCTGGGCCCTCTCGGTAATACACATCACATAAGCCTTGCACGCATTGCAACTAATGAGTTAGTTGTGAGATGATGTATTACGGAACGAGTAAAGAGACTTGCCGGTAACGAGATTGAACTAGGTATTAAGATACCGACGATCGAATCTCGGGCAAGTAACATACCGATGACCAAGGGAACAACGTATGTTGTTATGCGGTCTGACCGATAAAGATCTTCGTAGAATATGTAGGAGCCAATATGAGCATCCAGGTTCCGCTATTGGTTATTGACCAGAGACGTGTCTCCGTCATGTCTACATTGTTCTCGAACCCGTAGGGTCCGCACGCTTAAGGTTTCGATGACAGTTATATTATGAGTTTATGAGTTTTGATGTACCGAAGGAGTTCAGAGTCCCAGATGGGATCGGGGACATGATGAGGAGTCTCGAAATGGTCGAGACATAAAGATTGATATATTGGAAGCCTATATTTGGATATCGGAAGTGTTCCGGGTGAAATCGGGATTTTACCGGAGTACCGGGATGTTACCAGAACCCCCCGGGAGGTATATGGGCCTTAGTGGTCCTTAGTGGAAGAGAGGAGAGGTGGCCAGGGCTGGGCTGCGCGCCCCTCCCCCCTAGTCCAAATAGGACAAGCAGAAGGGGGCGGCGCCCCCCCCCCCTTCCTTCTCTCTCTCCTCTTTCCCCCCTCCCGAATCCTATTCCAACTAGGAAAGGGGAGGAATCCTACTCCCGGAGGGAGTAGGACTCCTCCTGGCGCGCCCTCTCCTGGCCGGCCGCACCCCCCCTTTGATCCTTTATATACGGAGGTAGAGGGCACCCCTAGAGACACAAGTTGATCCACGTGATCATATTCTTAGCCGTGTGCGGTGCCCCCTTCCACCATAGTCCTCGATAATATTGTAGCAGTGCTTAGGCGAAGCCCTACGATGGTAGTACATCAAGATCGTCACCACGCTGTCGTGCTGATGGAACTCTTCCCCAACACTTTGCTGGATCGGAGTCCGGGGATCGTCATCGAGCTGAACGTGTGCTAGAACTCGGAGGTGCCGTAGTTTCGGTGCTTGATCAGTCGGGCCGTGAAGACGTACGACTACATCAACCACGTTGTGCTAACGCTTCCGTTGTCGATCTACAAGGGTACGTAGATCACACTCTCCCCTCTCGTTGCCATGCATCACCATGATCTTGCGTGTGCGTAGGAAAATTTTGAAATTACTACGTTCCCCAACAGCAGGTATACCCGATGATGTTGTTAAGAAGAAGGCTTTCCCTTTATCTTTGGAGGGAGACCCATCGACATGGTATAGGCTATGTGATGATACGAGATCATGGAACTATAAAAGAAAGAAATTGGAATTTCATCAAAAGTATTACCCTATGCATCTTGTTCATCGTGATCGCAATTATATATATAATTTTTGGCCTCGCAAAGGAGAAAGCATCGCCCAAGCTTGGGGGAGGCTTAAATCAATGTTATATTCATGCCCCAATCATGAGCTCTCAAAATTGAAAATTCTCCAGAATTTTTATGCTCGGCTTTCTGATAACAATCGCACCATGCTCGATACTTCTTGTGCTGGCTCTTTTATGATGAAGTCTATTGAATTCAAATGGAATTTATTGGATAGAATTAAACACAACTCTGAAGATTGGGACCTCGACGAAGGTAAGGAGTCAGGTATGACACCTAAGTTTGATTGTGTTAAATCTTTTATGGATACCGATATTTTCCGTAAGTTTAGCACTAAATATGGACTTGACTCTGAGATAGTAGCTTCTTTCTGTGAATCTTTTGCTACTTATGTTGATCTCCCCAAGGAGAAGTGGTTTAAATATCATCCTCCCATAGAAGTAAAAGTAGCTGCACCTATTAAAGTTGAAGAAAAGACCATCACTTATAATGATCCTATTGTTCCCACCTCTTATGTTGAGAAACCACCTTTCCCTGCTAGAGTAAAGGATCATGCTAAAGCTTCAACTGTTGTTCGTAAAAGCAATACTAGAACTTATACACCTCCTGAGCAAGTCAAAGTAGAACCTAATATTGCTATTGTTAAAGATCTCTTGTCTGATAATATTGATGGGCATGCCATTGAATTCTCTGGTGAAACTGCTAGAATTACTAAACCCTGTGATAGAGATAAACATAGACCTGTGGTAGGCGTGCCTGTTATTTCTGTTAAAATAGGAGATCATTGTTATCATGGCTTATGTGATATGGGTGATAGTGCTAGTGTTATACCCATTGACTTATATAAAGAAATTATGCATGACATCGCACCTGCTGAGTTAGAAGATATTGATGTTACAATTAAACTTGCCAATAGAGATACTATATCTGCAATGGGAATTGTTAGAGATGTTGAAGTCTTGTGTGGGAAAACCAAATATCCCACTGACTTTCTTGTTCTTGGTTCTCCACAAGATAGCTTTTGTCCCATTATTTTTGGTAGACCCTTCTTGAATACTGTTAATGCTATGATAGACTGCAAAAAGAATGTTGTTACTGTTGGCTTGGATGATATGGTTCATGAGTTTAATTTCTCTAAATTCAGTAAACAACATCGTGAGGAAGAATTGCCTAGTAAGGATGAAATTATTGGTCTTGCTTCTATTGCTGTACCTCCTAGTGATCTTTTAGAACACTATTTGCTAGACCATGAAAATGATATGTTTATGAATGAAAGAAAGGAAATAGATGAAATATTCTTTAAACAGGAACCTATTCTGAAACACAATTTGCCTGTTGAAATCCTAGGGGATCCTCCTCCACCCAAGGGTGATCCCGTTTTTGAGCTTAAACCGTTGCCTGATAATCTTAAGTATGCTTATCTTGATGAAAAGAAAATATATCCTGTTATTATTAGTGCTAACCTTTCAGAGCATGAAGAAGAAAGATTATTGAAAACTCTGAAGCAGCACCATGCCACTATTGGATATACTCTTGATGATCTTAAGGCCATTAGTCCCACTCTATGTCAGCATAAAATAAATTTGGAAGCGGATGCTAAACCAGTATGTGATCCTCAACGACGTTTGAATCCTAAAATGAAAGAAGTGGTAAGGAAGGAAATACTCAAGCTTCTGGAGGCAGGTATAATTTATCCCGTTGCTAATAGTCAGTGGGTAAGTCCTATCCATTGTGTCCCTAAGAAGGGAGGTATTACTGTTGTCCCTAATGATAAAGATGAATTGATTCCTCAAAGAATTATTACAGGTTATAGGATGGTAATTGATTTCCGCAAATTAAATAAAGCCACTAATAAATATCATTACCCCTTACCTTTTATTGATCAAATGCTAGAAATATTATGCAAACATACACATTATTGCTTTCTAGATGGTTATTCTGGTTTCTCTCAAATACCTGTGTCGGCTAAAGATCAATCAAAGACTACTTTTACATGCCCTTTTGGTACTTTTGCTTATAGACGTATGCCTTTTGGTTTATGTAATGCACCTGCTACCTTTCAAAGATGCATGATGGCTATATTCTCTGATTTTTGTGAAAAGATTTGTGAGGTTTTCATGGACAACTTTTCCGTCTATGGTTCCTCTTTTGATGATTGCTTGAGCAATCTTGATCGAGTTTTGCAGAGATGTGAAGCAACTAATCTTGTCTTGAATTGGGAAAAGTGCCACTTTATGGTTAATGAAGGTATTGTCTTGGGGCACAAAGTTTCTGAAAGAGGTATTGAAGTTGATAAAGCCAAGGTTGACGCTATTGAAAAGATGCCATGTCCCAACGACATCAAAGGTATAAGAAGTTTCCTTGGTCACGCCGGATTTTATAGGAGGTTCATTAAGGACTTCTCAAAAATTTCTCGGCCTCTGACTAATTTATTACAAAAAGATGTACCTTTTGTCTTTGATGATGATTGTGTAGAAGCATTTGAAATACTTAAGAAAGCATTAGTCTCTGCACCTATTATTCATCCACCTGATTGGAATTTACCCTTTGAAATTATGTGTGATGCTAGTGATTATGCTATAGGTGTTGTTCTAGGGCAAAGAGTTGATAAGAAATTAAATGTTATCCATTATGCTAGTAAGACTCTAGACAATGCTCAAAGAAATTATGCTACTACCGAAAAGGAACTTTTAGCAGTTGTGTTTGCTTGTGATAAATTCAGACCCTATATTGTTGATTCTAAAGTAACTATTCACACTGATCATGCTGCTGTTAAATATCTTATGGAAAAGAAAGATGCTAAACCTAGACTTATTAGACGGGTTCTCTTGCTGCAAGAATTTGATTTGCATATTGTTGATAGAAAAGGAGCTGAGAACCCAGTTGCAGATAACTTATCTAGGTTAGAGAATGTTCTTGATGACCCACTACCTATTGATGATAGCTTTCTTGATGAACAATTAAATGTCATAAGCACTTCTCGTAGCACTCCATGGTATGCTGATTATGCTAATTATATTGTTGCTAAATTTATACCACCTAGCTTCACATACCAACAAAAGAAAAAGTTCTTTTATGATTTGAGACATTACTTTTGGGATGACCCACATCTTTATAAAGAAGGAGTAGATGGTGTTATTAGACGTTGTGTACCTGAGCATGAACAGGAACAGATCCTACACAAGTGTCACTCCGAAGCTTATGGAGGACACCATGCTGGAGATAGAACTGCACATAAGGTATTGCAATCTGGTTTTTATTGGCCTACTCTCTTCAAGGATGCCCGTAAGTTTGTTTTATCTTGTGATGAATGTCAAAGAATTGGTAATATTAGTAGACGTCAAGAAATGCCTATGAATTATTCACTTGTTATTGAACCATTTGATGTTTGGGGCTTTGATTATATGGGACCTTTTCCTGCCTCCAATGGATACACTCATATTTTAGTTGTTGTTGATTACGTTACTAAGTGGGTAGAAGCTATTCCAACTAGTAGTGCTGATCATAATACTTCTATTAAAATGCTTAAGGAAGTTATTTTTCCGAGGTTTGGAGTCCCTAGATACTTAATGACTAATGGTGGTTCACACTTTATTCATGGTGCTTTCCGTAAAATGCTTGCCAAATATGATGTTAATAATAGAATTGCATCTCCTTATCACCCACAGTCTAGTGGTCAAGTAGAATTGAGTAATAGAGAGCTCAAATTAATTTTGCAAAAGACTGTTAATAGGTCTAGAAAGAATTGGTCCAAGAAACTTGATGATGCATTATGGGCATATAGAACTGCATATAAGAATCCTATGGGTATGTCTCCGTATAAAATGGTTTATGGAAAAGCATGTCACTTACCTCTCGAACTAGAACATAAGGCATATTGGGCTATTAAAGAGCTTAACTATGATTTCAAACTTGCCGGTGAGAAGAGGTTATTTGACATTAGCTCACTTGATGAATGGAGAACCCAAGCCTATGAAAATGCCAAGTTGTTTAAAGAAAAAGTTAAAAGATGGCATGACAAAAGGATACAAAAGCGTGAGTTTAATGTAGGCGATTATGTATTGCTATACAACTCTCGTTTAAGATTTTTTGCAGGAAAACTTCTCTCTAAATGGGAAGGTCCCTACATTATCGAGGAGGTCTATCGTTCCGGTGCCATAAAAATCAACAATTTCGAAGGCACAAATCCGAAGGTGGTAAACGGTCAAAGAATCAAGCACTATATCTCAGGTAATCCTATAAATGTTGAAACCCATGTTATTGAAACCGTAACCCCGGAGGAATACATAAGGGACACTTTCCAGAACGTTCCAGACTCCGAAAAGGAATAGGTATGTGGTACAGTAAGTAAACCGACTCCAAAACAATTTTTAAGGCAATATTTCTCCGTTTTGGAATATTTAGAAAAATAGAAAAATAGGTAGCAGTCCAGGGAGTACACGAGCCCTCCACGAGGGTGGAGGGCGCGCCCTACCCCCCTGGGCGCGCCCCCCTACCTCGTGAGCACCTCGTGTGCCCTCCGGACTCCATTTTCCTGCACGATACGTATTTTGGTCGGTAAAAATTCATTATATATTCTCCCTAAGGTTTTGACCCCTGTATCACGCAAATATCCCCTATTTTCGTTTCGAGCTGTTTCTGTTGCAGATTTGAGAATTCCAGAGACTCGATCATCCTTCTATGAGGGTGAGCCTATGCCATGGAAGGGGACGACAAGCTTGCGTCATCAACAACACCTCCACCTCCAACAACAAAGAAGGGGACCTCATCACATGGGTATGGGCACTCCCCTTGGCAACTGCCAAGCTTGGGGAGGTGCCCCGGTATCGTATCACCATCACAACTCCTATCTTTACCGTTTTTCTTAGTTCGATCCTATTAGTAGTATCTTGATTTAGTAGAATAAAGTCACGGCATGATCTAGTTTTGAAGTTTGCTTTATGATCCCTCTATGCAATCTAATCCGTGAGCTATATATAATAAATATTAGTGTTGAGTCAAGGTCTTGATTATCTTGCCATGATCCTGAGTGAATAAAAGAAAGAATAAAAAGAAACAAAGATTTCATATTGATCTTATTGAGAGTAATGACTTCACATAGAAAGAGTATGATGATTAAAAAGTTGTTAGGAGTTGGCAAATATAGCTTTAGTCATCGTGGCAATTAATAGGAAGTAATAAGGAGAGAGAGGTTTCACATATAGATATACTATCATTGACATCTTTCATAATTGGGAGCACTCATTAAGTATGACATGCTAAAGAGTTGATGTTGGACAAGGAAGACAACGTAATGGGTTATGTTTTCTCGCATCTCAGTTAAAGTATATTGTCATGGATCATTCAAACATGTTGAGCTTGCCTTTCCCCCTCATGCTAGCCAAATTCTCAGCACCAAGTAGAGATACTACTTGTGCTTCCAAATACCCTTAAACCAGTTTAGCCATGAGAGTCCACCATATCTACCTATGGATTGAGTAAGATCCTTCAAGTAAGTTATCATCGGTGCAAGCAATAAAAATTGATCTTTAAATATGCATGACTTATTAGTGCAGAGAAATAAGCTTTGTACGAACTTGTTGTGGACGCAATAAAAGTGACGGACTGCATAATAAAGGTTCACATACAAGGGGCAATATAAAGTGACGTTCTTTTGCATTAAGATTTTGTGCATCCAACCATAAAAGCGCATGGCAACCTCTGCTTCCCTCTGTGAAGGGCCTATCTTTTATTATTATCCTCTATCTTATGCAAGAGTCAAGGTAATCTTCGCCTTTCCCTTTTTCATTTTATCCTTTGGCAAGCACTTCATGGTGGGATGATCCTGATATATATATCCAATTGGATGTACATTAGCATGAACTATTATTGTTGACATCACCCAAAGGTGAATAAGTTTGGAGGCAGCATTATAAGCCCCAATCTTTCTCTGTGTCTGATTGAAACTTCATAACCACAAGTATTGCGTGAGTGTTAGCAATTATGAAGGACTAAGTGATAGTTGAGTATGTGTACTTGCTTTTAAGCTCTCACATAGACTCCTTCCGATGTTATGATAAATTGCAATTGCTTCAATGACTGAGATTATAATTTGTTAGCGCCTAATAAGGTTTCTGATTCATACTTTTGCATTGTGAAAAGATCATCACTTGAACATAAGTAATCATATGACAAATCTATATATGTTGTTGTTATGAAACAATCATGATGCCTTCATGTTCGTATTTTATTTTTATCGACGCCTCTACCTCTAAACATGAGGACATATTTATTGTTATCGGCTTTTCGCTTGAGGACAAGCGAGGTCTAAGCTTGGGGGAGTTGATATGTCCATTTTGCGTCATGCTTTTATGTTAATATTTATTGCATTATGGGTTGTTATTTCACGTTATGTCACAATACTTATGGATATTCTCTCTTATTTTACAAGGTTTACCATGAAGAGGGGGAATGCCGGCAGCTGGAATTCTGGATGGAAAAGGAGCAAATATTGGAGACCTATTCTGCGCAACTCCAAAAGTCCTGAAACTCCACGGAATATCTTACAATAAATAAAGAAAAATCGTCGCCAAAGATGAAGGCCAGGGGGCCCACACCCTGCTCATGAGGGTGGGGGGCGCGCCCCTCCCCCCTGGGCGTGCCCTCCTACCTCGTGGGCCCCCTGGTGGCTCTCCGACGCCCATCTTCTCCTATATGAAGTCTTTCGATGAGAAGAAAAATCATAAGCAACCTTTCGGGACGAGACTCCGCCGCCACGAGGCGGAACCTTGGCGGAACCAATCTAGGGCTCTGGCAGAGCTGTTCTGCTGGGGACACTTCCCTCCGAGAGGGGGAAATCATCACCATCGTCATCACCAACGCTCCTCTCATCGGGAGAGGGCAATCTCCATCAACATCTTCACCAGCACCATCTCATCTCCAAACCCTAGTTCATCTCTTGTATCCAATCCTTGTCTCTAAGTCCGGGATTGGTGCTAGTAGTGTTGATTACTCCTTGTAGTTGATGCTAGTTGGTTTACTTGGTGGAAGATCATATGTTCAGATCCTTTATGCATACTATTACCCCTCTGATTATGAACATGAATATGCTTTGTGAGTAGTTACGTTTGTTCCTGAGGACACGGGAGAAGTCTTGCTATTAGTAGTCATGTGAATTTGGTATTCGTTCGATATTTTGATGAGATGTATGTTGTCTAACCTCTAGTGGTGTTATGTGAACGTCGACTACATAACACTTCGCCATTATTTGGGCCTAGAGGAAGGCATTGGGAAGTAATAAGTAGATGATGGGTTGCTAGAGTGACAGAATCTTAAACCCTAGTTTATGCGTTGCTTCGTAAGGGGCTGATTTGGATCCATATGTTTCATGCTATGGTTAGGTTTACCTTGATACTTTTGTTGTAGTTGCGGATGCTTGCAATAGAGGTTAATCATAAGTGGGATGCTTGTTCAAGTAAGAACAGCACCCAAGCACCGGTCCACCCACATATCAAATTATCAAAGTACCGAACGCGAATCATATGAGCATGATGAAAACTAGCTTGACGATATTCTCATGTGTCCTCGGGAGCTCTTTTCCTTATATAAGAATTTGTCCGGCTTGTCCTTTGCTACAAAAAGGATTGGGCCACCTTGCTGCACCTTATTTACTTTTGTTACTTGTTGCTCATTACAATTTACCTTATCACAAAACTATCTGTTACCACTTATTTCAGTACTTGCAGAGAATACCTTGCTGAAAACCGCTTATCATTTCCTTCTGCTCCTCGTTGGGTTCGACACTCTTACATATTGAAAGGACTATGATAGATCCCCTATACTTGTGGGTCATCACAAGGCACGTATTGTATTGTTTCCATCGAGGATAACAAGATGGGGTTTTCTTCATATTGCATGAGTCTATCCCTCTACATCATGTCATCTTGCTTAAGGCGTTATTCTGTTTTTAACTTAATACTCTAGATGCATGCTGGATAGCGGTCGATGAGTGGAGTAATAGTAGTAGATGCAGGCAGGAGTTGGTCTACTTGTCTCGGACATGATGCCTATATACATGATCATACCTAGATATTCTCATAACTATGCTCAATTCTGTCAATTGCTCAACAGTAATTTGTTCACCCACCGTAGAATACTTATGCTCTCGAGAGAAGCCACTAGTGAAACCTATGGCCCCCGGGTCTATCTTTATCATATCAATCTCCTACTACTTAGTTATTTACTTTGCCATTTACTTTGCCTTTATTTTACTTTGCATCTTTATCATAAAAATACCAAAAATATTATCTTATCATATCTATCAGATCTCACTCTCGTAAGTGGCCCTATAGGGATTGACAACCCCTATTTGCGTTGGTTGCAAGGATTTATTTGTTTTGTGCAGGTGCGAGGGACTCGCGTGTAGCCTCCTACTGGATTGATACCTTGGTTCTCAAAAACTGAGAGAAATACTTACGCTACTTTGCTGCATCATCCCTTCCTCTTCGGGGAAAACCAACACAGTGCTAAAAGAGGTAGCAAGAAGGATTTCTGGCGCCGTTGCCGGGGAGGTCTACGCAGAAGTCAACATACCAAGTACCCATCACATACCCTTATCTCCCGCATTATATTATTTGCCATTTGCCTCTCGTTTTCCTCTCCCCCACTTCACCCTTGCCGTTTTATTTGCCCTCTCTCTCTCTCTCTATCCTCCCTCTATTTGCCTCTTTTGCCCGCTTGCTTTTTGTTTGCTTGTGTGTTAGTTTGCTTGCTTGTCACGATGGCTCAAGATAATACTAAATTGTGTGTGAGGGAGTCTTGGATTAGGGGGTCTCCGGACAGCCGGACTATATCCTTTGGCCGGACTGTTGGACTATGAAGATACGAGATTGAAGACTTCGTCCCGTGTCCGGATGGGACTCTACTTGGCGTGGAAGGCAAGCTAGGCAATACGGATATGGATATCTCCTCCTTTGTAACAGACCTTGTGCAACCCTAGCCTCCTCCGGTGTCTATATAAACCGGATGGTTTTAGTCCGTAGGACAACATACAATCATACCATAGGCTAGCTTCTAGGGTTTAGCCTCTCCGATCTCGTGGTAGATCAACTCTTGTATTACTCATATTGTCAAGAATAAACAAGCAGGACGTAGAGTTTTACCTCCATCTAGAGGGCCCGAACCTGGGTAAAACATCGTGTCCCCTGCCTCATGTTACCATCCGCCTTAGACGCACAGTTCGGGACCCCCTACCCGAGATCCGCCAATTTTGACACCGACATTGGTGCTTTCATTGAGAGTTCCTCTGTGTCGTCACCGTTAGGCTTGATGGCTCCTTCGATCATCGATAGCGATGCAGTCCAGGGTGAGACTTTTCTCCCCGGACAGATCTTTGTATTCGGCGGCTTCGCACTGCGGGCCAACTCGCTTGGCCATCTGGAGCAGATCGAGAGTTACGCCCCTGGCCACCAAGTCAGGTTTGGAAGCTTAAACTACACGGCCAACATCCGCGGAGACTTGATCTTCGACGGATTCGAGCCCATGCCGAGTGCACCGCACGGTCACGATGAGCATGATTTAGCTCTACCATCGGACAGTGTTCAGGAGACCGCACCGGCAACCGCTCTGACCCTCAATTCGGAGCCAATTGCGCCATCCATGGACGGGTGGATAGACCCCGCCATGGAGGCCGTATTCTCAGCGGCGATCGAGCCGAGGATCGACCTTACCCTTCACGAGAGACGTGACGCCGAACTACCGGATTCTTCCCCGGCCACGGACTCCGAACCGCCTGCGCCCGTGCCTGCCGAATCCGACTGGGCGCCGATCATGGAGTTCACCTCCGCGGATATCTTTCAGCACTCGCCTTTCGGCGACATACTGAACTCATTAAGGTCCCTCCCCTTGTCAGGAGAGTCCTGGCCGAACTATGTCCGGCAGGATTGGGATGCGGATGACGAAGAAATTCGCCGCCCACCCACCACCCACTTAGTAGCTACTGTCGATGATTTGACCGACATGCTCGACTTCGACTCCAAAGACATCGACGGTATGGACGAGATGCAGGAGACGAACAGGAACCACTGCCCACAGGGCACTAGATGCCCACTTCATCATATGACGTATACATGTTGGACACACCAAAAGAAAATGACGATGAGGAATGGAAGGACGCAGCGAAGGGTTGTTCCCTCGAGAAGCAGTCAAAGCGGTGGCATAAGCACCGCTCCAAATCCCGCCTCGGCAGAAACAGCAACCATATAGACCCAGCATTAGAGCAGGGTGAACCATCGCCCGACCACGGCAACACGGAGAATCAAACCAAACAACCCGACTCCGTCGAAGATAACAGTCCGGACGACATCACACCGGACAGGCTCCCGGAGCAACAGAATGCCCATCAAAGGCTTGTTGCCACTGCGAGGAGTCTGAAAAAGCAGAAGCAAAGGCTCAGGGCTGCACAAGACACACTCAGAATCAGATGGAGTGAAGTACTCAACACTGCAGCGAAGTACGGCGGTAATCGCCACACCAAGAGCTACCCAAAGCGAAAATTGCTACCTGAATTCGATGAGGAGGCCTTAGAGCCCCCGCAACTAAAAAACAAAACGGTCATCCGGTCGGATAGACGACCTCATGGCCAACACAGAGCGGCAAACGACGCCGCACATAAGCCAGTACGCGATCCACGCGAGGGCTCGCATCAAAAGGACAGCGCAACCAGATCCATATACCGGCCACGCAAGCGCGCTCCAGTATGCAATGCAGCACAACAAACATCCGAACACCACGGTACACCCAAATACAGGGGTGCCGCACACCCCATATGTTTCACCGATGAGGTGCTGGACCATGAATTTCCAGAGAGATTCAAACTCGTAAACATAGAGGCGTACGACGGAACGACAGACCCTGGGGTCTGGATCGAGGACTACATCCTCCATATCCACATGGCTCGAGGAGACAATCTCCATGCCATCAAGTACTTACCCCTCAAGCTCAAAGGGCCAGCTCGGCACTGGCTTAAAAGCCTCCCCGAATACTCCATTGGAAGCTGGGAAGAGCTCGAAGACGCCTTTCGGGAAAATTTTCAAGGGACCTATGTCCGACCACCGGATGCAGACGATTTAAGTCATATAACTCAACAGCCCAGAGAGTCAGCCCGAAAGCTTTGGAACAGGTTCCTCACTAAAAAGAACCAAATAGTCGACTGTCCGGACGCCGAAGCCTTAGCAGCTTTCAAGAACAGCGTTCGAGACGAATGGCTTGCCAGACACCTCGGCCAAGAAAAGCCGAGAACAATGGCAGCTTTAACAAGCCTCATGACCCGCTTTTGCGCGGGCGAGGATAGCTAGTTAGCCCGATGCAGCACCAGTGACCCAAGTACATCCAAAGTCAGGGACGGAAACGGGAAATCACGACGCAGCAAAAACAAGCGCCAGAATAAAGAAGAAAGCCCGAAGAGCACGGCGGTAAACGCCGGATTCAGAAGCTCTTGGCCAGGTCAGCAAAAGCTGCCCTCCAAAGGCAATAGAGACGAACTATCCAGCCTAAACAAGATTCTGAACCAAATATGCTAGATCCATAGCACCCCCGATAAACCTGCAAATCATACCCATAGAGAATATTGGGTCTTCAAGCAGTCCGGCAAGCTCAACGCCAAACATAAGGGGTAGGATACACCAAGCGAAGACAAGGACGAGCCTCGCAAGCAAAGCACTAGGGAACAGAAGAAATTCCCACCAGGAGTCAAAACAGTCAACGTGTTACACGTGATAAAGGGGAGAAACAAAGCGGCACTCCTAGAGACACATGCCCCAGGGCCTATCACCGCGGAGTTCTGCCACTGGTCATCCCAACCGATCACCTTTGACCATCGGGATTACTTGGCAAGTATCCGGCATGCAGGATGGGCTGCCTTGGTATTAGACCCAATAATTGACGGATACTACTTCACACGAGTCCTGATGGACGGCAGCAGCAGTTTAAACCTGATATATCAGGACACAGTCCACAACATGGGGATAGACCCAGCAAAAATTAGCCATAGCAATACTACCTTTAAAGGAGTAACGCCGGGCCCAGAAGCCCATTGCACGGGCTCCCTGCTACTAGAGGTTATATTCGGCCTTCCCGATAACTTTCGCAGCAAAAAGTTAACCTTCCACATCGCTCTGTTCCAAAGTGGCTATCAAGCACTACTCAGACGTGAAGCTTTCGCTCGCTTTAACGCAATACCGCATTACGCTTCCCTCATGCTTAAGATGCCTGGTCCATGCGGCATCATTACAGTAAATGGAAATATTGAGCGCTCCTTACGCGCCGAAGACAGTGCGGCTACCTTGGCAGCCGCACACTAAACGGCCTCACCAACTAAAGCATTTGACAGGTCGTTAAGACCACGGACACAGATAGACGAGTCCGTCGCAACTATATGTAATTGATACAGGTTTGATGGCCATACCCGTATTACAATACAAGGGGCTCAACGCACGCAAACAAGTGGCAATTAGACTCAAACTTTACTCATCTTGAATTGTACATGGTTTCTTTAGTATAACCTACCTTTTTGCACGACAACTTTTCAACTAAGTTCCTCTCTTTTACAGATGACCATCGTGCTACACCCGTCCAGGATACGGCACAACGGAGACACGGGCGCAGGCGTGCAGCAGGGACCCGTTCCAAGGATTCTTTTTAGATTAAGACCCTGCGTAAACCTTTTTTACTGTCTCTTGTTGATACACATCCCTCGGATTCTCAGTACAATTGAGAAGGATGCTGACGTCTTGGCATGTGGCCACGTCAGAATAATGCACGTACCTGGACACCAGGGGCTTATTCCAAAGGGCACTGTTTACGCCCGGTTTCCACCATAAAGACCGAATACATTAGGGAGTGTTCGGCGTCGCGAGTTTGGCCTTATATGCATCAGCTCTGAATCATGTCTTTGGTCAAATGTTGGGTTTGCCCGGCTCCTGTGTTTTGCTGCCTTACGATCCGCTCTATCGGCTAAGGCGGCACCAGGAGAACTACTGCGATTGTGCCCTGGTTCATCCGGACGAGCACCTCAGCAGAGAAAGCCGAAAACTGACTGTCATGATATAGCGTGAGACTGGTCAACCACTCGATGACCTAGCGGAATCTTCGGGATTCCTCCGCCTTAGCGAAGGGCCGTTTCTCGGCCAGGCATGTACGCACCCCGAATTCGGATGAGTGCGGAGCCACCAGGGGCTATATAGTAGCCCCACTGTCAAACTCCTCTGGCTAAGTGAAAGTGTTAAAGCATTATAGTCCGGTTGCCTAGTTCGCTGCGCTATCACCTCCTTAATGGACCAAGACGTTGGATCAAGTGTGAACATGCGTCTTCTGCGAACACCCCTGCATTATATGCGTGGGGGCTGAAGCCGACGACTGCAATCTTTCAGGTTATATACATATATACATAAACGGACGCACAGGAGGTATCATAGTACTTTTGGGCAAAAGTATAAATACAACCTTGATAAATTCAATAAAACATTATTTTTACAATGGGAATACATGTCACTCAAACATAATATTCTTCGAGCACTAAGCCTCTATCGAACGAGCGCCTTCAAGAACTTCTTCAAAGTAGTGCTCGGCAGCCACTCGGCCTATGGCCGAACCCTGTGCCGCAACAGTGGTGGCATCCATCTCCGCCCAGTATGTTTTGACACGGGCAAGGGCCATCCGCGAGCCTTCTATGCACGCCGACCTCTTTACAGCATCGATGCGTGGCACAGCGCCAAGGAATTGTTGCACTAAGCTAAAGTAGCTATTCGTCCTTGGCCCTCCTGGCCACAAATGATCCATAATGGACCTCATGGACAGTCCGGATAATCTATGGAGCTCGGCCCAACCGGTCAATCGCTCATTCAGCAACAGCGGACGGACTGGAGCGTGAAATTGTGACCAGAACAGCTTCTCCACTTCAGGACCTTTCTGATCCTTGAAGTACTCGGTCGCATCCGCGGCACTTGCAGCCAAATCCATGTACTCATCCGCAGAACTCCATAGCCGGCCCAGAAGAGCATATTTCGGATCTCCGAACTTAGTCCACAACAAGAAGGGCTTCCCAGAAACGATATCCGCAGCTTGATTCAGCTCATCCTTCGTCGCTCTAATTTTGGAGCGGGCTTCCTTGGCAGCCACCCGGGCCTTCTCCAGGTCCGTCGTCTTCACCCGGCTTTCTTCTTCAAGAAGCCGGTAACGGTCAGCAGCATCTTTTAACTCCACACCAGCTCGTCAATTTTTTCTTTGCTCCCGCAATGTGTGGCTTGTTCGGCCCTTAACTCTTCGGCCGCCTTTAAAGCGACCGCATTACTACTCCTTGCTTGCTCCTTGGCTCGGGCAAGCTCCGCCCGAAGGATCTCCACGGTGGCAGCTCCATCTGCAGTCACAACATATTAAAGATAATGGCATCATGCCGCTCTCACTATGTGACATTCACCAGAAAAATCACCTACCCTACGCCTCGTCAAGCCGCTTGTTAACAAGCCCAATGTCGGCATCTGCTGCATCCAGTTGCCACTTTAGTTCGGCAAACCTATCAGTCCGGCTAGCCACCGGAGCTTCAACCACCTACACATAAAGGCGGTCTGGTTATTACCTGGGACTATGATCCTCTATTTGTCGCCGTTCTCGACGACAACCAGAGTCTCAGGGGCTACTATCTACACAGGGCACACCTAAAACTGTGCGGTACTGTCAAAAATGTACATCATTTCACGTACCTCAAAACCCGTCAGTAGACTCATAAATGCTTCATCCAACCCGCTTTCGGCAGACGAAATCCTTTCAATCACCGTACCCATCAACGTACAGTGCTCTTCTGAGATAGTCGCTCACTCTAGCAGATCCCTCAGTACGTCCGACCGCATACCAGACGGTGCCGGACTCTTTTGATTGCTCTCTTCAAGAGCCGGATACTGGGGACTTCGGGTGGCCATAGGATTACCTTCTGGCCTTGCTGGATCAGGAGAAACCCTCCGTGACGACACCTCGGGGTCGCCCGCCTCGTGAGGCGGTGTGGCAGGGGGAGGCGCTTCGCTCTCCATCATCTCTGGAAGAAGATCCCCCGAAGATGAGCTCTGCTGAGAAGGGCTAAGATCCGAACTGCAAGATAAATGCTTCGGTTATTTTCCTTAGAATTAAGGTAGGATATCATCACTATTAAGTACTTTTTGATTACTTACAGCTCGGTAGAGGGCTGATCCCCGCGCGGACATTGTGCGGCAAGAATACCCTCTGAGGCAGGACCCTCTAGCGGAGATTTATTCTCCTGTTTGGAAACCTTGGTTTCCGGATCTTCAAAGGTAGTCCTCTTCCTTCCCCGGGGAGAGAGAATGTCAGATTCTTCCCCTTGGTTATGCTCCCTTGCAGAGGCGCTCATTCCCTCGATTGGAATAGTTAGCGATGGCGGCCTGCTTTTGCCCTCTTTATTCCCCCTTTCATCTTCCTTTGAGGGCACCAGACAAGGTGCTAGCTCGAGCATCTTTTCTAGCACCAGATTGTCCAAGCCTTCAGGAAGGGGGGCCGAACACCGGATCATCTTCGCCTTTGTTATCCAGTCCTGGTCAAAGAGCAATTCTTCAGAATGATGTCATGATAAATAAAAGGACAGTGTGTTTGGCCATGGGATTACTTACTTGGGCAGTGATGCGGTTGCTGCTCAGGCCCACGTCCTCGGTAGTGTCCGGACACTCTATTTGGGGTCTGAAGAACGATCTGTACATCTCCTCGTGCGTCATGCCGAGGAAATTCTGAATAGTGCATGGTCCTTCCGGGTTGAATTCCCACATCCGGAGGGGCCGGCGTTTGCAAGGCTGGACTCGACGAACCAGCATAACTTGCATTACCATAACCAGACTGAAATCTCCCTCGAAGAGATCTCGGGTGCGGCTCTACAGTATTGGCACGTCCTTGGCTGGACCCCAACTCAGCCCCCTGCTGATCCATGACATCAGTTGTGCTGGAGGGCCCGAGCGAAAGGTGGGGGTAGCTACCCACTTGGCACTTTGGGGAGCTATGACGTAAAACCACTCCCTTTGCCACAATCCAGACACCTCTGGAAACGAACCCTTTGGCCATGGAGCGTCAGCAATTTTGCTTATTAGAGCACCTCCGCACACTGCGTACTGCCCCTCGACCATCTTCGGCTTCACATCGAAGGTCTTGAGCCACAGGCCGAAGTGAGGGGTAATGCGGAGGGAGGCCTCACAAACGACAATAAATGACAAGATGTGAAGAAGGGAATCCGGGGCCAGATCATGAAAATCCAGCCCGTAATAGAACATAAGACCCCTAACAAAGGGATCCAGAGCGAGGCCTAGTCCTCGGAGGAAGTGGGAGACGAACACAACACTCTCGTTGGGTTCGAGAGTAGGGACGACCTACCCTCGGGCGGGCAGCCTATGCGAAATTTCGGCGGTCAGATATCTGGCCTCCCTCAACTTCTTAATGTCCTCCTCCGTGATGGAGGAAGGCATCCACCGGCCTTGAAGGCTGGATCCGGACATGATTGAAGGTCTGAAGCACCTGACCTGGGCTTTGGGTGTTAGAACTCGAGGCGGGGGAAGGATTCGATTGAGCACGGGAGGGAAAAAGAAAAAGCCTTGTCCCTTTATAAAGGGGATGAATATCAGGCGTCCTCCTCGTGGCCGTTTGAGACTTACCTAAGATCTTGGAGTCATACCAACAGGAACGGTTAGGTTACCCACGTTTGTATTGATGAGAATCCCGTAATAAGGGGAACACGATCTCTGCTTTGACAAGACGTGTCAAGAAACCGCCTCGCGTTATGTGCGGGGCTGGTTAAAGAAAAACGGTTCGAATAATTATCGGGCCATGGCGTGATGTCATGCTGCCAAAACGTGTCAGCAGATTAGATTTGTGGAAATATTATTCTCTCTATGGTGGTATGTGGAACTTATTTTGCAGGGTCAGACACTATCCTTGTAATCAAACTCTTCTGTGATGTATTCGAAGGAGGAACCCGCCTTGCAATGCCAAAGACAACACTGCGCGCCGGACTCATCGTCATTGAAGCCTGGTTCAGGGGCTACTGAGGGAGTCCTGGATTAGGGGGTCTCCAGGCAGCCGGACTATATCCTTTGGCCGGACTATTGGACTATGAAGATACGAGATTGAAGACTTCGTCCTGTGTCCGGATGGGACTCTACTTGGCATGGAAGGCAAGCTAGGCAATACGGATATGGATATCTCCTCCTTTGTGACCGACCTTGTGTAACCCTAGCCTCCTCCGGTGTCTATATAAACCGGAGGGTTTTAGTCCATAGGAAAACATACAATCATACCATAGGCTAGCTTCTAGGGTTTAGCCTCTCCGATCTCGTGGTAGATCAACTCTTGTACTACTCATATTGTCAAGAATAAACAAGCAGGATGTAGGGTTTTACCTCCATCAAGAGGGCCCGAACATGGGTCAAACATCGTGTCCCCTGCCTCCTGTTACCATCCGCCTTAGACGCACAGTTCGGGACCCCCTACCCGAGATCCGCCGGTTTTGACACGACAGTGTGACTTCACCAACACCAACAACAATGATTTTATTAGCACTCCGATTGCTCCTCTTATCGATGCTGAATCTTGTGAAATTAATGCTGCTTTGCTGAATCATGTTATGAAAGATCCGTTCTCCGGCCTTCCTAGTGAAGATGCCGCTACCCATCTAAATAGCTTTGTTGATTTGTGTGACATGCAAAAGAAGAAAGGTGTGGATAATGATATTGTTAAATTGAAGCTATTTCCTTTTTCGCTTAGAGATCATGCTAAAGCTTGGTTTTTGTCTTTGCCTAACAATAGTATTGATTCATGGAACAAGTGCAAAGATGCTTTTATCTCTAAGTATTTTCCTCCTTCTAAGATCATCTCTCTCAGAAATGATATTATGAACTTTAAGCAACTTGATCATGAACATGTTGCACAAGCTTGGGAGATAATGAAATTAATGATACGTAATTGCCCTACTCATGGTTTAAATTTATGGATGATTATACAAATTTTTTATGCCAGATTGAATTTTGCTTCTAGAAATCTTTTAGATTCGTCCGCGGGAGGCACTTTTATGGAAATCACTTTAGGAGAAGCTACTAAACTCCTAGATAATATTATGGTTAATTATTCTCAATGGCATACTGAAAGATCTACTAATAAAAAGGTGAATGCGATAGAAGAAATTAATGTTTTGAGTGGAAAGATGGATGAACTTATGAAATTATTTGCTAATAAGAGTGTTTCTTCAGATCCTAATGATATGCCCTTTTCTACTTTCATTGAGAATAATAATGAATCTATGGATGTGAATTTTGTTGGTAGGAACAATTTTGGTAACAACGCGTATAGAGGAAATTTCAATCCTAGACCTTATCCTAGTAATCCCTCTAATAATTATGGTAATTACTACAACAATTCTTTTGGAAATTATAATAAGATGCCCTCTGATTTTGATTCTAATATTAAAGAATTTATTACTTCGCAAAATAATTTTAATGCTATGCTTGAAGAAAAATTGCTTAAGATTCACGATCTGGCTAGGAACGTTGATAGAATTGCTCTTGATGTTGATTCTTTGAAACTTAGATCTATTGCACCTAAGCATGATATCAATGAGTCTCTGAAATCCATGAGAATTTCCATTGATGAGTGCAAAGAAAGAACCGCTAGGATGCGTGCTAAGAAAGATGCCTTTATAAGAGCATGTTCTTCTAGTTCCTATGAAAATAATGATGAAGATCTAAAAGTTATTGATGTGTCCCCTATTAAATCTTTGTTTTGCAATATGAATCTTGATAATGATGGGACTGAATATGATCCACCTTTACCTAGAAGGTGTTCCAAGAATTCGGAATTTGTTGATCTTGATGCTAAATTTGATAAAAGTGGGATTGAAGAAATTAAAACCCTAGATGTTGCTAAACCCACTACTATGGATTTCAAGGAATTTAAATATGAAAATTGCTCTTTGATTGATTGTATTTCCTTGTTGCAATCCGTGCTAAATTGTCCTCACGCTTATAGTCAAAATAAAGCATTTACTAAACATATCGCTGATGCATTGATGCAAACTTATGAAGAAAAACTTGAATTGGAAGTTTCTATACCTAGAAAGCTTTACGATGAGTGGGAACCAACTATTAAAATTAAAATTAAAGATCATGAATGCTATGCTTTATGTGATTTGGGTGCTAGTGTTTCCACGATTCCAAAGACTTTGTGTGATTTGTTAGGTTTCCGTGATTTTGATGATTGCTCTCTAAACTTGCACCTTGCGGGTTCCACTATTAAGAAACCTATGGGAAGAATTAATGATGTTCTTATTGTTGCAAATAGGAATTATGTGCCCATAGATTTTATCGTTCTTGACATAGATTGCAATCCTTCATGTCCTATTATTCTTGGTAGACCTTTCCTTAAAACGATTGGTGCAATTATTGATATGAAGGAAGGAAATATTAGATTCCAAATTCCATTAAGGAAAGGCATGGAACACTTTCCTAGAAAGAAAATTAAATTACCTTATGAATCTATTATGAGAGCCACTTACGGATTGCCTACCAAAGATGGCAATACCTAGATCTATTCTTGCTTGTTATGCCTAGCCAGGGGCGTTAAACGATAGCGCTTGTTGGGAGGCAACCCAATTTTATTTTTATTCCTTGCTTTTTGCTCCTGTTTAGTAATAAATAAATTATCTATACTCTGTTTTGGTTGTGTTTTTTGTGTTTAATTAGTGTTTGTGCCAAGTAGAACCGTTGGGAAGACTTGGGGAAAATTTTGTTGAACTTGCTGTAAAAAACAGAAACTTTAGCGCTCACGATAACTGCTGTAATTTTTATTTGGAAAGTGATATTTAGTTAATTATTTTTTAAGATGATTAATAGATAAATTCCTCACGTCTAGAAGTTTATTTTAGAATTTTTGGGGTTCCAGATCTTGCGCTATCTACAGATTACTACAGACTGTTCTGTTTTTGACAGATTCTGTTTTTCGTGTGTTGTTTGCTTATTTTGATGAATCTATGGCTAGTAAAATAGTTTATAAACCATGGAGAAGTTGAAATACAGTAGGCATAACACCCATATAAATAAAGAATGAGTTCATTACAGTACCTTAAAGTGGTCTTTTGTTTTCTTTCGCTAACGGAGCTCACGAGATTTTCTACTTTAAGTTTTGTGTTGTGAAGTTTTCAAGTTTTGAGTAAAGATTTGATGGATTATGGAACAAGGAGAGGCAAGAGACAAATATTGGGGATGCCCATGGCACCCCCAAGATAATCTAAGGACACCTAAAAGCCAAAGCTTGGGGATGCCCCGGAAGGCATCCCCTCTTTCGTCTACTTCTATCGGTAACTTTACTTGGAGCTATATTTTTATTTACCACATGATATGTGTTTTGCTTGGAGCGTCTTGTATGATTTGAGTCTTTGCTTGTTAGTTTACCACAATCATCCTTGCTGTACACACCTTTTGAGAGAGCCATACATGATTTGGAATTTGTTAGAATACTCTATGTGCTTCGCTTATATCTTTTGAGTTATATAATTTTGCTCTAGTTCTTCACTTATATCTTTTAGAGCACGGTGGTGGATTTGTTTTATAGAAACTATTGATCTCTCATGCTTCACATAGATTATTTTGAGAGTCTTAATAGCATGGTAATTTTCTTAAAATCCTAATATGCTTGGTATGCAAGATTAATAATAAAACTTTCTTATGAGTGTGTTGAATACTAAGAGAAGTTTGATGCTTGATGATTGTTTTGAGACATGGAGGTAATAATATCAAAGTCATGCTAGTTGAGTAGTTGTGAAATTGAGAAATACTTGTGTTGAGGTTTTCAAGTCCTGTAGCATGCACATATGGTAAACGTTATGCAACAAATTTGAAACATGAGGTGTTGTTTGATTGTCTTCCTTCTGAGTGGCGGTCGGGGACGAGCGATGGTTTTTTCCTACCAATCTATCCCCCTATGAGCATGCGCGTAGTACCGAGGTTTTTGATAACATGTAGATTTTTGCAATAATTATGTGAGTTCTTTATGACTAATGTTGAGTCCATGGATTATACGCACTCTCACCCTTCCATCCTTGCTAGCCTCTTCGGTACCGTGCATTGCCCTTTCTCACATTGAGAGTTGGCGCAAACTTTGCCGCTGCATCCAAACCCCATGATATGATACGCTCTTTCACACATAAACCTCCTTATATCTTCCTCAAAACAGTCACCATACCTACCTATTATGGCATTTCTATAGCCATTCCGAGATATATTGCCATGCAACTTTCCATCATTCCGTTCATCATGACAGATTCATCATTATCATATTGCTTAGCATGGTCATGTAGTTGACATAGTATTTGTGGCAAAGCCATCATTCATAATTCTTTCATACATGTCACTCTTGGTCCATTGCATATCCCGGTACACCGCCAGAGGCATTCATATAGAGTCATATTTGTTCTAGTATCGAGTTGTAATCATTGAGTTGTAAATAAATAGAAGTGTGATGATTATCATTTTCTAGAGCATTGTCCCAAGTGAGGAATAATAATAAAAGAGAAAGGCCATAAAAATGAGAAGGCCCAAAAAAGAGAGAAATGCCATAAAAAAGAAAAGGCCCAAAGAAAAAAGGGAAAAATGAGAGAGAAAGAGAGAAGGGACAATGTTACTATCCTTTGCCACACTTGTGCTTCAAAGTAGCAACAAGTGCCCTAGGTCTTCGTGAGCAGGCAAGTTGGATGCACACCCACTAGCTTCTTTTGTTGAGCTTTCATACATTTATAGCTCTAGTGCATCCGTTGCATGGAAATCCCTACTCCTTGCATTAACATCAATCGGTGGGCATCTCCATAGCCCATTGATTAGCCTCGTTGATGTGAGACTTTCTCCTTTTTTGTCTTCTCCACATAACCCCCTCATTATATTCTATTCCACCTATAGTGCTATGTCCATGGCTCGCGCTCATATATTGCGTGAAAGTTTATAGGTTTGAGATTACTAAAGTATGAAACAATTGCTTGGCTTGTCATCGGGGTTGTGCATGATGATAGCATTCTTGTGTGATGAAAATGAAACATGACTGAACCATATGATTTTGTAGGGATGAACTTTCTTTGGCCATGTTATTTTGAGAAGACATAATTGATTAGTTAGTATGCTTGAAGTATTATCATTTTTATGTCAATATGAACTTTTGTCTCGAATCTTTCGGATCTGAATATTCATACCACAATTAAGAAGAATTACATTAAAATTATGCCAAGTAGCACTCCGCATCAAAAATTCTGTTTTTATTATTTACCTACTCGAGGACGAGCAGGAATTAAGCTTGGGGATGCTTGATACATCTCCAACGTATCTATAATTTTTGATTGCTCCATGCTATATTATCTACTGTTTTGGACATTATTGGGCTTTATTTTCCACTTTTATATTATTTTTGGGACTAACCTATCAACCGGAGCCCCAGCCCAGAATTGATGTTTTTGCCTGTTTTAGGGTTTCGAAGAAAAGGAATATCAAACGGAATGAAACCTTCGGGAATGTGATTTTCTCATCGAATACAACTCAGGAGACTTGGACCCTACGTCAAGCCACGTAACAGGAGGCCACGAGGTAGGGGGCGCGCCTACCCCCCCCCCCCTAGGCCGCCCTCCACCCTTGTGGGCCCCCTATTGCTCCACCAACGTACTTCTTCCTCCTATATATACCCACGTACCCTCAAACGATCGGATACGGAGCCAAAACCCTAATTCCACCGCTATAACTTTCTGTATCCACGAGATGCCATCTTGGGGCCTGTACCGGAGCTCCGCCGGAGGGGGCATCGATCACAGAAGGCTTCTACATCAACACCATAGCCCCTCCGATGAAGTGTGAGTAGTTTACCTCAGACCTACGGGTCCATAGTTAGTAGCTAGATGGCTTCTTCTCTCTTTTTGGATCTCAATACAATGTCCCCCCTCTCTTGTGGAGATCTATTTGATGTAATCTTCTTTTTGCGGTGTGTTTGTTGATACCGATGAATTGTGGGTTTATGATCAAGTCTATCTATGAATAATATTTGAATCTTCTTTGAATTCTTTTATGTATGATTGGTTATCTTTGCAAGTCTCTTTGAATTATCAGTTTGGTTTGGCCTACTAGATTGATCTTTCTTGCAATGGGGGAAGTGCTTAGCTTTGGGTTCAATCTTGTGGTGTCCTTTCCCAGTGACAGTCAGGGAAGCAAGGCACGTATTGTATTGTTGCCATCGATGATAACAAGATGGGGTTTTCTTCATATTGCATGAGTCTATCCCTCTACATCATGGCATCTTGCTTAATGAGTTATTCTGTTTTTAACTTTATACTCTAGATGCATGTTGGATAGCGGTCGATGAGTGGAGTAATAGTAGTAGATGCAGGCAGGAGTCGGTCTACTTGTCTCGGACATGATGTCTATATACATGATCATACCTAGATATTCTCATAACTATGCTCAATTCTGTCAATTTCTCAACAGTAATTTGTTCACCCACCGTAGAATACTTATGCCCCCAGGTCTATCTTTATCATATCAATGTCCTACTACTTAGTTATTTACTTTGCCATTTACTTTGCCTTTATTTTACTTTGCATCTTTATCATAAAAATACCAAAAATATTATCTTATCATATCTATCAGATCTCACTCTCGTAAGTGGCCCTATAGGGATTGACAACCCCTATTTGCGTTGGTTGCGAGGATTTATTTGTTTTGTGCAGGTGTGAGGGACTCGCACGTAGCCTCCTACTAGATTGATACCTTGGTTCTCAAAAACTAAGGGAAATACTTACGCTACTTTGCTGCATCATCCCTTCCTCTTCGGGGAAAACCAACGCAGTGCTAAAAGAGGTAGCAGACACACCATTACGCTGTGGTGTTCCAGGTGGCATGAGTTGCGAAACTATTCCGCATTGTTTCAAATGAAGACCAAACTCGTAACTCAAAATATTCTCCTCCATGATCAGATCGTAGACACTTTATTTTCTTGTTACGATGATTTTCCACTTCACTATGAAATTATTTGAACTTTTCAAATGTTTCAGATTTATGTTTCATCAAGTAGATATACCCATATCTACTCAAATCATCTGTGAAGGTCAGAAAATAACGATACCTACCGCGAGCCTCAACACTCATCGGACTGCATACATCAGTATGTATTATTTCCAACAAGTCTATTGCTCGCTCCATTGTTCCGGAGAATGGAGCCTTAGTCATCTTGCCCATGAGGCATGGCTCGCAAGCATCAACTGATTCATAATCAAGTGATTTCAAAAGCCCATCAGCATGGATTTTCTTCATGCACTTTACACCAATATGACCTAAAAGGCAGTGCCACAAATAATTTGCACTATCATTATTAACTTTGCATCTTTTGGCTTCAATATTATGAACATGTGTATCACTATGATTGAGATTCAATAAACCATTCACCTTGGGTGTATGACCTTAGAAGGTTTTATTCATGTAAATAGAATAACAATTATCCTTGGCTTAAATGAATAACCGTATTGCAATAAACATGATCCAATCGTATTATGCTCTACGCAAACACCAAATAATATTTATTTTAGGTTCAACACTAATCCCAAAGGTAAAGGGAGTGTGCGATGGTGATCTTATCAACCTTGAAATCACTTCCAACTCACATCATCACCTCGCCCTTAACTAGTCTCTGTTTATTTTGCAACTCCCATTTTGAGTTAGTAATCTTAGCAACTGAACTAGTATCAAATACTGAGGGGTTGCTATAAACACTAGTAAAGTACACATCAATAACATGTATATCAAATATACCTTTGTTCACTTTGCCATCCTTCTTATCCGCCAAATACTTGGGGCAGTTCTGCTTCCAGTGACCAGTCCCTTTGCAGTAGAAGCACTTAGTCTCAAGCTTAGGTCTAGACTTGGGCTTCTTCACTTGAGCAGGAACTTTCTTGTCGTTCTTCTTGAAGTTCCCCTTCTTCCCTTTGCCCTTTTCTTGAAACTAGTGGTCTTGTCAACCATCAACATTTGATGCTTTTCTTGATTTCTACCTTCGTCAATTTCAGCATCACGAAGATCTTGGGAATCATTTCCGTTATCCCTTGCATATTATAGTTCATCACGAAGTTCTAGTAACTTGGTGATAGTGACTAGAGAACTTTGTCAATCACTATCTTATCCGGAAGATTAACTCCCACTTGATTCAAGTGATTGTAGTACTCAGACATTCTGAGCACATGCTCACTAGCTGAGTTATTCTCCTCCATCTTGTAGGCAAAGTACTTGTCAGAGGTCTCATACCTCTTGACTCGGGCATGAGTCTGAAATACCAATTTCAGCTCTTGGAACATCTCTTATGCTCCATGACATTTCAAAACATTTTTGAAGTCTCGTTTCTAAGCCGTAAAGCATGGTGCACTAAACTATTAAGCAGTCATCATACCGAGCTTTGTCAAATGTTCATAACGTGTGCATCTGCTCCTGCAATAGGTCTGTCACCTAGAGGTGCATTAAGGACATAATTCTTCTGTGCAGCAATGAGGATAATCCTTAGATCACAGACCTAGTCCGCATCATTGCTACTAACATTTTTAACATAGTTTTTCTCTAGGAACATATCAAAAATAAATGGGGAACTTTATCGCGAGCTATTGATCTACAACATAGATATCCAAATACTATCAGGACTAAGTTCATGATAAATTAAAGTTCAATTAATCATATTACTTAAGAACTCCCACTTAGATAGACATCCATCTAGTCATCTAAATGATCACGTGATCCAAATCAACTAAACCATGTCCGATCATCACATGAGATGGAGTAGTTTTCAATGGTGAACATCACTATGTTGATCATATCTACTATATGATTCACGCTCGACCTTTCGGTCTCCAGTGTTCCGAGGCCATATCTGCATATGCTAGGCTCGTCAAGTTTAACTTGAGTATCCCGCGTGTGCAAAACTGGCTTGCACTCGTTGCATGTGAACGTAGAGCTTATCACACCCGATCATCATGTGGTGCCTCGGCACGACGAACTGTCGCAACGGTGCGTACTCAGGGAAAACACTTATACCTTGAAATTTAGTGAGAGATCATCTTATAATGCTACCGCCAAACTAAGTAAAATAAGATGCATAAAGGATAAACATCACATGCAATCAATATAAGTGATATGATATGGCCATCATCATCTTGTGCCTTTAATCTCCATCTCCAAAGCACTGTCATGATCACCATCGTTACCGGCTTGATGATAACCCACAAGTATAGGGGATTGCAACAGCTTTCGAGGGTAGAGTATTCAACCCAAATTTATTGATTCGACACAAGGGGAGCCAAAGAATATTCTCAAGTATTAGCAGCTGAGTTGTCAATTCAACCACACCTGGAAACTTAGTATCTGCAGCAAAGTGTTTAGTAGCAAAGTAATATAATAGTGGTGGTAGCGGCAACAAAAGTAAAGACAGCAAAAGTAATGTTTTTAGTATTTTGTAGTGATTGTAACAGTAGCAACGGAAAAGTAAATAAGCGAGAACCAGTATATGGAAAACTCGTAGGCACCGGATCAGTGATGTATAATTATGCCGAATGCGGTTCATCATGTAATAGTCATAACATAGGGTGACACAGAACTAGCTCCAATTCATCAATGTAATGTAGGCATGTATTCCGTATATAGTCATACGTGCTTATGGAAAAGAACTTGCATGACATCTTTTGTCCTACCCTCCCATGGCAGCGGGGTCCTATTGGAAACTAAGGGATATTAAGGCCTCCTTTTAATAGAGAACCAGAACAAAGCATTAGCACATAGTGAATGCATGAACTCCTCAAACTATGGTCATCACCGGGAGTGGTCCCGATTATTGTCACTTCGGGGTTGCCGGATCATAACACATAGTAGGTGACTATAGACTTGCAAGATAGGATCAAGAACTCACATATATTCATGAAAACATAATAGGTTCAGATCTGAAATCATGGCACTCGGGCCCTAGTGACAAGCATTAAGCATAGCAAAGTCATAGCAACATCAATCTCAGAACATAATGGATACTAGGGATCAAACTGTAACAAAACTAACTCGATTGCATGATAAATCTCATCCAACCCATCACCGTCTAGCAAGCCTACAATGGAGTTACTCACGCACGGCGGTGAGCATCATGAAATTGGTGATGGAGGATGGTTGATGATGACGACAGCGACGAATCCCCCTATCCGGAGCCCCGAATGGACTCCAGATCAGCCCTCCCGAGAGGTTTTAGGGCTTGGCAGCTGCTCCGTATCGTAAAACGTGATGATTTATTCTCTCTGATTTTTTTTCTCCGAAAGCAAATATATCGAGTTGGAGTTGGCGTTGGAGGGTCAATAGGGGGCCCACGAGGTAGGGGGTGCCCCTAGGGGGGCCCACCCTCGTGAGAAGGGTGCGGGTGTAGCGACCCGACCCGAATGGGTCAAGTCTCTGTGCTTACGTGTCATCCCTGGATCGGTATGCTGACACACACAGTACTCGAAGGATTTATAACAGAGGTAAATCACATGTATAAAGTAACATAAATACTATTACCTCAATCCATATAGCGGAAGCAACAAGGTTGTGGTTTCCCATCAACACCAATGGCAAAGTTGAGTGTAGAAATCGTAAACCTAACGTATCACTTACTCATCGTAAGAAACCTGCAACATAAGACGTTGCAGCCCGAAACGGGTCAGTACATTGAATGTACTGGCAAATTCACACCATAGAGAAAATGATGAACAATGGCTATCACTATATGCATATATGGCCGGTGGAAAAGCTCTATGGTTATAAGGTTTTTGCGTAAAGCCAATTTTTCCCTACTGCAAAGGAATAAGATTAATTACTATCATGGTGGTTGTGAAACATTGAGAATGGTTGACAGCATTCTCAATCCCAATTAAAAATAATTAAACCCAACAACATTAATTAGAGGTAACGTGATGAGATCAACAGGATAATCCAAGAACTAGATACTCAAGATGTCCATAACCGGGGACACGGCTAATCATGATTAGTTTGTACACTCTGCAGAGGTTTGCGCACTTTTCCCACATGACTCGATCGCCTCCGGTTGTTTTCTCGCACTAAGTGGTGTTTGAGAAACGGATGACCGAGACATAGTCTTTCAGAAGCGCTAGCACCTTACATGTGGGGTAGACCGTACCACCTACAACCCCTACATCTGCTAGTCCACCCCGTAAGAGTTCGCACAACTTAGTCAACTATGCCAGAGCCCATAGTAGCATGTGGCTGCACACGGAAGTTTCTAGCATGAAAGATCTTATGATCCCTTTGAGCCTGGGTGGCAGTCCAAAAAAAACAGGCAAGTCCTGATAGACATCAGGTGCCTCAATCCACCCAGATGTGTGTTTAATTTGCCACCTTAGATAAACCATTAAAATTATCAACTCACATCTGTCATGGAATATCACTCACCCAATCCACGTCTACTAGCATAGCATGGCATAATAAGCAAACGTAGAAGTAACTCCCAAGGGTTTCATAGTAATACAGGTAATAGGTACTACCTCATCTACTTCCCATCCCACAATTTAATTAGATCCTAATCATGCAATGTGTGAGGATTGATCTAATGCAATAAAACATGGGTTGTAGAAAAGGTATGATCAAAGTGTGAACTTGCCTGCAATGTAGATGAAGATGATTCGCACTTAAAACTCTTGAGAGATCTACTCGTCACACTCCGGTCAATCTATCGTAAGCAAACAATAGTAACCACACAATAAGTACTCATCTAATGCACAGGTAAAACTCAAACAAGAGAACGAACCAGATAGTTCAACTTAAGAACTCCGGTTGCAAAGAAAGAACGAACCGAACAAAGAAACGGAAAACAAACGGCGGAAGAAAACAACCCTGGACCAGTTCCGTTGACCTGCTGACGTCACACTGACGTCAGGCTGACGCAGTAATTGATTTTCTGGATTTAAATTAAATCAGGAAATTCCAGAATATTATTTAAACTTCAAAAATTCATAACTTTTATTCTGTAACTCCAAATTGGACAAATTATATATGAAAAATGATCAGAAAAATCCAATCTATCCATCTGTACTATTTTCATGCATGATCAAACAAGTTAAATTGATGTTTTAAGCAGAACAAGAAAAGGCACTTAAAAAGGCCATATTTGAATTTGGAATTTGAATCTTTGATTCAAATTTGTTCAAACCCTTCTGGTTTTAGTTGCATTAGCCCAATACACTCATATTGCCATGTTTCATGCATGCATCATATTGTTGCACGTTGTTTGGTGATGCTTGTGTATCGATGTCCTTTGCGACAGGTTCTGTCCCCAAGGAGTACCGTGATTACCCTAACGAAGAACCGTATCAGTGCATCGAACCATCAGGCAACCAACCAACCATTTGATCATATCGATACAATCCCATGTTCTCGCTCCTGCTCTCCTTTACTGCATTAAGACAACGCGTTTCAAACTGCTGTGTGCTACGGTAGTTGAACCCATTTCCTCTGCATGACCTGTCATTGCCACAGTAACTAGATGAAACCCACTAGCATGTGTAGGAGTTGATTGAGCCATATGTATGTGTTGTTCCTACCTTGCTATGCCTGCTATGCTTAGAGTCGTGTCAGGTCTGGTTCATCTGGGTGATGGGCTAGAGTGAAATGTTTATGTCGGTAGTGAGAGTGGTGTGGTGAACACGATTTGGTAAAGATGAGAGGCCATGTAGGAGTACATGGTGGGTTGTTTCATTGAATCCGACCTTAAGCACTGAGATCTGTATGTGTGATTTAAGAATCAGCTACTACCATGCATTGGGCCCGAAACCAATGGACCCTCTCGGCTTCTTCTTCACCCTAGTTCTCCGTCCAGGAGTTGCAAGTAGTTTCTGGTGTTTGTAGCCTACTGGAGGCCGTGGACAGCGCTGACCGTAGGGGTGGGCTGTGATGCGGTAGGTACGTGGCACGGTGTACCGAATACCCGTTAGGTATCTCGGGAACCCTGTTCACATCGTTCGGGGCCGTATGGGAAACCTCGGCCGGACTCCCTGCGGATGGAACCTGAATAGGCGATAAACCTGGACTGGAGGCTTAGGTGAGTAGGTAGGTCGTGGCCGACACCCACGTTGGGCTTCCGCTTGAAGGTTGCCGAGTACATGTCGTGTAAACGACGGTAAGTGGTGAGAGCGTGTATGAAGAAGTACACCCCTGCAGGGTTATCATAATCTATTCGAATAGCCGCGTCCGCGGTAAAGGACTACTTGGTTGCCTATACAGTTCATAGACAAGTAATGGAAACTGTTAAAAGCCTCAAGATAAGTGTGAGTGCCGAGGATGGCTCTTCCGTAGGAAGACGGAGGCGGATCCTCGGTAGTGTATTGAATTGGTGAGTAGTGGACTCGTGTGCGCAAAACCATTTCAAGTTGGAGTATCGTAGGATAGCCTAGCCAAGAGTCAAAGCTGGCTTGCTGCAATAACTCCACCAACCCTTTTGATACTATGCATGTATGTAGGATCTGATGTAAGTCTTGCTGAGTACCTTTGTACTCATGTTGCTATAATCTACATTTTTACAGAAGACGCTGCAACCCCTTCTGATGGGTTCTATGTAGACGTTGACATCAACGAGTAGGCTAAAGACCCAGGTGGTGATCCTGAGCTTGTGATGGACCACGTAGTATAGCTAGGCTTTCCAAGCCTCTTTTATTTTACTAGTTGTCTGTACTCAGACAAGTTACTTCCGTTGCTGGTTTGTATGACTGTATGACTTGTATGTGGGGTCGTGAGACCCGTACCTTTGTGTATGTTATGTATGGCTCACTGAGCCTTAAATAAAGTACTTGTGTCATAGAGTCATGTTGTGATGCTTCGTTGTATTAGCACATATCGAGCATATTGTGTGTATGATTGAAATGCTTGGTATGTGTGGGATCTGACTATCTAGTTGTTTATCTTTAGTAGCCTCTCTTACCGGGAAATGTCTCCTAGTGTTACCGCTGAGCCATGGTAGCTTGCTACTGCTCTGGAACACTTAGGCTGGCCGGCATGTGTCCTTCTTCGTTCCTGTGTCTGTCCCTTCGGGGAAATGTCACGCTTTGAGTACCGGAGTCCTGTTAGCCCGCTACAGCCCGGTTTACCGGAGTCCTGTTAGCCCAGTGCTACAGCCCGGACCCACTTGCTGATGACCGACACGTTCGAAGCTGGGTCATGGATGCCTGTCCCTGTAAGTCTGTGCCACTTTGGGTTTACGACTAGTCATGTCAGCCCGGGCTCTTTATCATATGGATGCTAGCGACACTTTCATATACGCGAGCCAAAAGGCGCAAACGGTCCCGGGAAAAGGTAAGACGACACCCGTGGGGATACCGTGCGTGAGGCCGCAAAGTGATATGAGGTGTTACCAGCTAGATCGATGTGACATCGAGTCGGGGTCCTGACAGCGTTGGTAGCTTTAGTTGCATTAGCCCAACACACTCATATTGCCATGTTTCATGCATGCATCATATTGTTGCACATTGTTTGGTGATGCCTGTGTATCGTTATCCTTTACGACAGGATCTGTCCCCGAGGAGTACCGTGACTACCCTAACGAAGAACCGTATCCGTGCATCGAACCATCAGGCAAGCAACCAACCATTTGATCATATCGATACAATCCCATGTTCTCGCTCCTGCTCTCTTTTACTGCATTAAGACAACGCGATTCAAACTGCTGTGTGCTACGGTAGTTGAACCCACTTCCTCTGCATGACCTGTCATTGCCACAGTAACTAGATGAAACCCACTAGCATGTGTAGGAGTTGATTGAGCCATATGTATGTGTTGTTCCTACCTTGCTATGCCTGCTATGCTTAGAGTCGTGTCAGGTCTGGTTCATCTGGGTGATGGGCTAGAGTGAAATGATTATGTCGGTAATGAGAGTGGTGTGGTGAACACGATTTGGTAAAGGTATCGATGAGAGGCCATGTAGGAGTACATGGTGGGTTGTTTCATTGAAGCCAACCTTAAGCACTGAGATCTGTATGTGTGATTTAAGATACAGCTACTACCATGCATTGGGCCCTGAAATATGACCCCGCTCGACTTCTTATCCACCCTAGTTCTCTGTCCAGGAGTTGCAAGTAGTTTCTGGTGTTTGTAGCCTACTGGAGGCCGTGGACAGCGCTGACCGTAGGGGTGGGCTGTGATGCGGTAGGTACGTGGCACGGTGTACCGAATACCCGTTAGGTATCTCGGGAACCCTGTTCACATCGTTTGGGGCTGTGAGCGAAACCTCGGCCGGGTCTCCTCATGGATGGAACCCGAATAGGCGATAAACCTGGACTAGAGACTTAGGTGTTTAGGTAGGTCGTGGTCTACACCCACGTCAGCTTTCGCTTGAAGTCTGCCGAGCACATGTCGTGTGCAGACGCTAAGTGGTGGAAACATGTATGAAGAAGTACACCCCTGCAGGGTTAACATGATCTATTCGAATAGCCGCGTCCGCGGTAAAGGACTACTTGGTTGCCTATACAGTTCATAGACAAGTAAATGGAAACTACTAAAAGCCTCAAGATAAGTGTGAGTGCCGAGGATGGCTCTTCCGTAGGAAGACGGAGGTGGATCCTCGGTAGTGTATTGAAGTGGTGAATAGTGGACTCGTGTGCGCAAAACTATTTCAAATGGAGTATCGTAGGATAGTCTAGCCAAGAGTCAAAGCTGGCTTGCTGCAATAACTCCACCAACCCTTCTTGATACTATGCATGTATGTAGGATCTGATGTAAGTCTTGCTGAGTACCTTTGTACTCATGTTGCTATAATCTACATTTTACAGAAGACGCTGCAACCCCTTCTGATGGGTTCTATGTAGACGTTGACATCAACGAGTAGGCTAAAGACCCAGGTGGTGACCCTGAGCTTGTGATGGACCACGTAGTATAGCTAGGCTTTCCAAGCCTCTTTTATTTTATTAGTTGTCTGTACTCAGACAAGTTACTTCCGCTGCTGGTTTGTATGACTGTATGACTTGTATGTGGGGTCGTGAGACCCGTACCTTTGTGTATGTTATGTATGGCTCACTGAGCCTTAATTAAAGTACTTGTGTCATAGAGTCATGTTGTGATGCTTCGTTGTATTTGCACATATCGAGCATATTGTGTGTATGATTGAAATGCTTGGTATGTGTGGGATCTGACTATCTAGTTGTTTATCTTTAGTAGCCTCTCTTACCGGGAAATGTCTCCTAGTGTTACCGCTGAGCCATGGTAGCTTGCTACTGCTCTGGAACACTTAGGCCGGCCGGCATGTGTCCTTCTTCGTTCCTGTGTCTGTCCCTTCGGGGAAATGTCACGCTTTGAGTACCGGAGTCCTGTTAGCCCGCTACAGCCCGGTTTACCGGAGTCCTGTTAGCCCAGTGCTACAGCCCGGACCCACTTGCTGATGACCGACACGTTCGAAGCTGGGTCATGGATGCCTGTCCCTGTAAGTCTGTGCCACTTTGGGTTTACGACTAGTCATGTCAGCCCGGGCTCTTTATCATATGGATGCTAGCGACACTATCATATACGTGAGCCAAAAGGCGCAAACGGTCCCGGGAAAAGGTAAGACGACACCCGTGGGGATACCGTGCGTGAGGCCGCAAAGTGATATGAGGTGTTACCAGCTAGATCGATGTGACATCGAGTCGGGGTCCTGACAATTACTTCTGGTACAAACTCAACTACTTATCACAAGTCTCCTTCTCCTTCGGACAATCTCTGGCAAAGTGCCCTGCTTTATTACAACTAAAACATATTACTTCTGACAAGTATCGAGGTTTCCTTTTTGGGAATTTGTTGAGGTAGTGCCCTGACTCCTTGCACCCATAACAGGTGACATGACTCAGATTCCTCCTGGGCTCCAATCAGTTTCTCTTCCTGGTCTTTTCTATTCCAATCAGAGCTTCTATTTCCTGTGGGTCATACGCTACTTCCTCTGTTGGGAATTCTACTAGATCCCCCTTTATACAATTTTGGGAGATGTGTCCTTCTTCTCCACATGAATAGCAAGATTTAGTGCAGGGTTTACTCGGGTCCTCTTTAGGTGTGTCTTCCACATCTTCCTTCATCACGGGTTCTTCTAAAATTTCCATGAGGGCTCCTTTCATTACTTCGTTCTTCTGCTGGATGGTTCGTTGTACCATGGGGTAAAGGTGACACTGAGCAGGATAGTGGGTAGTCCCTTCACACAAGAAACAAGTAATCTTCCTGGTTGGGCATTCTTCAACTGGGTGACTTCCTTCACAGTTAATGCATTCATCCTTGTCTGCTTTATGGGTGTAGCCTATTTCTCCACAAATCTTGCATGCACAAGGTTTCTTCATATCCTTTCCATAAGGCTTCAACTTCTGGGACACAAACCGAGACTTTGGCAAAGTCAACTTAAAATCCTTCCAAGTGGTTACTCCTTGCCATCCATTGATGGGTTGGTACATCCTCCACCAAGTAGCAGCACCTCTTTCAAAGCACTGAAGAGCATGCTGGGTCATATCATGTCCAACTATAGGGTTATTCTCCATGTGATCCTCCATGTTCTGAATCCATCGGTCCGTCTCCAACTAACTCATCGGTCCAGAAAATACAAGCTCATCTCCATTCATCCTCTATTGGGTCCATGGGTTTGGGGTGAGATAAGAGAGATAGAGAGGGATGCACACAATGCAAACAAAAGTCTTGAAAAGACAGATTTTTGTTGTGGCTGTCGAAAAAAACAACAAACAAATGACAGCTCACAATCGTCGCATCTAACGTAGATATTTAACAGGGGTTTGGTCTTCTAAAGGTCAACGTCGCCAAACTCTTCAAGCCTTGTTCATGCCTCCAATGGCTTCTTCTGATCATGCTTGTCTTCTCAAGTTCTTTTGCCAGATCAACTCTGTTGACGCGAAGTCTCTTGTGACATCCTTGAATATTCTGGAATTGCATTCCAAACTTCTAGGTTTCAACATCCTTGGCATGAGCCATGGTCATACTGTCCTTCAGTTCCTGACAAATCTCTGGTATCTCAAGGTTGTAGCTCCTCCATCTTGGCTACTTTCAGCTTTTGGTTCCTGAGTTCTTCACGAAACGCTTCCTTGTCTAATATGCTTTCATGGAGCTCCACTTTAAACTTCTTTATGTACTACTCCAGATCCTGGTGATACACCGGCTAAGGTTAAAACTTCATCTTACTAATAGGTGATCCATCAGCCTTCTACCATCCATTCCTTCCATGCATAGGCATGCTTAACTCAGCACGGTGACAATAGCATAAGCGGGCGATAACCTCATGGATAGACATGTTTCTTCCCTTTGTCATTGCCAGGAGCTATCTTGCCAGTTGATATCTTCTACCTTAGGGTTTTATTGACAAAACTTTGAGTTCTCAACTCTCCATGTTTTGGTCTTTCTCCAATACACCTTGATCTCGGGTATTAACTTCCATAGTCTGCCAAGTTCCATAAGGGTAGCCTTCCTAGGTCATACAAATCTGGGAATTCTTCAGAGCCGTCAAATTCTACTTGTCTTCGGTCTTCAACCGTTGTAGTTTCCATTATTCAGATGCACGGAAAATACTGTTCATTCCAAAGTGGTCTTAGTTGTCCGATATCTTGTACTTCTTGGAGTGGTCTCATCAGTCGAATCTTCGTGTGGTCAAAGGGGAAAGGGGTATGGTCTCACTAAAGAGAATTTTTGAATAAGCTCAGAAGAGAAGAGAGGTAAAAGATCTTTTTGAAAGGGAAAGTTGTAGAGAAAAATCTTTGCTATGGGCTTGTCAGTTTCTAGGGTCACGTCTTACAGTCAACATGTGCTCTGATACCATCTTGTAGCGACCCGACCCGAATGGGTCAAGTCTCTGTGCTTACGTGTCATCCCTGGATCGGTATGCTGACACACACAATACTCGAAGGATTTATAACATAGGTAAATCACATGTATAAAGTAACGTAAATACTATTACCTCAATCCATATAGCGGAAGCAACAAGGTTGTGGTTTCCCATCAACACCAACGGCAAAGTTGAGTGTAGAAATCGTAAACCTAAGGTATCACTTAATCGTCGTAAGAAACCTGCAACATAAGACGTTGCAGCCCGAAACAGGTCAGTACATTGAATGTACTGGCAAATTCACACCATAGAGAAAATGATGAACAATGGCTATCACTATATGCATATAAGGCTGGTGGAAAAGCTCTATGGTTATAAGGTTTTTGCGTAAAGCCAATTTTTCCCTACTGCAAAGGAATAAGATTAATTACTATCATGGTGGTTGTGAAACATTGAGAATGGTTGACAGCATTCTCAATCCCAATTAAAAATAATTAAACCCAACAACATTAATTAGAGGTAACGTGATGAGATCAATAGGATAATCCAAGAACTAGATACTCAAGATGTCCATAACCGGGGACACGGCTAATCATGATTAGTTTGTACACTCTGCAGAGGTTTGCGCACTTTTCCCACATGACTCGATCGCCTCCGGTTGTTTTCTCGCACTACGTGGTGTTTGAGAAACGGATGACTGAGACATAGTCTTTCAGAAGCGCTAGCACCTTACATGTGGGGTAGACCGTACCACCTACAACCCCTACATCTGCTAGTCCACCCCGTAAGAGTTCGCACAACTTAGTCAACTATGCCAGAGCCCATAGTAGCATGTGGCTGCACACGGAAGTTTCTAGCATGAAAGATCTTATGATCCCTTTGAGCCTGGGTGGCAGTCCAAAAAAAACAGGCAAGTCCTGATAGACATCAGGTGCCTCAATCCACCCAGATGTGTGTTTAAGTTGCCACCTTAGATAAACCATTAAAATTATCAACTCACATCTGTCATGGAATATCACTCACCCAATCCACGTCTACTAGCATAGCATGGCATAATAAGCAAACGTAGAAGTAACTCCCAAGGGTTTCATAGTAATACAGGTAATAGGTACTACCTCATCTACTTCCCATCCCACAATTTAATTAGATCCTAATCATGCAATGTGTGAGGATTGATCTAATGCAATAAAACATGGGTTGTAGAAAAGGTATGATCAAAGTGTGAACTTGCCTGCAATGTAGATGAAGATGATTCGCACTTAAAACTCTTGAGAGATCTACTCGTCACACTCCGGTCAATCTATCGTAAGCAAACAATAGTAACCACACAATAAGTACTCATCTAATGCACAGGTAAAACTCAAACAAGAGAACGAACCAGATAGTTCAACTTAAGAACTCCGGTTGCAAAGAAAGAACGAACCGAACAAAGAAACAGAAAACAAACGGCGGAAGAAAACAACTCGATTCTAGCAAGTTGAATCTAGGTCAAATTTTACCGTAGCAAAAGCTTGTTCAAGTTGATTAGACGGAACGGCGGTTTCGAGACGAAACTCCAGGCGCTTGAATCACCTGATTCCGATAAACGGGCGAGAAGATAAACTAGAACGAAGATCGGATCTGAGATCGCGATCGCGGAATAAATCCGACGAAAATAAAGAGACGAACGGTTAAACGAACGGGCGTCGTTAACCGGGAATCGGTGATCACGTTCGTTGAGATGAACGGTCCAAAAGAAGAGCGAAAACCGATCTAGGGTTTTTGGAAAAGAAACCGAAAAAGAAAACGGAAAACCGATCTAGGGTTTCAGAAAAGAAACCGAAATGAAGAATCGGAGAGAAAAACCGGAAAAGAAAACCGGAACGGTTTCTTTTAAAAGAACCGAACCGCGGGGAAGAAAAAAGAGAGGCGCGGGGCTACCTCCGGCGAGGCGGGGCGAACGGTGGCGACGGCGGCGTGCTAGGGCGGTGGCGGTGACGCTATAGGGGCGGCGGCGGCGGGTGAGGCACAAGGGCGGCGGCGTGGGTGAGGGGCGCGGGGTGGTGCGCAGCTTGGAGAGGCGCGGGGTGGTGTGGGGCTTGGGGTTTGATGTGGGAAGAGGGGGTTTGATTTGATGTTTTGGAGGGGGGGTGCTTGGGTATTTATATTGGGGAGGGGTGTGGAGACTTGGGGTAGGGGACAAGAAATAGACTAGGATTAGGAAAAAGAAAACGAAACAAGGGAAGAGATAGCCTAGAATCCTAAAAGGATTCGGCTAAGAGCAAGAGGCGAGGCGGCGGCCTGGCTGCGCTCCTGCGCCTGGCGCGCGCAGGGAGCTAGGGGCGGCGGCTGGCCTGGGCCTTGGCCCGGCTGGCCTGCTGGAGTTTTTTTTAAACGGTTACGCGCGTAGAAAAACAAAGAAAAGAAAATCTAAACGAGCTCCAAAAATTCTAAAGTAAATTTACCCCGACTCCTAAAAATGAGCTGAACAAAATGAACTTTTCTCCGGGCCTAAAATGCAATTTTTGAAAACGCGCATTTTTCCCTATCCAAATAAAATGCAAATAAACTCCGGCAAACAAAAATTTGATCTATTTATTAAATCTTCATTTTTCCTCAATTTTGGGAAAGTCATATTATTCCCTCTCTTATATTTTTGATATCAGAAAAATTATTGAAGATGAAATAAATAAATCAAATGATCCTCTTTTTTCAAAATTTGAGAAAACTCAAATATGAAAATACGAAATCTCCAACTCTCTCCGAGGGTCCTTGAGTTGCGTGAAATTTCTAGGATCAACCAAAATGCAAGAGAATATGATATGCATGATGATCTAATGTGTAACATTCCAAATTGAAAATTTGGGATGTTACAGTGGGCCCCCTGGTCTTCATATTTGGCGAGGATTTTTTATTATTTTTTCTAAGACCTCCCGTGGAGTTTCAGGTCATTCTGAGAATATTTGTTTTCTGCACATAAAATAACATCATGGTAATTCTGCTAAAAACAGCGTCAGTCCGGGTTAGTTCCATTCAAATCATACAAGTTAGAGTCCAAAACAAGGGCAAAAGTGTTTGGAAAAGTAGATACGACGGAGACGTATCAACTCCCCCAAGCTTAAACCCTTGCTTGTCCTCAAGCAATTCAGTTAACAAACTGAAAGAAAGAAAGAAAAACTTTTACAAACTCTCTTTGCTCTTGTTGTTGTAACTATGTCAAGCCAGCATTCAAGTTTTCAGCATAGATCATAACTAACCACACTTGCAATAATTCCCAGGTCTCATCATTACTCATATCATAGCATAATCAACTAGCAAGTCATAATAATAAATCTCGGATGACAACACTTTCTCAAAACAATCATAATATGATATAACAAGATGGTATCTCGCTAGCCCTTTCTGAGACCGCAAAACATAAATGCAGAGCACCTTTAAAGATCAAGGACTGACTAGACATTGTAATTCATGGTAAAAGAGATCCAATCATAGTCATACCCAACATAGATTGATAGTGACGAATGCAAATGACAGTTGTGCTCTCCAGCTAGTGCTTTTTAATAAGAGGGTGATGACTCAGCATAAAAGTAAATGGATAGGCCCTTCGCAGAGGGAAGCAGGGATTTGTAGAGGTGCCAGAGCTCGGTTTTGAAATAGAGATAAATTGTATTTTGAGCGGTATACTTCCATTGTCAACGTAACAACTAAGAGATGGCGATATCTTCCATGCTAAACACATTATAGGCGGTTCAAACAGAATGGTAAAGTTTATACTCCCCCTCCACCAACAAGCATCAATCCATGGCTTGCTCGAAACAACGAGTGCCTCCAACATACATCAGGTCCCAGGGGGAGTTTTGTTTGCAATTAATTTTGATTTAGTTTGCATAAAGCATGGGACTGGGCATCCCGGTGACCAGCCATTTTCTCGTGAGTGAGGAGCGGAGTCCACTCCTCTTGAGAATAACCCGCCTAACACGGAAGATAAGGACAGCCTTTGTTAATACATGAGCTATTCGAGCATACAAAACAGAATACTTATTTGAAGGTTTAGAGTTTGGCACATACAAATTTACTTGGAACGGCAGGTAGATACCGCATATAGGAAGGTATGGTGGACTCATCTGGAATAACTTTGGGGTTTAAGGGATTGGATGCACAAGCAGTATTCCCGCTTAGTACAGGTGAAGGCTAGCAAAAGACTGGGAAGCGACCAACTAGAGAGCGACAACAGCCATGTACATGCATTAAAATTAATAAACATTGGATGCAAGCATGAGTAGGATATAATCCACCATGAACATATATATCGTGAAGGCTATGTTGATTTTGTTTCAACTACATGCGTGAACATGTGCCAAGTCAAGTCACTTAAATCATTCAAAGGAGGATACCACCCTATCATACCACATCATAATCATCTCAATAGCATGTTGGCACACAAGGTAAACCATTATAACTCATAGCTAATCAAGCATGGCACAAACAACTATGATCTCTAATTGTCATTGATAACATGTTTATTCATAATAAGCTGAATCAAGAACGACGGGCTCATCATATTTACAAAAACAAAAGAGGTCGAGTTCATACCAGCTTTTCTCATCTCGGTCAGTCCATCATATATCATCATACTTGCCTTTCACTTGCACGACCGAACGGTGTGAATAATAATAATAGTGCACGTGCATTGGACTAAGCTGGAATCTGCGAGCATTCAATAAACAGGAGACGACAAGGCAATATGGGCTCTTTGGTTAATTCAACAATAATGCATATAAGAGCCACTTCAACAATTTAATTATGGTCTTCTCCTACTGACCCCCAAAGAAAAGAAAAGAAATAAAACTATTTACACGGGAAAGCTCCCAACAAGCAAAAGAAGAACGGGAAATATTTTTTGGTTTTCTTTTTAATTATTACTACTACAGCAGAGAAATAAACTACTACTAATTTTTTGCTTTTTCTTAAGGTTTAATAAACACACAAGAAGAAAGCAGGAAAAGGAAAATAAACTAGCATGGATATTACAATGAAAAAGTATGAGCACCAACATCTAGCAATGAGTGTGTGTGAACGTAAATGTAATGTCGGTGAGAAATACGTACTCCCCCAAGCTTAGGCTTTTGGCCTAAGTTGGTCTATGGCCACGGCTGACCTGGCGGATATCCATAATAATAGTTGTTGGGGTCGTACTGTGATGAGGAAGAATAGTTGGGATTATACTGATGTGCAGCGGTTATCGCCTGCTGAGCTGCAGCGTGGAGTCAGGCTGCCTCCGCTCTCCTCTCGTACTCTTCTGCCTCTTCTCTGGTAATAACATATCTCCCTTTTGTCTGTGAATCAAAGAAGGCAGGAGCAGGGAGAGTAATACAGAAAACACGTCGTTTATAAAAAATTAAGCGATATAAGAGAGGTGATTCAGGCCTCTCGACAAACTGGTGCGAAGCCATAGAGTTATAATCTAAATATGCAGGAGGCAACTCCATATCACCCTCACGAATGTCTATTTCAAGAAAATGAGCTAAGCGGGTTGCATAAATTCCTCCAAAGAAATCTCCATTATGTCTATTATGATGCAACCTACGAGCTACAATGGCTCCCATATGATAAGATTGGTCTCCTAACACAGCACTCCTAAGAATGCTAAGATCAGGGACACACATGTGACATGCTTCATCCTTAGCATTTATGCATCTACCAATGAAGAGAGAGAAATAATGTATAGAAGGAAAGTGAATCCTCCCTATGGTAGCCTGCGTTATGTCTCTGAATTCCCCTACAGTTATACTAGCAAGAAAGTTTCTAAATTCAGATTTAGGGGATCCCTAATACTACCTCATGATGGAAGTTCGCAAGCAGAAGTGAAATCCTCTAAGTCCATGGTATAAGATTTGTCATAAAGATGAAACATGACTGAATGAGAATTACGCGAAGATGAATACTCAAACCTCCTCACAAATGAACTTGTGAGATCATGATATTGGGGGCATTTGTTAGCCTCAAAATCCTCAAGACCGGCATTGTGCAAATATGATTTGAATTCTTCTTTAATTACCGCACGGTCCATAAAATTTTCCGACGGCCATTCGCAAGGACGTACTGGAGCGTCTCTTGGTGGATCCTCGTCAGCATCGCGCATAGAAATCCTGGGTCCTTACTTCTTAGAGGAACCACCTTGGAACATCTTCCTAAAGATATTGCTTTTCTCTGAAAAATTCTGAAATTTTTAGTAACTTCAAACAAAAATGAACCAAACTCAATAAAACTGATAGCAACTACTCCTACAAGTGCCTAGAGCCTATATCAAGCATTAGAACTACTTGGAACCATATAAATTTGACATGCAAGCTCAAGAACATGGTCACCTATGCAGCACAAATTTGCAAACAATAAAGCACTAGAACAAAAACTAATTGGACCAATGGAGGAGTCACATACCAAGGAACAATCTCCCAAGCAGTTTTGAGAGAGGTGCTTTGAGCAAGGAGATTCAAAATCGCAACAAAAGTGGCTGGAACTCGTGCTTGAGTTGGTTTTTCGGGTTTGTGTGAGATAGAGGAAGAAGATGGGTGCTGGGATAAGTGGAGGAGGGCCACCGTGGGCCCACGAGGCAGGGGGCGCGCCCTATAGGGGGGGGCGCCCACCACCCTCATGGCCAGGTGGCAGCTCCTCCCACGGTAATTTTTGCACAGTATATCCTCAAATATTCCCGAAAAATCATATTAAATTGGCATGGCATTCTGAGGACTTTTATTTTCGGGATATTTTTATATTGCACGAATAAGTCAGGAAGTAGACATAAAATACTATTTTTACTTTATTTAATATAAATAACAGAAAATATAGAGAGGGTACAGAAGTTTGTGCTTCTAGTTTCATCCATCTCATGCTCATCAAAAAGAATCCACTAACAAGGTTGATCAAGTCTTGTTAACAAACTCATCCTGATAATCATGAAACCAGAGAAATTTCGAATAACACTAAGTTACCTCAACGGGGATATGCACATCCCCAATAATAAGAATATCATATTTCTTCTTGACAGTAGGAAGAGGAAATTCAAAACCTCCAAATATAATTGGTGGAATTTTTCCAATAGAGTTGATACTATGAACTTGAGGTTGTTTCCTCGGAAAGTGTACCGTATGCTTATTACCATTAACATGAAAAGTGACATTGCCTTTGTTGCAATCAATAACAGCCCCTGCAGTATTAAGAAAAGGTCTTCCAAGAATAATAGACATACTATCATCCTCGGGAATATCAAGTATAACAAAGTCCGTTAAATAGTAATGTTTGCAACCACAATAGGCACATCCTGACAAATACCGACAGGTATAGCAGTTGATTTATTAGCTATTTGCAAAGATATTTCAGTAGGTGTCAACTTATTCAAGTCAAGTCTACGATATAAAGAGAGAGGCATAACACTAACACCGGCTCCAAGATCACATAAAGCAGTTTTAATATAATTTCTTTTAATGGAGCAAGGTATAGTAGGTACTCCGGGGTCTCCAAGTTTCTTTGGTATTCCACCCTTAAAAGTATAATTAGCAAGCATGGTGGAAATTTCAGCTTCCGGTATCTTTCTTTTATTAGTGATGATATCTTTCATATATTTAGCATAAGGATTTGTTTTGAGCACATCAGTTAATCTCATACGCAAAAAGATAGGCCTAATCATTTCAGCAAAGCGCTCAAAATCCTCATCGTCCTTTTTCTTGGATGGTTTCGGAGGGAAAGGCATGGGTTTCTGAACCCAGGGTTCTCTTTCTTTACCATGTTTCCTAGCAACAAAGTCTCTTTTATCATAACGTTGATTCTTTGATTGTGGGTTATCAAGATCAACAGCAGGTTCAATTTCTACATCATTGTCATTACTAGGTTGAGCATCATCATGAACATTATCATTAATATTTTTACTAGGTTCATGTTCATTACCAGATTGTGTTTCAGCATCAGACATAGAAATATCATTTGGATTATCAGGTGGTTCAGCAATAGGTTCACTAGAAGTTTGCACAGTTCTATCATTTTTCTTCTTCTTTTTAGAAGAACTAGGAACATCAATATTATTTCTTTGAGAATCTTGCTCGATTCTCTTTGGGTGGCCTTCAGGATACAAAGGTTCCTGAGTCATTCTACCAGTTCTAGTAGCCACTCTAACAGCATAATCATTTCTCTTACTATTCATTTCATCAAGCACTTCTTTTTGAGCTTTAAGTACTTGTTCTACTTGAGTGGTAACCATAGAAGCATGTTTGCTAATAAGTTTAAGTTCACCTTTAATATTAGCCATATAATCACCCAAGCGTCTAATCATATAAGCATTTTCTTTTAATTGTCTACCAAAATAAGCATTGAAGTCGTCTTGCTTATACATAAAGTTATCAAACTCATCCAAGCATTGACTAGCAATTTTAGTAGGAGGAACTTCAGCTTTATCATATCTATAGAGAGAATTTACCTTTACTACCTGTGTCGGGATATCGGGATCAGGAGGTTCTTCAGTGAGTAAATAATTGAGATCGTATGTTTCTTCAACAGGTGGTGAATTAAGACCATGTATTTCTTCAATAGGAGGTAAATTCTTAATGCCTTCAGCTTTAATACCTTTTTCTTTCATAGATTTCTTTGCCTCTTGCATATCTTCGGGGCTGAGAAATAAAATACCTCTCTTCTTCGGAGTTGGTTTAGGAATAGGCTCGGTAATTGGAGCAGGAGATTTCTCAGGAGCTGGCTCAGGAGGTGCCCAATTATTTTCATTTGTCAACATATTATTCAATAGAATTTCAGCTTCATCCGCTGTTCTTTCCCTAAAAAGAGAACCAGCACAACTATCCAGGTAATCTCTGGAAGCATCAGTTAGTCTATTATAAAAGATATCAAGTATTTCAGGTTTCTTAAGAGGATGATCAGGCAAAGCATTAAGTAACTTGAGAAGCCTCCCCCAAGCTTGTGGGAGACTCTCTTCTTTAATTTGCACAAAGTTGTATATTTCCCTCAAAGCAGCTTGTTTCTTATGAGCAGGGAAATATTTAGCAGAGAAGTAGTATATCATATCCTGGGGACTATGCATACAACCAGGATCAAGAGAATTAAACCATATCTTAGCATCACCCTTTAATGAGAATGGAAATATTTTGAGTAAATAGAGGTAACGTGATCTCTCATTATTAGTGAATAGGGCAGCTATATCATTTAACTTAGTAAGATGTACCACAACAGTTTCAGATCATAGCCATAAAACCGATCAGATTCAACCAAAGTAATTATATCAGGATCAACAGAGAATTCATAATCTTTATCAGGAACACATATAGGTGAAGTAGCAAAAGCAGGGTCGGGTTTCATTCTATCTCTAAGTGATTCTTTGTTCCATTTAATTAATAACCTCTTAAGCTCATATCTATCTCTGCAAGCTAAAATAGCTAAATAAGCATCTTGATCAAATAAATAACCCTCAGGAATAACAGGCATATTTTCATCATCACTATCATCATCGTATTCAGATTCAATAATTTCTCTTTCTCTAGCCCTAGCAATTTGTTCATCAAGAAATTCACTAAGGGGCACAATAGTATCAGGCATAGAAGCAGTTTCATCATAAGTATCATGCATAGCAGAAGTGGCATCATCAATAACATGCGACATATCAGAACGAATAGCAGAAGCAGGTGTAGGTGTCACAAACTTACTCATAACAGAAGGTGAATCAAGTGCAGAGCTAGATGGCAGTTCCTTACCCCCCCCCCCCTCGTAGTTGAGGGATAGATCTTGGTTTTTGGATCTCTCAAGTTCTTCATAGTGTCCAGCAGATATAAATCCCAAGTGACTCAAAGAATAGAGCTATGCTCCCCGGCAATGGGGCCAGAAATTAGTCTTGATAACCCACAAGTATAGGGGATCGCAAGAGCTTTCGAGGGTAGAGTATTCAACCCAAATTTATTGATTCGACACAAGGGGAGCCAAAGAATATTTTCAAGTATTAGCAGCTGAGTTGTCAATTCAACCACACCTGGAAACTTAGTATCTGCAGCAAAGTGTTTAGTAGCAAAGTAATATAATAATGGTGGTAGCGGCAACAAAAGTAAAGACAGCAAAAGTAATGTTTTTAGTATTTTTTAGTGATTGTAACAGTAGCAACGGAAAAGTAAATAAGCGAGAACCAGTATATGGAAAACTCGTAGGCACCGAATCAGTGATGGATAATTATGCCGGATGCGGTTCATCATGTAACAGTCATAACATAGGATGACACAGAACTAGCTCCAATTCATCAATGTAATGTAGGCATGTATTCCGTATATAGTCATACGTGCTTATGGAAAAGAACTTGCATGACATCTTTTGTCCTACCCTCCCCTGGCAGCGGGGTCCTATTGGAAACTAAGGGATATTAAGGCCTCCTTTTAATAGAGAACCAGAACAAAGCATTAGCACATAGTGAATACATGAACTCCTCAAACTATGGTCATCACCGGGAGTGGTCCCGATTATTGCCACTTCGGGGTTGCCGGATCATAACACATAGTAGGTGACTGTAGACTTGCAAGATAGGATCAAGAACTCACATATATTCATGAAAACATAATAGCTTCAGATCTGAAATCATGGCATTCGGGCCCTAGTGACAAGCATTAAGCATAGCAAAGTCATAGCAACATCAATCTCAGAACATAATGGATACTAGGGATCAAACCCTAACAAAACTAACTCCATTACATGATAAATCTCATCCAACCCATCACCGTCCAGCAAGCCTACGATGGAATTACTCACGCACGGCGGTGAGCATCATGAAATTGGTGATGGAGGATGGTTGATGATGACGACGGCGACGAATCCCCCTCTCCGGAGCCCGGAACGGAGTCCAGATTAGCCCTCCCGAGAGGTTTTAGGCCTTGGTGGCGGCTCCGTATCGTAAAACGCGGTGATTTCTTCTCTCTGATTTTTTCTCTCCAAAAGCAAATATATAGAGTTGGTTGGCGTCGGAGGGTCAACAGGGGGCCCACGAGGTAGGGGGCGCGCCCTAGGGGGGGCGCCCCCCACCGTCGTGAGAAGGGTGTGGGCCCCCTGGTCTTCATATTTGGCGAGGATTTTTTATTATTTTTTCTAAGACCTCCCGTGGAGTTTCAGGTCATTCCGAGAATATTTGTTTTCTGCACATAAAACAACATCATGGTAATTCTGCTGAAAACAGCGTCAGTCCGGGTTAGTTCCATTCAAATCATAGAAGTTAGAGTCCAAAACAAGGGCAAAAGTGTTTGGAAAAGTAGATACGACGGAGACGTATCACTTGACACCTTGATCTCCATCGAAACATTGTTGTCGTCGCGCCAATTATTCTTCTACGACTATCGCTATCGCTTAGTGATAAAGTAAAGCAATTATATGGCGATTGCATTTCATACAATAAAGCGACAATCATATGGCTCATGCCAGTTGCCGATAACTGTGTTACAAAACATGATCATCTCATACAATAAAATTTAGTATCATTTCTTGACCATATCACATCACAACATGCCCTGCAAAACAAGTTAGACTTCCTTTACTTTGTCGTTGCAAGTTTTATGTGGCTGTTATGGGCTGAGCAAGAACCGTTCTTACCTACGCATCAAAAACCACAACGCGGTATAGTGATTGCTTTTAGATCTTCGGAAAGAACCCTATTCACTGAATCTGATTCAACTAAAGTTGGAGAAACAGACACCCACTAGCCACCTGTGTGTGAAGCACGTCGGTAGAACCAGTCTCGCGTAATCGTACGCGTAATGTCGGTCTGGGCCGCTTCATCCAACAATGCCGCTGAATCAAGAATCAACTAGTGGCGCAAGCAATATGTATATACCCACGCCCACAAATCCTTTGTGTTATACTCATGCATATAACATCTACGCATAAACCTGGCTCGGATGCCACTGTTGGGGAACGCAGTAATTTCAAAAAAATCCTACGCACACGCAAGATCATGGTGATGCATATCAACGAGAGCGGAGAGTATCGTCTACGTACCCTCATAGACCGTAAGTGGAAGCGTTATGACAACCCGATTGATGTAGTCGTACGTCTTCACGATCGACCGATCTAGCACCGAAGGTACAGCATCTCCGCGATCTACACACCTTCAGCTCGGTGATGTCCCGCGAACACACGATCCAGTAGAGCTTCGAGGGAGAGTTTCGTCAGCACGACGGCGTGCTGTGATGATGATGCTATCGGAACAGGGCTTCGCCTAAGCACCACTACGATATAACCGAGGTGGATTATGGTGGAGGGGGGCACCGCACATGGCTAAAAGATCAATGATCAACTTGTGTGTCTATGGGGTAACCCCTGGCCACGTATATAAAGGCTGGAGGGAGGAGGAGGCTGGCCCTCTACTATGGCGCACCCTGGGGAGTCCTACTCCCACCGGGAGTAGGATTCCCCCCTTCCAAGGAGTAGGAGTAGGAGAGAAGGAAGGAGGGGGCGCCGCCCCTTCCCCTAGTCCAATTCGGACTAGGCCTTGGGGGGCGCGTGGCCTGCCCCAGGAAGCCCCTCTTTATCTCCCCTAAAGTCCAATAAGGCACATATACTCCCCGGCGAATTCCCGTAACTCTCCGGTACTCCGATAAATATCCAAACCACTCAGAACCTTTCCGATGTCTGAATATAGCCTTCCAATATATCGATCTTTACGTCTCTAACATTTCGAGACTCCTCGTCATGTCCCTGATCTCACCCTGGACTCCGAACAACCTTCGGTACATCAAAACACATAAACTCATAATACCGATCGTCACCGAACGTTAAGCGTGCGGACCCTACGGGTTCGAGAACTATGTAGACATGACCGAGACTCATTTCCGGTCAATAACCAATAGAGGAACCTGGATGCTCATATTGGCTCCCACATATTCTACGAAGATCTTTATCGATCAAACCGCATAACAACATATGTCGTTCCCTTTGTCATCGGTATGTTACTTGCCCGAGATTCGATCGTCGGTATCTCAATACCTAGTTTAATCTTGTTACCGGCAAGTCTCTTTACTCGTTCCATAATGCATCATCCCGCAACTAACTCATTAGTCACATTGCTTGCAAGGTTTATAGTGATGTGCATTACCGAGAGGGCCCAGAGATACCTCTCCGACAATCGGAGTGACAAATCCTAATCTCGATCTATGCCAACTCAACAAGTACCATCAGAGACACCTGTAGAGCACCTTTATAATCACCCAGTTACGTTGTGATGTTTGGTAGCACACAAAGTGTTCCTCCGGTATTCGGGAGTTGCATGATCTCATAGTCAGAGGAACATGTATAAGTCATGAAGAAAACAGTAGCAACAAACTAAACGATCATCATGCTAAGCTGGAGGAATGGGTCAAGTCAATCACATCATTCTCTAATGATGTGATCCTGTTAATCAAATGACAACTCATGTCTATGGCTAGGAAACTTAACCATCTTTGATTCAATGAGCTAGTCAAGTAGAGGCATACTAGTGACACTCTGTTTGTTTATGTATTCACACATGTACTAAGTTTCCGGTTAATACAATTCTAGCATGAATAATAAACATTTATCATGATATAAGGAAATAAATAATAACTTTATTATTGCCTCTAGGGCATATTTCCTTCACATTTCGGTCGCACACAAGTTGTCGTCTTGTGTGAAGTGACTGTCCAAAAATCCGTAGATATTTTTATTGTCCCGTGAAACAAATATACCAGTGGTGAAAGAGTTGATGATTGCTGCAAGAATAATAAATAACTTGAAAGTAAATAACATAAACTAAAGCAGCTGAAAGAAAATGGTTGTTGTCTACAATAGAGAGGTTAGGTGCAGAGAAACTTCAGATCAGGTGTGCCAGTGCGACAATAATACCGGTTCCTTTGTATTATGATTCTAGCATGTAGATTTTTTGTTTGTAGGCGGTTCACCCTTGAATGGTCAAACTCCTCCATCCCTGAATTGTTCTTCCATATCGTCCTGCTTCAACATTGCCATAACATTGTCGTTTCCGCAATTAAGGTCATAAGACCAAAACAACACACTGAGTGTCGTGGATCCCCATTATCCTCGTCTTCGCTTCTCATAGATAACAACACCTGTCACCTGAAGGTTATAAATTGGCTAAACAATATATGTTCATGCGTAGGTCCTCAGATCATGTTGGCTTTCAATTGGACAACATACACTATATTCACCATAAATAAACAACTTACTAACAAGCGGGATCCACGTGTTCGAGACCTGAAGGCCACCCTTTTCATGTATTGATAGGTAGGGTCCACATGTCATAGACACATAAAAAATTTCAAGTAAATTTTTTGAGGGGGTTCTCACTAGAGGCTCTCATTTCCACCCTCCCTTTCTCTCCCTCACCCCCTCTTTTCTCGAGAGTCTCCACAACTGCCTCAGATCCCCTCCCCTACTCCTCAGGCGGCCTCACCGGTCGAAGGAGGGGTGGGAGAGGAGGTCAGGCCCCACTTGTTCATAGTAGATTTAGGTGTAGGAATTGATCTAGGATTGCCTTTGGGCTGTTTGGCATGATGCCGAATATTTGTAGCCTGCCGCTGCTTTTGTGCAGCATGTGGTGGTCGTCGGAAGCTTCTCTTTTCTTTCTCCATGGTGGGAATGGAGCAGCAGGGATGAATCTGACGAGATCTGTCACAATAAGCACAAGGTCGCCCAGATCGACTCATTTTGGTGGTCACCTCTCGTCTTCTTCGTAGTCGTGGTGACGGAGTAACAAGGGGTAAGAGGTTCAGCCTAATGCACGATAACTCTGCAATTACTGTTAAGGGACCACCTTCCTGATCAAGGTCGCAAATCAATCTCTGATAAATCAATTTTAAATAAATACCAATATCTAATATGAATGTTGGAGATATCACTTATCAAAAATTTATTGGTCGACCTGAGATAAGGGGTAAATCAGCAGATTTATCTTATTGTTCACACACCTGTAAGCGATAAATCAGCCGGTTTATTGTAATATCGGCCGATATCTGCCGTTCACTAAGAGAGGGTGGCAAGCGAACGCCATTTAATGGCAGTTTTAGTTGTGAAGAAAAATCAAACGACCACAGTTTTAAACCAAAAAATTGCATTTTCTGAAGAAATTGTCATGTCGCTCCCAAAAGACTGCCACCCTCTTGCAACTAAAAATGACACAAAAAACGTTCGCGCGTGTCACCCTCCCGGGCGAACGTTCGCTGGCTACGAGCGTCCTAGTTCATTAATCAGAATTGGTGCGGATATTTACATCCATAGCAACGTGCAGACAATTTCCTCGTAGTTGACTCAAAATATTTACATCCATAGCATGTTGACTCAAAAGAAAAACACGTGAACGCCTACCTCTTGATCGATACTACTACTATTACTTAGTTTCGTCAAAACCGTAAACGGGTCTGTTTTATGGCGCATCTAGATGTGCCTTAGTTGTTGTATGACTAATTGACCCAATCAAATATATAACAAAAAAAAAGGAAAAAAAATACCCACACAAATCTCAGTGTAAAATCAAGGCACATCTAGACGCAGTAGAATTTCCCGTTTCTTAATGCCCACCGACAACGAAGATTGCCATCGTCGTTATCATGCTTACGCGATAACGACCGATCGGAACTTTGCTCCCAACATTTTCCATCCCCCCGCGACATCCACGAGACACCGACTGCATGCTCTCCCTCCAGACTCCAGTCCTCGTTAGCACAGGAGAAATGCAAGAATGGAATCGCTAGCATGGTGCCGCCAACGACCGGCGGCAACCCATCCTACTTGCCTCCGGTGCCGTCACCCGTTCAGCCGTGGACCAGGCTCGCTAGACTAGCAGCGGACGTGCTTATTGGGAAAGACCGTACGTGAATGAAGCTGGCTCGCCTCCTCCTCGCGCCAAGAAGGCACGCACAAAAGAAGAACCACACGAGCACGCCGACCGCGGGGCAAACGAGCAAGCTCCCGTGCACGGGGAGGGAGCTGGCACCGTACGCCCTCGCGAAGCTCCACAAGACCGACGCCCTGTTCACCATGGCCGCCGCCGCCCACAGCCACCGGCTGCTGCCGGACGATGACGGCGACGACGCGTCCGCCCACTGCGCCGGCCCGGGCGCGATCCACACCAGCGCTATCAGCGACAGCAGCATGGTCGCGGACAGCCCCCTCGACCGCTTCAGCTGCTCCTGCCGCCGGGTCATGCCGACGTGGCCGCCGCAGCGGTGAGGCAGGAGGTGGGACGGCGCGCGGCTACCTGCGAGTGCCGTCGCCAGCAGCAAGCCGAGCTCCACCAGGACCAGCGACACGGAGAAGGACATCACCACGGCGATCCCGAACGCCAGCAGCGCCCTCGGCATCTGCCGGGCCGACGAGACGCCGACGTCGAGGAAGCCGCGCTGCACGTACTGGGACATGCGCCCCATGCCGGACGCGAAGACCTTGGCGACCAGCGCGCTGACGACCGCGCGGGGGAGAGGCTCCGTCGGCCTCGCCAGCAGCTCCCGCCATATCGCGCACTCCTTCTTCCACCGGTTACGTCTCACCGACGTCGCCACCGTCTCTTCGATGCCATCGCGCGGTGCTGTGCCGTGCTCGGCTTTTATCTCAAGCCAACGGAGCTCTGCCTCCTCCTGCGTCGCGGACGTCCTGGAGAGCACGCGCCGGGCCTTGGTCATCTGGTCCCTGGCCACGAGCCACCGGGGCGACTCCGGCATGAGAAGGGCGGCGAAGCTGAGCGAGGCCGGAACGGCCGTTCCGGAGACCATGGTCAGCCACCAGGCGAGGTGCGCCGGGAGCTTCACGAAGCCCGTGGAGTAGCAGAGGGAACCGAGGATGCAGCCGAGGTACACGAAGCCGTCCGGGTGGGAGGTGAGGGCGCCGCGCAGCGAGGAGGGGCAGAGCTCGGCGACGTACGCCGGGACGATCATGAGCGCCTGGCCCATGCCGATGCCGTTGATGAAGACACCGACCGTGAACGCCGCGGGGCCAGCGGCGAGCCCCCTGGTGAGCGCGCCGACGCAGAGCACCACGGCCGACAGGAGGACAGTGCGGCGGTCACCGATGAGGCACTGCGCCACCATGGCGGTAAGCGCGCCCACGAGGGAGGAGAGCACCACGACGCACGCCAGGAGCCTCAGGTCGGCGTCCGCGAGCACGGCCGTGCTGCTCACCATGGCCAGGTCTGCGTCGACACGTGCTTGCAAATTGAGCAGTGTGGCAATGGACAACACGGAGCCATATACACTTGCATGCGTGTGAGTTCATTCTCACCGTAGCCCAAGAAGATGGGCGTCGCAGTCGAGAGCACGGCGGTGGCAAATGCATACTTGTTTACAGGGCGCCTTCCGTGCTTCGCCATCTTCGGGGAACCAGGCCAACTCCGGCGATCTTTCCGTCAGGCACTCTGCACATTGGTGGTGATCACGTAACAAGATGAGGTCAAGAAGTGTGAGCCGCGTGGAAATTGTTAATTGAACAACTCATTCCGGCGTGCCGCGCCGTGCATGCCACCTTCACCTATACTATTTCAAAAAAGGAATCACCTCTTCACAACGAATTGGATCCAAAGAAAGAAAGCAAGAAAGAGAGGCAAATGCCGGACCTGCAGGTTGGCATTTGCCTACGAACCTGAGTAAGATAAACCGATCAGCATTTCAGCGGCGAGAGAAGAATCCCTCGACTGCAATCCTCTTCATTCCCGCAGAATGAACCCCTCCACACGAATCCTCCTTTAGGCATCACGCACGGACGCACGGTGGATTCCTGGCGTCCTTGCGCCAAAGACACGAGCTCGAAGGCAAGGATCTGTCTGGGAAGGTGGAGTTCCGACCTTTCTCATCTCCCCTCCATGACTGACGCAGTTGCACTAATCTAAACCGCCATGCAACAAACTCATACCGAAACTTCTTTTAACAAACTCCTCCGGAAACCAAGTATCACACGCCCAAGAAACCCCCTCCCACTCTCCCAAGTGGTTGATTATTACTCCCTGGAGTAAGGGTAGTAACAACTACCTTAACAACCCTAATTACCAGGAGCAAGTGTAGGCTGAGAAGGTCCAGTGACCAGTAAAACCAGACCGGGTCAGAGATAGTATTGTACTGTATGCCGTAAACAATTGTACTCCGCATAAGCAAGGAAGATTTAAAAAGATGCATCACCTAAAAATAACCTGGGTCGCTGCTTTGGGGATTGATCTTCTGAAGTTGACCAGATCCCCACATGCGCGACGTTCTTGATCTCAGTATTAATCTGCAATCCTCCACTTGGATGATTTTGCGCCAAATGGGAACGAGTGCCAAAGGACAGCGCCCTATGGCCCATTGTAAATTTTGAGTCAGTAGATTGTCGCAAAGACGACTAGGACCAACCGAACGCAATTAAATCAAATATGCAAAGCAAATTATAACCGGATATAAAATGGAATAATTCCAATGGCCTGAGGCCCTGAGAAACACAGATTAGCAGTCCAATGGCATGACCTCCATATAACTTAAACTCCACCAAGTACAATGGTAAGAGGTATAACAAGCATCACAAGAGTACCAGCTATCTCATTCAGTTCTAATTTTAAACCGACAACCAACTGCATATGACAGCCCTGTTCATGGTCACTATAAGCATAGCACCAATCTACTCAGAAGAGACCGGCGTTTGAGGCTGTCCTGATGATCTGGAACAGAGCTGCATGGAGAAAAGAGTCGACAAGACAATCAGTTCATAAATCTATGCCCAAGGAATTTGAAGTAACTGTTGATGTTATTGACGAAGAGCCAAATAGCAGCAGGGTTTCTCACTTCCAGAGTGAAATAACTGTCAATAGTTTCCTTTGCTTGATCATTTCAGAACTCTTTAATGTGATTCAGAAGTTCTATGATATTTACAAAAATAAATTATTGCTTTGCATCAGATTAGATAGTAGCTAATGCCCCATGGATGGTAATATTAGCTTTCAATAACCCACCAGTAGCAAACCATGGGACCATACGTGAATCGATCAGAACAGGGTTACAGTTTCAACATTTTTAAATACAAAGCAATGGTGTAGATTGTCACTACTGCCATGCTGCTTTAAGATTGCAAGTTCTGTTCTCTACAGAGAAGCAGTTTACCACAACGCTACCAGTTCTGCCTCTACTTAACATAGCAGTTTAGCACAATCAAATTTCCATAAAACACAAGAGCTCTGTGCACTTGATAAAAAAAATTGCATGTTACTCCCTCCGTCCCATATTAGTTTCGCTGAAATGAATGTATCTAACATATTTCAGTACTAGATACATCCGTTTGAGCGACAACTATTATGGGACAGAGGGACTATTTTCCTACGAGTAAGAACTTATCAGGATTGTCTTTAATTTGGTCCAGTTATTTGAAGAAAATTGTTCAGAGATGTTATGGTTGGTAAGCTGACATACCAAACAACTGGAGTGTACGATCAACAACTCAAACATAACAACATAAATGCAGAAACTTACATGACCCAACAACAACAAAGACAAAAAATCCAAGCACGATAGGTCCAACAGGATAATCATTTGCTTTCTTGACTGTCTCGGGAACAGAACCCCTCTTCGTGATATTCTTCTCAAATACTGCAATTTTCCTATCAGCAACACGTCTTGAGGTAGTCTGCACAAAAAAAAACAGTAAAAAGGTAGCACATAAGCATTGTTTATTTTGGATATTGAGTCAACGAAATAACATTCATAATGATGTTAAATAGTTTCAAGAACAACACACTAATTCCATACTCGATGCCAGTAATGCTAAACAGTACAGACTGCACCTTTTAGCCATACAGCAAAGACTAATCAATGATGCCATCACGAGCTAACTGAAGTCCATTTGCGTCCTATTTTCGATGGTTTGGGTGTTACCCATTCTTTGCTTCTCATTTGGGTAGATGATTTATCCAAATTTGCCAAGGGGATGGAGTTTGATTTGTCCGTTAGGAAGAACGTAACAGGTATGGACGAGCAAGGTAGACTTCTAGAATTGACTCATAAATATAGTAAAATTGTAAAGTTAAGGTTTACTCAATGAACTATGACATTTGTTCCTTTTGCTAGATCTATTATTATACAGTTAACAAAAGCAATGACAAAACAAAAGCAATGACAAGGCTCGTGGGGAAAATATAGAAATAGGCCAGAATCACATAGAAAAAAAACATCTAGCTCTCAATTTAGTAAACTCTAATTATTAAGAGAAATCACTAATTGTTAGATCTTAATTCAAAATATAAGAGTCCTAATACTCTCTCGATGAGCCAAAAATATTCTGTGGTGGCAAGCGCCAAAATCAAGAGAAGCAAGTGAGGAAAGGAGTACATAATAAAATTGCTTGATATCATTGACCAAATAAGATGGCTAACCCACAGAAATGCGATCAAACTTCTAGGTTTCTTTAGATTCTGAAATAGACAAATGTCACCTTTCAACAAAAAAGTGCAAGTGAACCCACTTGCAGTTTGTCATTTTCCAAATGCGAGCTAAATACCCATGCATTGATAGGAACATCAAATTAGATTACCCAATAATAAGTTATTTTTCTTACGGATCAACACATTAGCCCCAACATGCAACGAAACCGTGATGCTAAAATTAGCCTATGCAGTACCCTCATCAGTTACTACTGTATATTAGTAGTGGCAGTTGCGGGTAATTATATTCTAACTTTGGCAGTAGAAAAGATCATCATCTCAGCCGTTAGTAACAGATCTAAAGGCTCACATCAGGAGCGACCAAGGAGGTGAACCGTCCGTCCCCGCCGAGTAATGATATTGCAAAAACTCGTCCAAAATAGGCATAGATCATTAATAATCTGGAACCATTCAACCCCTGGCACACTACTTAGGAGTATATACTAAAGTATAAACTTGAAACTTTGCTAGGGTGCAATAAAAGACATGTTACCACACATAACAGAAACCAACAATCTAAATTGCAGGAAGCCACGCAAACGTATGCATAGCACAAACTGCATATACAGACGCAGATCTTCAAGCAAAACTTGCATATCTTTTTTTAATTGAAAATATAACTTGTATCCACGAACACCTCCACAAATACAGTGCTAAGATTTCTTCGCGTGATATTGACGAGATCTAAAGCATAGACAAGAGTTAATACAAAGAACTCGCTAGAAAGTGCATCCTACGAAAAGCGTGCATCCTTTGAAAAAGTTAGATCCTCCTAAAGCGAATGTTCTTTTCTTCCACACAGAAGAGAATCTACATATACAATACAATACCCCAGTCAAGGTCCTGTCCAAGAAAAAGCCAAAGATAAACCGTCGATTCATCCAATCGGACAACAAAACACGCGGGGCTAGCCTCCTGAAAAGGGCCACGGTCGAACGGCACGCCGGATCTGCCACAACAGCTCCCCGACTAAACGCCGACACTCGCAGACAGATTCCTCTCGACAGAACCGAGCAGAACAGGCAACGCTACGGACGGGGAGACGGGGAAGGGGGAGGCGGAGGCGGGATGACTAACCATGGCGACGGCGACGACGGGAACGTCGGCGGGTCGCCGACAGCCGGGACGCGGCTGAAGACGGGGAGAGGGTCAGAGGAGTGGAGGGGGGCCCTGCGGAGGAATTGGGAGACGGCGACGGCTGGGTCTGAAAGCGAGGGGCGTCCGAGACCACCGGTCGGTCGGCCTTTTATTACGCGCGCCGGGGCCGGACCGCTCTCGCGTTTCCCGTGGGCTACCTGCGGCGGCCGACTCGTGCAAGGCGTGACGCGTCGTCACGGCGATCGACAGATAAGGTCGAAATGAATGCCCGAGATATCCTTCCTTTGCTGCTGTAGCGCTTCGTCCGAAGTCTGGTGCCGCTCGGGTCGTATTTTGATTCTGTGCCTCGTTTTGGTGCTTCAAAGATGGCAGGGGGCATATGTGGCCATGTGGTCCTCGGTGCGCGGAACGCGTGCGACAGCCGGCGTTTCCCGATCCGACCGGGCATTGCAACCCCCCCTGTCTCTGGTCCGTTCTTGGGCAAGACAGGCGAGAGAGAGAGGGTGCCGCACCCTTCCTTCGGCTACAAATATTTTCTTTATACTCCCTCTGTTCTCAAATATATGTCTTCTTAGAGATTTCAACAAGGGACTATATACAAAACAAAATGAGTAAATCTACACTTTAAAACATGTCTATATGTTTTTTTCTTGGGTTTGTTGAGCTGTGTCCTCAGTAGAACCTTCGTACTTGTTTGTGAGACTTAGGTGTGTGTTTGAACTAGTCCTTATATGTGTGCTTTATGGCGGTTTTCTTTATTTATAAAGTGGGGCGAAAACCTTTTTTTTTAAACATGTCTATATACATTCGTATGTTGTAGTCTATTTGAAATCTTAAAAAAAAGACTTAATGAAGGGAGCAGTACATTGCAAAAAGTCTACCTCTGTCATCATGTGATGAAACAGTCGGTCCTTCTGCTGGTAATGTATAAAGGAAGACAATGTTTGAGTAGAGTTTGTGCAAAATCATTGGAATCCTTACGCTTTGCGTCCCATCAAGATAATGTCTCTTCTTGAGTTCGTACAACACAAGTTTAGTGTTCGTTGGGACAATTTTGTGTGCTCGTTTTCTTGGTTGCACAAGCTTCAGTATCTATGAGGTGAGTTTTTCTTTTTGCCTCTTTACCCTTACTAGTAAACATGCCCTTCCTATATATATCATGGGATTCTATCTCATGTCGACTGGTATTCATAATGGTTTTGATAAGCATAGGAGTGCTTTTCTATTGGAATGCTTCGGACAAAAATACAGGTTGGTTAAGTGGAAAGCTATGTGCAGGCCCAAAAACCTTGGGGGGTTGGGTATTCTGAACACTGATATTATGAACAAGTGCCTTCTGGTCAAATGGTGGAGGAAAATCATGACCACGGAGGAGGACACATTGTGGCTATCACTTATTAATGCTAAGTACTTTCCTAGTTCTAATCCCATGTTTGCCTCTTCTCAGGGAGGATCTCAATTTTGAAAAGATCTTGTCAAGGTCCGCCTCATTTTTAAGGACCATGTTAAGTTTGTGGTTGGTAACAGTGCTTCGACTCGTTTTTGGCTAGACAGGTGGTGTGGAGACTCTACCCTCCCGGTGGCTTTCCCCACGTTGTTTTCTTACTGTCTAAACCAGGATATCTCCATCGCGGAGTTATCTGCCAATAACTAGGACCTGGCCTTCCATCGCTCGTTGTCCCCTGCAGAGTTGGATGACTGGCAGCGTCTTGTTGCCTTCATCCCCGTGCTCTCGAAGAGAGAAGACCCAGTGGTCTGGCCCCACTCTTCGTCTGGTCATTTCTCTGTTAAGTCGCTTTACTCCAATTTGATTGACGGCACCCCCGCTAATAAGTCTAGACCTATTTGGCGTACCCATATTCCCCCTAAGGTGAATATCTTTCTTTGGCAAGCTTTCAGGGGCCGTCTGCCTGTGGCTGATCAAATACGTAAACGCAATGGTCCGGGATCGGACAGTTGTGCGCTTTGCGGAGACAGGACATGAACCACATTTTATTTCACTGTGTGTTGACCAAGGTGGTTTGGTGTTGCTTTAGGTCGTGGCTTCAGGTCTCTTAGAGCCCTTCCTCCTTCTCTGAACTTCAGGCTGTGTCCAATGGCCAAGTGGGGGTCACAAATCGTTTATTCTAGGTCGGCCTTGCTGCGGTTCGCCGGGCCCTGTGGACAACTAGAAATAAGTTTACGATTGAACATATTTTTCCTTCCAAACCTATTGATTGCTTATTTAAACCATGCTTGTTCCTGCAGCAATGAAGATCATTGACTAAGGCGGAAGACTGCGATGCTTTCGACCTCCTATCTTCTAAAATTCGGGCTTTAGCGTCCTCTTTATCAAGGCAGGAGCCACGTGGCTAGTTGTCCTGGGTGACCTTTTGGCTTACTGGTTGTCGTCGTTTGACTACCTTTCATGTTTCTTAGTTCCGGCCCGCGTGCCGAGGATGTGGCTTGTGCGCCCTGTACCATCGTTCCTTCTATTTGACTTTGGTTGTGGTCGTCTGCTTGTTTGTTTGTCTTGAACATTGCCTGGTGGCTTTATTTATAAAGTCGGGCTGATGCCTTTCCTCTAAAAACACATCATGATGATACATTGTCAGTTTTGAGTATGTCTTCCAAATAACTGAAAGCATCATTATCAGATCAGGATCTTTGTACCAAATAATGTTTTATGAAAAAAAATTGGAAGACAAGCAGAATGCAATCTTCTAACTATAATAACAATATAATTTAGATAAACATGACACACTGGAAAGTTGTAGCAAGCTAAAAGGAAGACACAAAATTTGTAAACAACATTATTAGTGCGAGATGCTGAATCTGAATGAAATAAAAATAATGGCATCCATGTACAGAACCTAAATTTGCATATCAATTGTTGAACTCGAAGACAAAAAATCTTTATGGATGCATGAGTAAGACCAACACATATAGCTTAGCAAAACATGTATTTATCCATGCAAATAAGATAACTGCAAGTTGCTCATGTACGACACTGCCGTGAAAGATCCATAATAAAGGCCAATATCTTCCAAATAAAAGAAGCATCACACCAATCAGCATAATCCCTGAGGAGTCTTTCCCGTAAAAAATGGATAGTGGCAACAATGAAGGTTGATGCTCGCTGGGCACATGTAGGAGATCCAACCATCATGGAGGCTTAGTGGCATGAAGAAGTTGGTATGAACTCTCACGCCAGATAAGGAAATGCCCCCAAATTGATCAGAAGAGGAAGGGCGACTCTGCTAGGGTTTCGGCCGCTGTCGCCGATGGTGGCGGGTGCGGCAATCATGTGTTGACCTATGCTGTGTGATTTGTCTCCACGACATGAGGATTTCTTCCATTGGTTTGCTGCGTACAGCTTCCCTGATGCAGGTGCATAGGGAACTTGGTTGTTGATCGGATCTAAAGTCCACTTCGGATTTCTTCAAGCTTTCTGTCCCGGCGTTGTCTGTTGCAGTGATCAGTGTTCTGTCCCGGTGCTGTTTGTTGCAGCGATTGGTGTTCTATCTCGACGCTGGTTGGCAGTGATCGGTTCTCCTTTACTGTAGTACGGGTTGATTCCTTCGGCAAGTTTTCTGCAGTCTCACTTTCCATCTAATCGGATCTTCCCCGGCGAAGGACTGCCGGGAGTAATGAAAACCCTAGCATGGCATGCTTTCTCCCATGGCAGTTCGAGAGCTCTTGGATCTTCAAGGGCGTTTGAAAGCAGATATGTTTCTTTTTGTCTGAATCCCATCTGAACAAAGATAAGGCAAATGAGTTGAAGCTGAAACTAGGTTTTGATTTTACTCATATTGTTGAGAGTGATGGTCGGTCGGGAGGGCTTGTACTCTTTTACAACCCTTCTAATGAAGTGGTCTTAAATTATTATTCACCTAATTTCATTGATGGATTTGTCATGGAAGGTAATTATATGGCTTAGAGATTGACATGCTTCTATGGAGAACCTAACTGGGATCAGAAGCACTTGTCATGGACATATTTGAGGAACCTTCATGGTAATTCAACGGGACCTTGGTTGGTCTTGGGGGATGTTAATGAGATCTTGGTGGTGAGTGAGAAGGAAGGCGAGAATGTTAGACCACAACAATACATGCAAAATTTCAGAGATTGTGTAGATGATTGTGAGCTACAAGAAGTCACGACTATTGGAGATCATTTTACCTGGAGTCGTGGAGTAATCAGAGAGCGCGTAGATAGAGGCCTTTGTAATGAGCAATGGGCTGTTATGTTCCCGTTTGCGGGCTTGATTCATGAACACCACGTCCACTTTGATCATAGACCGATTCTATTGGACACTGATTATTTTGCTTCTGCTATGGGACAGAAACCTTGTGGGGAAAGAAAGTTTGAAGCAAGGTGGTTGAATGAAGCTACATTGGATGAGATAATCCACACTGCTTATGAAAGAGCTAAGCTTGCGGGGATTGGGCCTTCACTTTCGGACCGCACAAAAGCAATTAAGGATGACTTACACCAGTGGGATAGAAATACACTTCAGGGGCCTAAGAAAAGAATACAGAAGTTGATGAAGGAACTAGAGAAGCTGAGAAGAGGACCGCTGACTATGGAGGTACGCCAGAAGTTGAAGGAAACTCAAATCCTTATTGAGAACCTGCTAGATCAGGAAGAATTGACTTGGTTGCAGCATGGGCGAGCCAACTGGCTCCTCCATGGAGATAGGAATACTTCATTCTTTCACAAGGCTGCAAGTGCTAGGAGGAAAAGGAATTGTATTAAGAGGTTGCTGGATGACTCAAGAGTTTGGAAAGAGAGTTTTGATGACCTTAATTAACACCATTATTCTGGTTACTTCAAAAATCTATTTACCTCGCAAGTGACTGTGCCAGATGACAATCTTCTAAGCAAAGTTTAAACACATGTAACTGGGGTGATGAATGATGTGGCCATGGAGCCATACACTGTCGAAGAGGTGAGGAAGGCCCTTTTCTCTATAGGAGATTTTAAATCTCCAGGACCGGATGGCCTTCATGCAGTGTTCTACAAAAGATTTTGGAACATGCTGGGAGATGATCCTGTCGAAGAGGTTCTTTATGTAGTAAACTCCGAGTGATGCCACCAGGCTGGAATGACACCACGATTGTTATGATTCCTAAGGTAAATACTCCAGAGAGAGTTTCTCAGTTTCGTCCCATCAGTCTATGCAACGTAGTTTATAAGGTTATCTCAAAATTGATTGTTGCTCGGCTTAAGGTTTTGCTCCCAGATATTATTAGTCCAACTCAAAGCGCTTTTGTCCCTGGAAGGCTAATAACTGATAATGTGCTTATTGCTTATGAGAGTTTGCATGCTATTAAGAATAAAAAGACTGGAAAGGAGTGATGGTGTGCAGTGAAGCTTGACATGCATAAAGCTTATGACATAGTTGAGTGGGTTTTCCTGGAGGCAATTCTGCTAAAGATTGGATTTCATGGCGACTGGGTTAAGTTAATTATGATGTGTGTTTCCTTGGTTGAATATAGAGTGAGATACAACTTAGTTCAGACAGAAGCTTTTAAACCATCCAGAGGGTTACGTCGGGGTGATCCATTGTCCCCGCACTTGTTCCTCCTTTGTACTGGAGGATTGACGGCCCTGCTTTCCCATGCAGAACTGAGTGGAGATTTAACGGGAGTCAAGGTTTGCCGAGAAGCACCTGCAATCACAAATCTTCTCTTCGCTAATGATTCATTAATATTGATGAAATCTAATGTCCAAAATGCTGCCGGCTTAAAATCTATTCTGGACATGTACTGTGCTGCCTCTGGGCAACTTGTGAGTGTGGACAAGTCGAGTATGTTTTCAGCCCGAGCACGAATGTAGACACCAAAGCCGAGGTTTATTCATGTCTTGATGTTATGACAGAGGTATTGAATGATAAGTACTTGGGATTGCCAGCTACACTTGGACTTGATAAAACTGACAGCTTCCAATATTTGGTTGATCGATTAGTTCCGAGGCTTAATGGGTGGAAGGAAAGATGCCTTTCTTCAGGAGGTAAGGAGATCCTTATTAAACCAATAGCACAAGCCACGCCAACTTATGCGATGTCAGTCTTTAAAATTCCTAAAAAAATTGCAAAGGAATCATAGACTCGATATCTCGATTTTGGTGGGGTGGTGATGCTAATCATAAGTGGATACATTGGTTTTCTTGGTGGAAGATGTGCATACCGAAGAAAAAAAGGAGGCATGGGGTTCAGAGATATTCATTGCTTTAACCTTGCACTATTGGCTAAACAAGCTTGGCGTCTTATCTATAACCCAAACTCTCTATGTGCACAGATTTTGAAAAGCGAAATATTATCCAGATGGTGATCCCATGAGTGCCAAGTTGAAAAGTAAAGCCTCATATACTTGGCAAAGCATTATGGCAGGTGTTGAAACTTTAAAGATTGGGCATATATGGAGAGTTGGTGATGGAAAGAACATAAAAATTTGGGAGGATGAGTGGATACCAAAATCTCCATCACGAAAGGTGATTACAATCAGGGGAAACAATCTCCTTACTCGTGTGAGTGATCTTATAGATCCTGTATCAGGAGAGTGGGACGCATCATTGATCAGGCAAGCATTCTGGGATTTGTATGCCCAACGGATCCTGGCAATACCCCTTCCTTCGCATGAAATGAGAGACTTAATTGCATGGAATGCTTCTAAAACAGGATCGTTTTCTATGCACTCAGCCTATCATGTGGTATGGCAATACCAATTTGGACACAAGATACAGAATACGGAAGGTATGTCTACCCAAAGTGACAATTGGGATTCAGTTTGGAGCTTATTGTGTCCAGCAAAGATAAACATTTTTATCTAGAGGGCGCTTCACAGCGCGATCCCATGTCATTCGGTACTGGCCAATAAGCATCTCAAAATCAATCCATGTTGCCCTTCTTGCAAACTTGGACCTGATACAATTAAACATCTCTTGTTCGATGTGTGGAAATTGCTTGTTTTGGGATATATTATTAAGAAGGCATGCGCCGTGATCAGGGCAGGTGAGGTCATACTTCAAAACTTGCTTTGTATGGTGGAGCAAGAAATTCACGTACTGGGTTTGCCAAAGTTGAGAGAAATAGTGGCCACTGCTACCTGGTATTTGTGGTATGAGCGAAGGAAGTTAACACATGGAGAGCCAACTCAGGGTGCAGACCGAATAAACATGGCAGTTAGAAGTCTTGCGGCAAACTTCATCATTTCATGCAGTCCGCAAGCAAAGCTGAGAGTGGCTGCTTGGGTGAAGCCCGGATATATATGAAGTTAAATGTTGATGCTGGGTATGATGTGTATACTCTAGAAGGAACACTTGGAGCAGTTCTACGAGACCACACAGGAAAGTTTATTGCTGTTGCTAACGAAAAGATTGATATATGCTTTGGTTCCTTCACGGCTGAGGCTACCGCGGTCAGATTTGGCATGAACCTTGTGCGTACAGTGGGCGTTACCAAGATCAGAATTAATTCAGACAGCGTTGAGGTGATTCAGGCTTTGAAAGATGGCTACTCATCTTTAATTGCTAGTGCAATATTTGATGATTGCTTTTTTATGTCCTTAGATTTTAACAATGTAATATATGAACACTGTGTTAGAGAGTGTAATCAAGTAGCTCATGAACTAGCTAGGATAGCTAAGTTTTCTCCTCTCGTATTTTGGATGGATTCTGCCCCGAGCGCGATCATCCAAAAGCTTGTAAATGATGCCACTATCTTGACACTTGAATAAATGAGGAGATGTTTTGTCAAAAAAGGTTGATGCTCGCTGCAAACAGGGTAAACTTAAAAGGTACACAATGATTTATAATAGGAATATAGGGTCATCTAGGGAATGTCTTTTGCATATGCATCATGTGTGGTTTCATCACTCTTTTCTCCTCCAAATGATAATTTTCTCCTTGCCAAAAGACACAATAATGCAAGCAACAAGGTCAAGTGTGGCCATGTAATATTACCCTATTTATTCATTTTGTATAATCAAGTAGGGACCATAATGTTCCCTAAAGGAAGAAACATAACACTAAACATGATAACATTGAAAGTCCAAAGTTTGAATAATGAGGTTTTGCGAATAACAAAACTACTTAGGTGCACGTACATGCCAACAAAATTGTTATATTTTTCTGAAATAACAGAAAAATATTTGGCATGTAATCTATGAATAACATCAATGTGGAAGCTTATTAGTTATTTAATATATTGTCAAAGCTGGAAAGAATAAACATATTAGAAAGTAACTTATATGTGCATTGTTGAACGACAATCTACAATTAGCAATAAAGTAGGGCATCTTTGACGGACTATAGTTGCTCAGTTTAGAAAGTCTCCTTTGATCTAACAATGATATTCATTGCGATGCAGGTATAACTCTAGGCCAAAAAACATAAAGCATTGTAAGTCCTTTTCACAAAGCTATGATATATATATATATACATAAACACTATTCTGATCACGGGATCAGAATAATATTCTGATCACAACATGAACTTCCCGAGTAACGCGCTTGACCTTCCCCGAGTACTAGGTTGAACTTCAGCTAAAAGGTGTTCAAATGGGGCTTGCGATATACCGTTGGATAGCTATGGACATCAGTATCATGACCCAAGTTAATTTTTTGGCAAAATGTAAGCAGTTTAAGAGCAGTTTTGAAAACCGTTTTTTCTTCATACAAAAAACGTGAATCGTATTTTCGATCGCATTTTTAAACCGTTTATCGGAACGAGACAAATAATATGGCATTGGAAAGCTGCTGCAAAACCGCTCCTTCCACATGTTGAAAGTTTTCTCTAATTCCCTACGGTTAAAGAGTAATTCGGAAAATCATAAAATTTCGCAAACCGAACACCCGAGTTCGTATTTTTGACGCCATTTCTAAACGGCTAATCCAATTAAGGCAAATAATATGGCATTGGAAAGCTTATGAAAATGCGCTAATTTTTATGTTAAAAGTGTTTTCTAATTTTGAATGGTTTAGAAGTAATTTAGAAAATGGTACGAGTTCCACCGAGTTCGTATTTTTGAGCTAATTTTTTAACCGTGCGTCCGAATGCAGCAAATGATATGGCGTTGGAAAGTTTGAACAAATGCGAAACTTTTCTATATATATTGTTTCTCCTAATTCATTACGGTTTAATGTCAGTTTTGAAAATGGCTATAAACGTATTTTCGCAGTAATTTTTACAAACTTTATCGGAATGGGGCAAATAATATACCGCTGAAAAGCTAAGGAAAATGAGAAACTTTTTCATGTTGATGGTTTTATATAATTCCTAGCCGTTTTCAAGTAATTTCGAAAATGGCGAGATCATTCGTTCTGCCTTTATCGCGAAACAGATTCTTCGAAAATGCACCGCGTGAGGAACCTGAACTTCTCGGCGAATGTACATGAACTTCACTTTGTTTTTCACGTGATTTTTTTGCTCGTAGCTCTCCATCCACTGCTCGTAGTTCTTCATCCACTCACCGGAATTGAGCAAATGACATACCGTTGGAAAGCTGCTGTAAACATGCAACTTTTTTGTGTTGATCGTTTTTTCATACTCGCGGCGATTTTAAAAGTTTTTCATCTAAAATTCATCCACTGTAGTAATTGAACTTCCTGCTGTTTTCAGTTGAACTTCTGTGATGTATTTTCGTTTGTAATTTTCTCATACATCATCAGTGTTACACAAATGATATTTCTTTTGTACAAATCTCTCTCACAATAATTTTTTTAATTTTCTCTGACGAAGCACTTGAACTTGTAACAACAAAACTTTTAGTGTTTGCTTTTTTATTCTTTTTTTAATACAACATGCACACCGTGTAGTACATGAACTTCTGGCAGTTATCAACCCGAACCTCTCTCGGTTATGTGAAAATATTTGAGTTTTTTAATGAATTTTTCATATGATTTTTCTTAATCTTTTTTTATGAATTTTGAAGCGCTCTATTTTTAATAGTTGAACTTCTTGTTATTTTATTTTTGGACTTCTTGTTTCAATTCTTTAATAACGAGGAAAATCCGAGTTTTCTATAATCATCGAACTTCTCCATCTTTTTAATATGGCCTTCCTGGTTTTATTTCTTAATCTTTTTTATGAAATTTTGAAGCGTTATATTTTTAAAAGTTGAACTTCTTTGTTATTTTATTTTGAACCTCTTGTTTCCATTCTTTAATAACGATGAAAATCTGAGTTTCTATAATCATCGAACTTCTCCATCTTTTTAATATGGACTTCCTGGTTTTATTTCTTAATCCTTTTTTATGAAATTTTGAAGCGCTCTATTTTTAAATGTTGAACTTCTTGTTATTTAATTTTTGAACATCTTGCTTCCATTCTTTAATAACGAGGAAAATCTGAGTTTTCTATAATCATCGAACTTCTCCATCTTTTTAATATGGACTTCCTGATTTTTTTTCTTAATCTTTTTTGTGAAATTTTGAAGCGCTCTATTTTTAAAAGTTGAACTTCTTGTTATTTAATTTTGAAGTTATTATTTCCATGTGTGGTAGTGGACCTTCTTGTTTCCATGTCGCTCTATTTTTTAAATTTGACCTTCTTGATTTATTCTTTAGTAAGGGGGAAACTCCTAATTTTGTGATAACATCTAACTTTGAGTTTTTCGTATACATCAAACTACTCCATTTATTTAATGTTAACTTCTCTATTTTATTTTTTAGTGTCCACAAAAATATATTTAAGTAAACATCAAAAACTTTTTAAAATTGAACTTCATACTTTTACTTTTCTTAGAAACGAAACAATTTGAGTTTTTTTATATAGATCGAACTACTCTGTTATTTTAATTTGTACTTCTTGATTCTATTCTTTTGGTAGTGAGGAAAATCTGAGCATCCTATAATAATCGAACTTCTCTATTTCTTAAATTTGGACTTCTTGGTTTTATTTATTTTTTAGTAACAGAAAAAAATCCTACTTTTGTGATAAACATTGAACCGCTCTGTTACTATATTTGAACTTCTAGGTTTTTAGAAACGGGGTAAATCCTTTTTTATAAACTTTTAAATTGCTCATTTTTTTAATTTGAACTTCTTATTTTTTTATTTTAACTTTTTTGCAATTTCCACGTGAATTACTCAAGTTTGTGCCATGGAGTTGTCACATTTTTCCCAAGTGGTCACCCATGTTTTTTTTACTTTTTCTCTGTACATCACATATGTCGTGTGTCAAGTTTTAAAGTTTTTCCCATGAATAACGCGTGTTTTGTTTAGGAATTCCATGAGTTTTTTTGCAAAATGTTTTTTTATTTTCGGACAGTACCCTCTGGACTAGTTTTTTTTTAAGTTTTTTGTTTAGTTTATGAACTCTAAGATTACTAGTTTATTTTTTGTTGAGCTTCATGGATTTTAATTTTTGAACTAGCATGGGGTTGTCATATGAACTAATATTTTTTTCTAACCTTTCACGGAGTCTCTTTTATGATCTTCTAGTTTTGTCGAATGCCTAAATTTGATATTCAATCTTCTCAAAATTTATTAGTGTATAATTCCAAATTCATGGTTTTATAATTAACAACATTTTTATACACATGAACCTCTCCTAAGAACAATATTCAGCATTCATCAAGGATGGGTACTGCCATATTTTTCTTCTACCAATTCTTTGTGTACGTGAACTACACTCCTACAACCTTTTTCAGTTCCCAACGTAGATAAATACGAAATGTTGGGTTTATCTTTTTTGAACTTTTCCTTTTCTCTCAAAATTACCTAGCTTTCATATTTGAATATCATGAGAGCTCCATCAATTGCAGACACACTCAGAAAAAACTACAACCATGCACTGACACTCCTGTTCACATGTCTTTTCTTTTCCTTCCTAGAATATACAAATTGAACCACACATGTTGTTTACTTTTCCTTCCTGTAATATACACATTGACGATTGAACTACATGCAGAACCACTCTACGGGCAGTATGTGTGGTTAGTGAAAACACCAAAAAACAAGAAAAAATCTCTCCGAACCGACCCCCAACTGAAAACTGCGCATACTGTCTTGCAATGTTTCGCTCGGGGGACGGCCAGTGCAGGAGCTACCAGCACTGGTGGGGCGGCCAGGGCAGCGTTGGGAGGTCAGAGATGGTGGCGTTGGAACTCGACAACAGTGAATGCGTGCATAGCAGCGTTGGTGAGCAGATGTGCAACATGGCCTGGTGGGCCATCTAGAGCTCAGCGACGGTGCATGGGATACACTGCCGGCGGACAGGGCAGGCCACCTCTCAGGCCTCGGGCAGGTCGCCGAGTGTGTTGTGGGAGACCCACAGCCAGAACCTGGACAGACTTCTCCCGTGTGAGGCATTGGACTTATTACTCGAGATGGATGGTTGGGCCGCCGGCGCAGGCATGGCCAGAGGCAAAACAGCGAGGAGAAATGGGTGAGGCAGAGCCGGGAGGCCATGCCCACAGCGGTTGGTGGCCTTCCTCGTCCACGGCGAGCACCTGGATGATCCCTGATCCAGATCCTTGTTGGGAAAGCTCCAGGGGAGGAGGGGTGTGGCATGGGGATGGTGGAGCAGCGCCCGCCGGCGGTGGTCGGGAGGCCTCTCGGAGCGGCTGTGCGCCATGGGGTAAGGCGGCAATGCGCTGGAAGGAACGGAGGCAGTGCGTCGGGGGCGGGGCGGCGGCTCGCTGGGAGGCCGGGAGCTGCGTGCCGTGGGGCGGGGCGGCGGTGGTGGCGCGATTCGGGAGGGCGGCCATGGTGGTGGCGTGATTCGGGAGGGCGGCGGCGGTGGTGGCCTGATTC